>NC_089863.1:5329356-5651022 GCF_036373705.1 Amia ocellicauda
TATGCTACCAGCTGTGTAAAACCAGGTGTGTGCCGCCCCTACTCTGCAAAAGGAAGAAGATGCCCCCGATGCTGGCGATCCGGCCCTTCAGCAGGTAGTTGTCTCCGCCCACTTTGGTGCACTGCATGCCCACCATGCTGCACACCAGCCCCAGGCTGCCCATCACGACGGCGGTGATCATCAGGGCGCGCGACGCCTGGATATAGCCTGGAGAGCAACAGGGAAGAGGGGGGATTACATACAGTATAGGACACTGACATATACAGACAGAGAAGTGCACAAATGTTGTGGCGTATGACCAATATCAGAATGCCACATGTCTACCAGAGATTAAATCTATATATTTGTTCCCTATAGGATGGCACTGATGTTGAGTATTTATGTTCTTCCTTGAATCCCTTAGCAGAATTACGCCATCTTAATCTGCACCACCGGATGGAAAGTGTAGATTGTGTTCGCTTCCCTTTACCGTATTTTGTATCTCAGCGTTTTCTCTATCTTGTGCCCAGCTGCATATGGCAAGCCAAATTGTCATTCAGATATCACGAAATACAATTGAAGACATCTAGAATTGAACTGCAGATATCTCAAACTTACTCCATTTCAAGATATCTCAAATACAATTCGAGAGATATCTTGAATTTAATCGGAGATATCCCAAATTCAATTGGAGATATCTTGATTTGAACAGGAAGTCCATTCCAAATATACAGCATTTTCACAGGAAGTCAATTCAAGATATCTCAAATTGACTTCCTGTTCAATTAGAGATATCTCCAATTATTTGAATATTTGAGATATCTGCAGTTCAGAGTTTGTCCTTAACCCTAAAGCCTGCCAGTGCCGAGCCTGTGCGTCAGTGGAGAGCAGCTGAAAGTAGCAGACACACCCCTGGGGGGAGGGACTCAACTCTGGCTTGGATGCTAAACGCTGTAAATTGACGGTGGAAGATCAAGGCTCCGTTATTTTGAGAAGCACGAAGTTGATCCTGAGCTGTAAAGGTGACCGTTGCTGAGAGAGGTGTTACTTTAAATGTGCCACAGTTAGGATGAGCTGTGATCCAGACTTTATGCTCTTAAAACGCTGACAATCTATTGAAAAGTGCACCAAGCAAAGAATATCTCTCATTGTTAATGACACTGTTCTAATCTATCTTGAAGCATGTCTATAGCTCACATTGAAGTGGGTCGTTTAGATATTGGGATTTGGGGGTGAAGCTGCCCTTTGGGTCTACGTTATCGACTGTACGTGGGATCTCAAATGATGGAGATATTGATGTTGCAGGACTTCTAATCTTTCTCTTTCAATAAATGATCCATTGTTTGAATCCCGTTTCACCTTCCCTGTATTATTACTAAAGCAAATACACTTTAAAATGGCCTTGGCAAAACAATAATAAAACTGTCGTGGGATCTGTCTAGCCTTGACTGGACAGCAGTAAAAGACCATACATTTCCAATAACACGGACCAACGGGAAGAAAATGCAAACAGACCAATGAAAAAATATATTGTGTTTTGTTTTTTTGTTACTATATAGCCCACAAAACACCACTGTGTCATAAAACAGATCATCTATTACAAGATACGCGTGATTAGATGTACTAGACAAAGCACAAAGGGTGACAATCCAGGCTTTGCTGTGTAATAATACACATATAAAGCTCCAGTTCTGCAGTTGCAGCTGTAACTCCTAGGTAACAGTCTAATAAAGCAGTGGCAGCCGGCCAGCGGGTCATAAACCGCTGATTTCCTCGGTGTGAACGCAGTGACTGTGGTTTGGATGAGTTCAGGGGAGTGGCGACCGCGACAACTGCGTTCGTTTTTTTGCCAGCAACATCATACTTATTTTGTGGGGAGAGGATGATGTCTTGTAATTGATTGGTCGACTGCACAACATGACAGGACACAAATATTTGTGGACTAGTATGTATGTTTTGCAATTGAGACATAAAACGATATCTAAGAAAGCATGTTTTCATAATAATAATAATGCAAAGGTGAAAAAACTATTCCTGGACAAGGGCGTCTGCTAAGAAATAAATAACAATTATTATAATAATTATAGGTAATGCATTTTTACGTTTGGTGTCAGTACAAAAGGCGCCCTGGACAGACAAGGATTTGCCCCTGTCTTGCCCATGTGTTGCCCCTGTGTTGGCGTTAACACCCCACACTGCAGACTGTGTCATTAGCACTGCGTACTTATGTTACTTCTACTACCAGCCTAGTACCTCCTTGCTATACCACTACAACTGGAACTGTTATTATTACCACAGCTGCACCACCACTCCTAACAAGTCTGCTTCTAGACAATTACCACACTACTAATTCCACTATCCTCCTACTACTTCTACACTACTGTTACTATCACGTTTACTCCCAGACTACTGCATTGACTTGAGATTCGAGTCTACTACTACTACTGCTACCACTACTTCTACTATTACATTTAGTCCCAGACTACAGCAGTATGACTTGAAATTCCAGTCTACACCTACTACTACTGCTACCACTACTTCTTCTATCACGTTTACTCCCACACAACTACCTCTACTACTATTACTACTCTACTACTACTACTGCCACCACTATGTCTCCTATCACTTTTATTCCCAGACGACTGCACTATGACTTGACATTCAAGTCTACACCTGCTACTACTACTGCCACAAATACTTCCCCCAACGCGTTTACTCGCAGACAACTACAACTACCACTACTACTACTACGACTACTTCAACTACAACTATTACTGCCACCACTACCTGTCCTAGCATGTTTAGTCCCCCAGACGACTGCTCTAAGAGTTGACATTCGAGTCTACACCTACTACTCCACTACTACTCCAACTGCAGCCCGGCTCGTCGGTCGCGGTTACCGGACAGGGAGAGCATGGACGGGAACTCGCGGCAGTTGTGGATGCCGGTGGCGTCGCAGGCGCAGGACATCCACAGGTTCTCGTAGATGGTGGAGGTGGTGATGACGCTGCCGTCCAGCGTGGACTCCTTCCAGTAGCGGTTGGGCAGCGCCACCCCGACCATCACCCAGCCCAGGAAGCCCAGCAGGAACGCCACGACCTCCACCGCGGAGTTCATCACGTTGCGGATGATGATGGTTATTCGGGGGGTGGTGGGGTTTATTCACTTATCCAAGTCCTCTCTGCCTGTCCTCCGTCGGTCCCCCTCTTGCTCGACAGGGAGGTCAGTAAGTCCGTAAGCGCACCTCAGTGGAAAAAAAGAGGACAAATATTGCAAAGCTGCGCAGGGGAGGTCTGATGCGATGGGATGTCAGTTGGCTTATGAACTCCAGCACACACACACTCACACACTCTCGACAGAAACTGAACAGGTGGTATTGAGAGAGAGAGAGAGAGAGAGAGAGAGAGAGAGAGAGAGAGAGAGAGAGAGAGAGAGAGAGAGAGAGAGAGAGAGAGAGGGGGGGGGGCTTTAGAGATGCGTCATAGTAGTTCAATGTTCGCAAACCCGCTGTCCTCAGTGCGGTATTTTAAGAGCCCACACGATGTAAATATCCGGGAAACACAGCTGCATTTCAAACTATGATTAAATACTCATCATCATCATCATCATCATTATTGTTTTTGGAGACTGCACGAGACCATGAAATATTTGGCGATATATTTTATTGTGTAATGTTTAACCCTTATAAGTAATACTACTTTTTAGCTGATTTCGTAGAAGTTCATTCCAGTGTGTAAACCCACCTTAAGTCCCACAACTCTCCTATAATCATTTATTTGGTCATATATATATATATATATATATATATATACACACACACACACACTTTAATTTGTGACGCCCTGTGCACATCCACCGGTGAAAAGAGAGGAGACGTTTTTGACTAATGATTTTGCATTCTTTTGAAAGCAAGGGAAAGATGGATTGTAGTTTCCAGAAAGTACCTTTCCATGAATACACACACACACACACACACACACACAGTTTTAATGCCAATGTATTTAGAGTTTGTGCTTACCCTGGTTCGCCAAAAAACACTGCAGTTGAAGAAACTCACTCTAAAAAATGATGTTCTTCGGCAGTTCTGTTTAGAACCCTTGGGTTCTTCATGAGTTTATTTTCATTAAAGGGATCATTTAAGAACTGCGAGGTCCATCGTAAACACAAGGGATAATTTTAGAACCCATTTTCATCATGATTGTGGTTGATTTAAAAAATATTTAAGGTTCTTTAATGATCATTGTTTGCAAGGAACCTTGGTAAAAGCTTCTAATAAGACCTTGAAGGCTTCCTCCACAGTCTCAACCCCAGGAACCCTGAAAGTTTCTTATTAGAACTATCTTCTTCTTCTTCTTCTTAGAGTGTAAGGCCAGACTGGGCTTCACCAGTTCAGTGGAGAGTTAGTGAAATTTGAGTTTGAAGATAGACCAAATTGAAAAAATATTCTCATTTATGTTTATTCTCAGGTATGCCTATGCAATTGATTCATTCAATGGATGGTTTATGGATTCATCATCAAAACTGTCCCTTAAATGCTGTGTCGTATACATTACTTGCAGGGCACATGCTGAATCCACGGGCGACTCCCACCCAAATCGAGGTGATTTGCCAGCTGCGCCCACGATCCACTTGTCCGAGGTGGAGTAACAGCCACTCAAGACATCAATAACGGAGACGCCCTCACTCACAAGCACAGGTGAAAAGAGCGGGACGTTTTTGATGAATGATTTTGCATTTTTTTGAAAGCACAGGCAAGATGGATTGCGGTTTCCAACTACCTTCACATGAATGAAAAGCAGACTCTGCCAGGGCTTTTGGCTCAACACTCACCCTGGACTTTGTTCGCCTTAAGCACCGAAACTCTAACACCTACGTTTCTGTAAATACCAATTGACCAGCGATCGATCACGTAAACGAGGGCCGAGGGCTTTGCCAAGGCTGCCTGCTCGTGTGAACGTGTACCTGTATGTCTGTTTCCCTTGATGTCAGCTGTTTATTCAGCTTGTTTAGTCGGATGTTTATTTGGGAATACTTGGGGTTTTGGTTTGTGTGGTTATGGATTTCCACGGGTGGCCTTTGCCAAGGAGCTTTATGAACAATGGGTCTGGGGTGAGAGAATATCAACACCAACGCCTTCAAATAATATGTAAATAGGGCCCTAAATCCGGCATGAGACTATCGATTGTGAAGTTTATGAATCACTGTCCATTCTTTGCTTGATAACCCCGACTGCCCCCTCTCTCTCGCCATTTCCAGTCAGGCCATTTTCAGATTGCAGCCCATCTGTTAAATATTACGTGTTCTTGCCCAATATTTCTATTTTATATGGACCCAAAACGGAAATCAATCAAATAACTCACAGGGCAATTTCCTGTTGGCTGGGCCAGAATGCAGCAGGGGGTCTGTGGAAGCAGCACAGTTATTCATTGCGATGCCAGCCAATGTGCCAGTGGGAGGGTGCAGGTGCCTCGGAGGCTGAGTGAGCGGCCACATGCTGCCACCTGGGAATCATCGTGTCTGTAATTAAGAGGGGCTGGGGGTTGGCACAGAGAGAGAGAGAAAAAGAGAGGGGGCAGATAGAGAGGGCAGAGAGTGAGAGCGAGAAGACACATTGAGGGGGCAGAGGTCAGGGAAAGAGAGAGAGGGGCACAGTGAGAGAGTGCAGAGAGAGAAAGATAGATGGCAGGGAAGGGGAAAAGAGAGCGAGAGGGCAGGGAAAGAGTGGTAGAGAGAGAGAGGGAAGAGAGAGGGTAGAGAGATATTGAGGGGGCAGAAAGAGAGAGAGAGAAAGAGAAAGAGGGCAGGAAGGGGGCAAAGAGAGACAAGGCAGGGAGAGATGGGACAGAGAGAGAGGGAAGAAAGAGAGGGCAGAGTGAGAGAGAGAGGGCAGGAAGGGGGCAAAGAGGGACAAGGCAGGGAGAGAGGGGGCAGAGAGAGGGAAGAAAGAGGGAAAAGATTGAGGGGGCAGAGAGAGACGGCTGACAGTGAGAGAGGGCAGAGAGAGAAATAGGGCAGGAAGGGGGCAAAGAGAGACAAGGCAGGGAGAGATGGGGCAGAGAGAGGGAAGAAAGAGAGGGCAGTGAGAAAGAGAGAGAGAGAGAGAGAGAGAGAGAGAGAATGAGACAGGTAGCTGCCAAAAGGGGACCTAATTATTGAGAAAGAGCTAACGAGATCTTAATGAGAGTCACATATTCGATCATTCAATCAGATTCCAGTCCTGAGGGGGGGGTGGGGCACAGTGTCTTGTGATTTTTATTACAGCTCCAGCTTAATTGCTCCGTTACTCCATGTGTGTGGGTGTGTGTATCTGTGAGAAAACAGCGTGTGCCCACCATCGAAACTACAGAGAAACAGATCAATCACAGGACTCTGTCAGGTCCACCGAGGTCAGGGTCAACGTCAGCTGCAGTCCGCCAATGGGAGACCAGTCCCCCCAGTACAGCAAAGCGGTGGGCGATTCCCAAGGTTACACATGGGCTGCACCACCGTTTCCTCTTAATCGGCACAGAGCACGGTCCTCCCCGGCACCAGAGAGCAGAGTCCGCCCTGCGATAAGTATTTATGGCCCGGTGTTTATTACAGACACATTTTTATTGCTTTATTACGGCCCACATTAGCCGAGACCCTGCCTTGTTATTGATCCACGGCCACAGCAAAGGAAAACAACAAGAAACACAAACCTCCAGAGTGGGCCAGCCCTGGAATGTCCCTTCCCCCCCACTGTTGTTTGAGGTATTTGTTGTAAAAACATCAAATCAAATTAAAAAAACTTTGGTATGACTCTGACATTCCCCGGGAGATGTTTATTTCTGTGGCATTTGGGGCAAAAATATGCCCAGCCTGCAAAACGTACCCCCCGCCTGACCATCTTTTAAGAGGTTCGGTGTTCTCCTTTCCGGTCGCCATCTTTCTGGGGTCAAACGAAGCACAGAACGATGCTCCCAGTTTGTTCACAAGAGCCAAGAGTGTAGTCATCCAAACTGCGATGCTGGGATTCCAGAAACACGGATATCGGTATCCACACTAAACCGGGCTTGTCCGGACCCTGGCTCTCTCCCGCCTGGACTACCGTAGCTCCCTCCAGGCCGGCCCGCCCG
Source organism: Amia ocellicauda (assembly GCF_036373705.1). Lineage (NCBI taxonomy): Eukaryota > Metazoa > Chordata > Actinopteri > Amiiformes > Amiidae > Amia > Amia ocellicauda. The sequence goes on from NC_089863.1 coordinate 5,336,433, forward strand.
CCTCTGCTCCCCGCCCGCCTCTGCTCCCCGCCCGCACTGGCTCAGCCAGAACTCGTCTGGCGCTCTCTGCCACGCTTCGCCCTCACTGCCCCACCGCTCCGCTCGCTCCGCCCGATCTCGACTGGCGTCCAGGTCAAGACTTTGGCTCCTACCTACCATTGTCTCGACCAGGCTGCCCCGAGCCACCTTCAGACCTTCATCTCTCCACACACTCTCCAGTCCTCCCAAAACACTCACTGCACCTCCTCTCTGCTCCCCGTCCTCCAGAGACGCTCCTTTTCATCCCTGGGGTGGAAAAAGCTTCCCACTGAGGTCAGGGCGCAAAGTCCTGCAATTCCTCGAGACACATCTGTTCAGACAGATGTAATACAGCAGCCCGATCTCCTGGGCGGCTAAGCACTTTCTTATTAAACTCTTCTATTGTCTTACTGTGATTTCTCCTCCCCCCCCCCCTTTAGCACGAATCTGGGACTTCACAATATTGTCTGCACTTATTAGCTCATTGCACTAAGACGTCTTGCTTATTGTGATGTGTACTGATTGTATTGCTGCACTTTGTAATGTTTCTTGTGTAAAGTCACCCTGGATAAGGTTGTCTGCTACTAAATAAATAAATAATGATCCATTCCATTTCCTGATTCGAAATAGGATTATATATCCTTTGAGTCGCAAATCTGGAGCTTCACCTCGTACGATTAAGGGTTACAGACACAGCGTTAGTCCCTCGAGTATCTTCGGTTTGGTTTTTTGGCTGTGTCGAGTCTTTCGGTTGCCATCGTGAATCATTAACCAAACGTTCTTCCCCGTTTTAACAGCTGACGCTAATTTGAATGGCCCAGTCAGGTCGTAGATCAGTTCAGTGTGTCAATCCAGGCCAAGGGGGTGTTAGATCTAAGTCCTGATGGGGGGTGAGACAGTAGCTTCTGGGTTTGGTTCCAACAGGAGCTCTCAGTTCCTGCATTAACTGAATGATTCCCTCCTCAAGATTTTCCACATTTACTTATTTTTTCCAATGAGAACTTCAAATCTGTGGATGTATTCAAGATATTGTCACCAAAACATTTCAGAGTCCGGAGAGAGAAAAACAAAAGCTGGAGAGAGAGAGGAAAGGCAAAGAGAGAGAGAGAGAGAGAATTAAATAGAGGGATGGCCAGAGAGAGAGAGAGAAAGAGGGAAGAAGGCCAGAGAGAGTGAAAGTGAGCGAGAAAGTGAGAGGAGGCCAGTCGAAGCCAGAGAAAGTGCTGGAGAGGTATAAAACTTTATGATGGGCCATTAATCAGACCTCAATGTACATAGTGCTCCACAGCCAGCATTTGCATATCCAAGTTTCGGTTTGGCCGACTCCACCGAAACCAGGAACCGGACTCAGAGCTTCTCCAGGGTCTCTGGCAGGACGGCGGCCATTTCAGGGCTCCCACTCGAGGAACATCCATGATGAACTGCCTTCTAATAAGGCAACAAAAACAAAAGGGGGATATTTCAGGCAACTTTTACGCGTCCGCCGAAACGTGTCGCGGTTTGCCGTGCATCATTCCGAACAGAATCAGCTTCGAATCGCTGCCGACCTCTAACAAAATATTTCATATTCGGCCCAGCTGGGTCCATTCCAGACACCCGCTCCGCGAGAACACCTTCTCTATGACACCAAGCGCTTTGCCAAGAATAAGATTAAAGGGATTTTTCGAATGCCAAATTGCCTCATCAACCGGTGGAATGCCTGGCGATGAAGGCCTTATCAAGCAAGAACAGATCAATCAACGCTAAGCTGCCATCTGTAATAATTTCCCGGAAAGGTGCAAGATTTACATTCGCGTACCCTTCCCACAATGTGAATATTGGACGACTTCCAGGGATCTTCATGTATTTACTGTGAAAATTGTGTGTTGTTTTTTAAATGACAACTCTTCCAGTGCACTCTCACCCACTTGTGAATGAGTCATGACGGGCAGTCAGGGAACCGGACAAAAATCAATTCGCAAACATAATCCACTGCTATAAACATCCCCACTCTGAGCTCCATGCTGCAGGTGGTGATACGATACCCGAGAGTCCAAGGTGCCCGTCTGGCCTCATTTGAAATAACAGGTGTGATAGGAGAGGGAGGCGGGATCTGGTCACACACACTCATAACCGATAGGCAGATTTTGTTTATTGTCCTTTAGATCGATTTAAAATAATCACAGAAGAACAGAACCTGAGCCGACGTTTACTGATGCCAAGATACTGATATGTATGATAACAATTGCATTTGACGGGAAAGGAGACACCGGCATTTGACGCCTCATGGGGGAGCAGCTGAGCACAGCCTCTCCACAGCGCAGCATCAGAGAGCGGAGGAAGTTCTTCTAGATAGAAAGGCCAAGACCCGGCCACCCATCACAGCCCGTGATTCCTCTAGGATGTGTCACCCTTGTGGGACAAGATCCCACCGGACCTTCACTTTCCATTTCTGCCATTAGCAGAATATTCCCAACCTCAATAAACACAGATTTTGATGGACCACGCTTATGTCACATAACACCTCAAATATGTGTAGAAAACATTACTCCCATTTTCCTTACAAAACTCACAATCACACTCTCATAAACACGCAACCCTGACACACACTCGCTCATTCTCTCATACACACGCATCCCTGACATACACACACACACTCTCGTAAACACGCACCCTCACCCTGTAAATATACTGCCTAAAAAACAAACAGGAATAATAAAAGATCATTCATTTTCCATCAGAAGTGTTAGTATAATATAATTTTATTTACATTCAAACAAAAAGACTTCAGATACAAATTAAATGGATTTGGCAACATGCTATACTCTTATAGTCAGAAAGAGAGGTTTATTATACAGTACTACCAGCAGTAATAATTGCCCAGTTTTTGTGAAAGCAATTTAGCTAGGATTATTTATGGTTTTATAAACACCCTCACCCAATGCTTTATGTTTATCAATATTGTTATAACAAAAGTTTATAAACCTGCTATTTAGCATTTTTTCTAACCTCAAACGGCGTAGATCTCTATTGGCTCAACTGAAGTTTTGGACAGCTGCTGCACGAGAATCCACACATCCTAACAAGCTCGCTGGCGATTGGCCTACCGCCCTGACTGACAGCCTATCACAGCTCACCTCGCCGTGAGTCTCTACTTTCTATATCTACAGATCACACACACACACACACCGATCCCCTCACTGCAAACATTGAGAAAGAGGTTCAACAATAAATAAATCAACTTCCCTTCTTAAAATATAAAGTGCCACGTCTTCCAAGAATAAAATGTCAAACTAATTGAAAGGAGCCCTTTTAACAGGCCAAGACAGAGGGGAGAAACTTGGTAAAAATGGGGTCAAACTTGAATTGATCTACGCCGATGCCCAACAGAGACACAGAGCTCTCGCTGAATCCTTTGGGGGAAATTGAGCTGCAAAATTAAATGAATCTTGAAGGGGAAAAATAAATCACGAGACAGACTTATTAATTAATACAATGTACTAATTTGCATTTCTCACTTCCCTCCCAAACAATTAACACTGCTCTGCTGCTCACATTGCTGTCTGTAATAATAATAATAATAATAATAATAATAATAATAATAATACAAAGCTTTAACAGCTCTAGATTTAACAGTCAGCGTCTGCGCTACTTTAAATTTAAAAACCCATCCCACCTCAAGAGGTCTCGCTAGAACCTGGGTCTAGAGGGTCTAGAACCTGCCTGCCACATAATGCGCTCCCACTTTCTCTCTCCTTCAAAGCCACTTCCCAAGAAACCTGCCAAATAAGGAACCAGACGTAAAAGCCATTAGTCACACTTCCCGGACGGCAAACTTCAGGAAAAGCGGAGGCGTCCCGGGCGGGAATACAAGCGAACGAAACAAAACCACACACTTGCGCGCTAAATAAACTATGGTTCCTGCACGTGCTCAGAGCGAGCCCGGCCGGCTGTTATCTGCTGTAGAAGGGAGGCTGCCAGAACAAATTAAATGTTAAAGCGCAAAATGATCATAAGGTATGGCCCAATCTCTGCTTCCTAGCTGCCGAGCACCGGCCGTCTTGAGGTGAACACACACACATTACTTCTTAACAGAAGGGAGGATCCAGATTAGCAAGTCACTCGATTCAGAAGACAAATGTTACAAAAGGTCAGAGCAAATTTGAGCGCCCTTTCAATAACCAAATTGTGAGCCTGTCTTGAGTTTTAATTGATAAGTCTGTGATCTGGGCTGAGCCGCAGCTGGTGGGGGGGTGGGTCTCTGTCTCCTGTAGAGGGAAGGGTGGCGCAATCCCCCCCCCCACGGATTAGGACTTGCTCTTGGCCACAGCCAATCCGATGAGGCCCGCCAGCCCGGCCACGCCCAGGCCGATCCCGCCGACGATCGCCATTCCGACCAGCCCGTCTGCAAAGCATGAACAAATGGAGATCGTGAGTTCCTCTCGTTCCCGAAGAGCTCGGAAAGAAGGCCAGGTGCAGGGGGATGGTTCTGTGCCCCCAAAGACAGACCGGTCGATAAAGACTGAGCAGCGGCTGCGCACCTTTCTTCATTGCCTTGTCGATGAGCTTCTCCAGGTCGATGGCCTGCGTGTTGCCCGGCTCCTTCCTCAGCAGCGTGCGGATGTACTTCAGAGCCTTCTCGTACTCCTGGGGCCCGGAGAGAGGGAGGGAGAGGAAGGTAGGGAGGGAGCGAGAGAGGGAGAGGAAGGTAGGGAGGGAGCGAGAGAGGGAGAGGAAGGTAGGGAGGGAATTAAATTGAGTAAAAAATAAAATAAAAAAAAGAGAAGACAATGCTGCTGCCCCCCACTCCAAACCCCAGTCCAGGGAGGAGCGAATTAAAAGGGACGAGCGGGGCAGAAGGCCAAGAAACAATACTGCGCGTGACTACAATACCAGAGCCTTGTCTCCCGTTCACAAAAGCTCACTCTCTCCCGCTCTTCTCTCTCTCCCTCTGCCTCCCCCCGACAGGCAAGAAAAGTTCTGGAATTTCCCAAGTGTTAACCCACCCCACACTTCATCGTACGCGCAGTGTTTGGGCTGCGTTGCCTCATATGGCGTCTCTGCGTTTGTCCGTCTCTCACACACACACACTTCCTCGTATCGAGCTAATCCACACACTGACAAAGCAAGGACATCAATAAACTCCTTTATCAATAGGACCCAAATCACCTTCAGTCTGTAGTTGGCCACCGCCAGGTAGAACAGATAGTCCCTCTGGTCGTCCTTGGTCCCCTTTTGCACCAAGTCTGTTGAGAAGAAAGAGGAGGTTTGAATTGCAGGTGCAAGCCTTTACTCTCCCTGCACCCATTCCCCAGAGACAGGACACCAAACACCCAAGAGAACGAAAATGAGTAAAAATTCATCATGAAATTAACTTTCCCTGACTTGGCAATCTTAAATCTTTATGCTCCGCCCTCTTATGATGCCCAATTGTATGTGTATTACCCAGGTCAGATTAAATTTACAACTAATATTATTTTATATAGCGTCTTCCATGGTTGGACACCGAAAGCATGTCAGTATTAAAATACATACACAAACTATCAGGCAGGAAAAGCCATTAAACCAACAGCACGGCAATATTAAAAGGCATATATTCAGATTTTAAACCGTAAAAGACATAATAAAAAAAGAGACTGCGATTTGGACTTCGACTGCTGCCTTGAACGCATCATACACAAGTTTGAGACATTTCAAGTAGGGGGAGGGTACAGTCTGTGTGTTTAGGATCAGTGTGCGTGTGTGTTTGTGGGGGGGGTAGTTCCAGGTAAGAGCAGGAATTTGGCAATGGCAGCGTTTACTTTAGAGCTATGTGCAAGCCGAGTCAAAAAACAGGTGCGGCCGCAAGGAGGACAGAGGGACAAGGGAAGCCATTGACAGAGCAGAGGTATAGAGCTACAATCCGGAGCACAAAGTAGATCAGACCAGGGGTAACAAAGCCCAGTGCCGAGGGGGTTTCAGAGGCCTGCCTTACCCTCCAGCAGCCCGACGCCCTTCGTGATGTCCGCGCTGTACTTGCTCCGGATCAGGCACCAGGCGTACTCAAACTTGGTCTCCTTGGAAATGCTGCCTTTGACCAGCTCGGCGTTGTATTTCTTCTCGAATTTCTGAGAGAGAGGGGAAAAAACAACTCAAATTATGAGGGGGGAACTTGTTCTTGCACTTCCTGTCTTTGCTATTCATCAGGGGCGATCACCCTAGAACCTTTACTGAAAAAATCATGTTTAACTGTGTGACTGATAAAAAAAAATGGTTCCTTAATAAGATAATACCTGTTCCACAATATTATACTTAACTTAAACCCCCAACTAATTAAAATAATTAAAAGGCTCCGATCTAGGGAGTTATTTCAATTAAGGATTCAATTAAGTAATTGAGAGCTCGATTGGACCAGAAAACAGCAGGTCAGGGGCTCCTCCAGGACCGGGGTTGACAACCACTGAACCTACATTTGGTGGAGATGAAATAGTTCTGATTGGATCAGCTATTTTTTAATTTATTTTTATTTAACGATCAAACACGGTGATTTCTATCCATCCTACAGGAATGCGCTCTTATCAACACACCTCTAAAAACGGAGAAGAAAATAGAGCCATCTTGTGGACACAGCCCAGCATATCAATAATAAGACCATACAAATAACTCATTCAATTTCCAATCCCCAAATAGATTACAGTTTTTTAAAGCACTTCTAAAATAAACTTACACTGTTCAAGCACAATGACGTAATTCGATCGTTTTCTGATGTCATAACTGTCCTTTGCACTAGAACCCCGGAAGAGCCGAGTCTGCACATTATATTGATCAATATAACTTTAACACACATTTGAATGCCACAGACACTGAAAATGTCCCCCCGTTGACCGACAGAGCAAAACAAAGCCCCTGTCACAACTGTGGGTGAGCTGCAGCCTGGGGAAATGACCGACTTGATTAAGGTTTCGGTGAATGGTGGATCCAAAAATAAAATGACATCATTTCAGTCACCTTTTCTATCCATCGATGTAACTTTCAGTGTCTAAAATACGCTTTTAAATAAATAATTAAGACTCTTACCGATATTGTAGACTGTAACACAAATACGTGGACCCCATAAACAACACACATTACATATACACATTGCAAGCTTTGTTGTGGATGTGAAAACATGACGAAATGCTACTTTTATGACGTTTCTTTTGTATGGAATTTTGGCGAGTTTATATTTGGCTACAAAATCGATGTAATTTTAGAGAATATATGAGGGATGTGAAGGTCCAGAGTTGTGGACAGGAGACGGCAATTCAAATTAAAACGACAACGTCACGCCACCCATGTTTATAGTCACCCTCCATATTGGCTGATGGCCGCTGTGATCGACCCCCCGTCCCCAACCGGCTCCACGTACAGTTCGCCCCTCGCCGCCGCATATTTTCTGCGGGAGTTGCCCGCCTTTAGCCCCGCTAACTCACCAGCAGATCCTCGGGAGCCACCACCTCGCTCACGACCGCCTCCATGTCCCCGGAAGTGTGTCGCTCGGGCGGCGGAAATGGCCGTGTCATGTGATCCGCGACTTCCGGTTTAGCAGGCAAGGGAGGCGCCGTATTGTCGCGATAACAGCCGCAATTCACAGTGACAGTGATGACGTACCCACAAACACAATTACGCAATTGACGCAAACTCTGCACATCTGTACTTTTTCTAATATACAGCTCTGGAAAAAACTGAGACCACGCCAAGTTCAGAAATCAATGTTAAGTGGTCTCTTAATTTGTTTCCAGAGCTGTATAGTGTTCCCTCCTTAACATCACATGCTATTTACATAAATCCACGTTCAGTTCACTTAGTAGTTAGAAATTACATAAGACTGCAATGTTTATTATTATTATTATTATTATTATTATTATTATTATTATTATTATTATTAATGTCCAGGGGGACTTACAGTTCACACAAGAATAATTTCAAAACATTATACAAGTGCTGTAAAAAAACAGCACTAAACATGAGCAGAATGAGCTAACAAGCGCCGACTCAATACAGTTCAGTCACGGTATGTGCTAAAGGGAGGGTGTGTAGGGGGTAGTGTTCCTATGTTATTATTTATTTATTTAACAGACACCCTTGTTCAGAGTGACTTACAAAATGTAAGCACAATACAAAGTGCTATTAAACAGAGCAATTCAAGGCATAATACATTTAACTAATTCACAATTGACACAAGTATATACAAGATATACAGCAAACAATATATAAGTTCTTACATCCTAGAATGAAAATGCTGGTAAGTTCTCACTCCCTCAGCCTCCTCCATCCCTACGTTCCTGCTCCCTCTCTCCTCTCTATCCCTCCCTCTCTTCCTCTGCTTTCTCCCACCACTCTCTCTCTCCATTTCACTCTCTGCCAGAGGGTGTTGCACCCCCAAGTGAAGGGAGACCAAGCTGGGGTGTCTGTTTTTTTATTCTGTGTGGGAGCCCTGGGGGGCCAGGTTGCTATGGCTGGGCCAGGTGGGCAGGGGAGAAGCTCATGGGCAGCAGCTCCAGCAGAGAGGTCTTCATGTAGGAGCCGCTGGGTTTGGTGAGGTAGACCTCCAGGTCCTCTCCAAACTGAGCACATATGTGGAGACACACAGGGATGCAAAGAAACACACAGGGAGACACATAGAGACACACGATAGTCATGGATTAGAAGTCTATATAATATTTAAAGCAGGTGCTTCATGTTGTGCAGTCATTTCAAGATCACTACATCAGAAAATGAGTTATTTTGTGCCAATTATTATGTATTTTAAAAATATATATGATATTGTCAGGAATACACTTTTCACAATATTGATCGATTTTGATATGTCTTGTGTAAGTCTTGACAGGTGATGTGTCCATGGCTTCGTTTTGTGTCTAGTGGGTGCTGATGTGCCAGTGCTGGCATTGTTTGGGACCAAATATCCTTCCTGGCAATCATAACCATTCTTGGATGGACGCATGACTGCCTGCTCTGAGCCCTCAAGCACTGCAGACTCTGAATGTGTGTGTGATTGCCACTAATACATTTTCAGACAGTACTTGTAATATTAGTCCTTTTATTCCCTGTTAGATAGCACTTCATAGCATTTTATTATGCTTCTTGCATTATTGATTGATTTCCTCCTTGCTCCCTTTCCCATAGCCCTTGACTGTGACCTTAAATCTGGACGGCACTTTCCAGGATGTATGTCCGCACTTACTGTACTTAACTGTATAAATTGGAAGTTGTAAAATGTATTACATCTTGAATTGCTTTGTTTAAATGTAAATTTCAATTTGTAATGTTTGATGCTTTGTACTTAACTGTATTCTTGCACTTTGTATTGCACATATGTTGTAAGATGCCATGGATAAGGGCATCTGCCAATAAATAATAATAATAATAATAATAATAATAATAATAATAATAATAATAATAATAATAATAATAATAATTAAGCCCTGTCCGGACAGAACAAAAACAACACCAGAAGGCACTGTATGGCTCTCCAGGAGCGGCACTGGCCCCGCCCTGGGCAGAGAGAGTCTGAGAGAGTCTGAGATCATCATGGCAGGGCAGTCTCATGCCCTGTGTCTTCCTACCTCCTACTTACCTCTCTCAGCACTTGCCTGCAGGCTCCACAGGGGCCCACATAGCTCTCTGCAATGTCGCTGCAAGACACAGAGAGCCTAGTGTTCAATACTACACGCAGGCATACATCACAAGACAATGGGGCTCCCAAAGACCAACACTACATGGTTGTGTGTGGCGTCTCCTGGTGGCAGCACACTTTTACTTCACTTCGTTTCACTTGACTCCCAATTGTAGTAAGAGATGCACAGGTGTCAAGTGCGGTGTTTACCAGGTGACGGCGATGGCTGTGAACTCTCTGTATCCCTCTGCAACCGCCCGCTGGACCGCTGTCCTCTCCGCGCACATGCTCAAGCCATAGGAAGCGTTCTCTACATTGCAGCCTGTAAGACACACACACACACACACACACACGCACAGTCACGGTCACATGCACACGCACTGAGTGGTCAGCACAACTGGAAACTGGGGTGAAAATAATCTCCACCTGTCTTTAAGAATGACAGCACAGCAACAGTTTCAATAGCATTGCAAGCTTTCTTCATATAATAATAATAATAATAATAATAATAATAATAATAATATCTCCTTTGTAATTATTATTATTAATTAGCAGACATAAACTTAAGACACATGTTGCATGTATGCCTGATAGACGTGCTGTATTTTAACGACCCACCCCCTTCCACACCTGTCACTATAGCGCCTTGTTTGGTGAGCAGAGCGGCGCCCACGGGAAAGCGGCTGTAGGGGCAGTAGGCGCGACCCCGGGCCTCCATGCACTGGGACACCAACTGCTGCACCACAGCGGGGTCTGGGGGGCGATGAAAGAGTGAGGAGTTGCATTGTGAAAACGTGATGCACACGCCGGGGTAGCATGACAAGTCTTACAACAACAATACTACAAATGAGTCAATCAAATATTCCCAACAACTCTTGTGAAAATATTAATTCACTTTCCTTTTGATCTTGTTGAAACATACCCGTCATGTCAATCAGTCGATGGTCCAGTCACGGTTGCACTGGATCCACACGCAACGAGAGCTTCCTATGCCAAACTCACAAACGGAAAAGCATGTACTATCATTTGAGGATATGTTGCTAGTTTATATTTCGGTTGCAATGTACCGTAGCTTTCGCGCATGTATACAAATCTCTCAAATCATGACTGTATGCATTTTCATGAACATTATTCAACACAAGGGGCTGAATTAAAAGTACAGCGTACGGTCCCAGTCACCCGTGCGCTGCGGCTCAGCAGTGATAATAGGTTTATTTGTGACGTCGATGGACACGCCCACCCAATTGGCAACACTGTAGTGGACGTGTACAGTATGACGTACCTCTTGGTGTCGGCCTCGCCCCCTTTACCGTACACTCTCGTATGCAACTCGCTGGCAACACAAAAACGCACTTTAAAGCAGTGGTGGACACTGTACAGCCGGTATTAAATTGTTCAGCACAGTCTAGTACAGCAGGGTCTCCAGGATTAAAATGAACAATCACAAACAACAGATATAACTGTCTACTTGAAGTGCTTTATTTATCAAATTGTTCATTTCTTCATTATGCCGATTATTAGTTATGCTACATTAAAACAAAAAAAGGTGGGACTGAGGGATGGAAGGAAGGAAGGTCAGTCCTTGGGCGCTGCCTCTGCCAGTGTGTCTAGGGCATCCCCCTCGAAGCGCAGCACGCGCCAGCCCTCGGTACCGGAGAGGTCCTGGGCCCCGAGCCGGAGGTAGAACTCCATTGAGGGTGTGTTCCAGTCCAGCACGGTGAATTGCAGACGGCAACACCGCTGCTCCCGGCTGATCTGCGACGTACCACACAACAACGACAATCAACAACCACTACAATCAGACAAACACAAGCAACATTTAAAAATACAACAAAATAAGATATTGACGCAGTTTTTATTGCTCATGTCGATTTAATACAGAGCCCGGAAAAAGGACAGCACCATTGAAAACACAGTTCAAAAACAGAGGATAAAATCCAGACTAAAAACCCATACAACGTCAGCTGAGGTCAACAATACCGGAGGCAATGTATACAATTATCTGTGATTGTAATCAAATTATCATTATTACTAGTAGCTGCAGTGTTACAGTAAATTGTCAGTGGTCTATTCTATTGGACACCGATAACTCTGTAACAGCCTCTTGTCTTCTGTGAGGTATTTTGTGGGCAGACAGTGTAGCTACCCCAGTACAGAGGTAACAGTCTATAGCAGGTGTTTAAAAGGCCAGTCCTGGAGACTCAGAAGACACTACAGCCACCACAGGACTTCAGCCGGACACCCCATGTCAGTGTGATCGATCTGTACTGAAGCACAACTGAGGGCTTGCGAATAATCACACTTGAAGGACACAAAACTCACAAGTCATTCATTTACTCATGTTCAATATTCACATATCGTACAGTGTGAAGTTCTGAACTATGTCTTGCACTACCACAGTCTACATCTCTGAGACTCAATACACATCATACACACACACACACAAGTATTTTCTCAATTGTAAAGCTTGTACATTGCCTTGCAGAGTTGTAGCGATTAATCTACACATAAATAATAAACAGAATATAAATAAAATACACTTGCTTATGTAACAATACATGACAATTTTGTAAATGAGACCTTTCAAATTTGCACTGGAGATAAAGGCATACAAACGATCCATTAATGAACTGTACAAAACAATGATAACAGCGACGGAAATCAACACCGAGAACAGTGAAGTTCCAGAGTGAAACCAAGTGGTCGCTGACTTATTCCTGAATAAAGACTAGCCTAGAGGGTGCTGTGAGGGAGCACTGGGATCACTTTCTGTTTTATAGTTTCTGAAATTATGCCTGGATATGAAAGAGAGATGGGGGGACAGAGAGACTAAGAGACAGACGGGAAGATAAAAAGAGGAGAGAGGACAGAACAGAACAGCAGAGACAGAGGACAGGGAGGGAGTCAGCGACAGAGCCCAGACGGCTCAGAGGTGGGGGGCTCAGTTCTCGCCCTCCCCCCCAGCCAGGCACCGCAGTTCGGCCCCATTGCAGCGCATGCAGTGGTAGCCCATCCTGGTGGTGAGGTCCCAGCAGCCCTGGCTGTGGTAGAAGTCCCGGGACGCTTTGTTCCAGTCCAACACCGTGAAGTCCAGCTGCGCACAGCCCGCCTCCTGGCCCACCTGCCCCCCAGGGGGACACAAAACACACACAGCCCACACTGAGGGTAAGGGCCACACTGTGAATCCCCCCCAGTCAGTTGTCAGCAGTTCACTCTTTCTTTCTTTTGCTGATGCCCCTGAGTGATGTATGTATATCTACAATATATACACAAACACACACACAACTCAGCCCTGGTCCTGGAGGCCCCGCTGCCCCGCTGGTCTTTGTTGCAGCCATTGAGCTCAATGACGTCATGGAGAACTGAACTCATCCTCGGCTTCATTTGAAACCACTTCGCTGACACAGCGTATGAGAATTCGAGGGCCTGATATCGCTTGACATTGAACTCAAGATCTCCCAAACAATAAATATATTTTAAAGCTAAAGGCTCAATGCAGTATCCGAAAGCTCGATTTGAACATAAACCGGCAGGGCAGCCCCCTCCAGGACCAGGGAGGAGAGACACTGATGTACACACTTACTTGGGCCACTCTCTTCAGCAGCGCCTTGCCTATGCCCTTTCCTGTAATAGGATGAAGCAGAAATATTAAATAATGTATTATTTAATAATTTAGTTAGTTTTGAGAAAAGTAAGTATGCTTAAAATAATGATTACCTTTTTTAAATATTATAAAAAACTGTTCCTTTTAAACATTTTCTCTTTTATTTTACAACTAAAATAGTGCATCTAAACGGATCTACCGTCGTCAACACATTATTCAAGGTGAGCCTTACTGCAGCTAAGGAATATGTGCTTTGTTTGATTTTTAACTCACTTTTGTGGATTTTAACATATTACCTAACATAGACTGCACATTTCTTAAACAGCTATGTGATCTATCTATGCAAGGCATGAGTTTTGCTAATGTTTGATATTGTACGGATTTAAAAATGTTTTTTCCCCGTAACGAATCCGTGCATAGTGGATCAAACATAGCGGGGAATATCTGAACCTGTACCTACAAGTTACTTTTGAAATGTCTGCATATATTACGGGGTGATGGATGTAAAAGAGTTGTATATGTTCCGACCACAGGCAAACACCAGAGTTCTGCAGCGTCTACAAAAAGGGTCCAATAATCTTGGCTTTGGTGGTCTTTGCGGGACCCTCTAATGGACACGCGTGGCCAAGAGCACGCCCCACTCACCTCGGAATTCAGGCATGACGTACAGATCTTCCATGTACAGCGCCTTCCCCTTCCAACTGCTGTAGCTGTAGAAGTACAGCGCGTAGCCCACCTTGGTGTGCCCTGCCCACAGATATGGGGACAATCAATCAGTCAATCAGAATTCATATAGCGCCCTCCAAGTACAGGGGGGACTTTACAATGCAAAACAGCGAGACCGAGAGAATGACAAGGACGCCTCTTACCGTCTTTGCTCTTGTTCTCGTCAGACACCTCGGCTATCAGGAGCTTGAAGAACGGGTGGTCAGAGAAGCCGTCCTGCTCCAGCTCTGGGGGAGTTGAAGCCGAGGGGTTATGGACAGCATAGAGGCAGAGCAGGACTCAGGCCATTCGGGTTGGAGGGCCTTTCCAGCTCTGCTTCTCAGACCCCATTACAGACCAGAGGACGCTGTTTCATTTAATTACATAATTTGTTTTTCCAACTCTGCTTTCCTAGTGGATTACCATAACGGGGCCTGGACAGTTTACATTATTTACGATGTCACTTATTCGATATCCAGGTAATCTGACACAGCCAGGTAACAGAGTTTGAGGTTTCTGACCCACACAGGCCACCCCCCGGCCCTGAAAACCCACGTATGTTCAAATTCCTTACCTTTGTGAGATATCTTAACTTGCTCAGGCAGTTTCTCATAAACAGCCAGTTCCTGTCAATAAAAAAGGAGATGGTGGAGGAGGCTAGTAGAGCATTTTGTTATTTATCGTTCACTGTACTGAGTTCTGCAGTTAGCGATTGGATTTAAGTGTAAAAGAGGTTCACATATTAATACATTCTGCATGCCAGACCCACATGTATTCTTCTTATAGGTCTAAATGCTTTTATTACCATCTTTTCCTCTAAAAAGCTGCACACATATAAATAAATGTATGCAATTCCAACTTGAATAACTTGTTTAAAAGGAGCAAGAGCACCTGTCATTGTGAGTTAGTCCAGAGGTCGGCTGTTTAAGACTTACAGCGACCTATTGGTTTGCGACTATGCATAGTTAGTAGTTTTTTGTCTTTTCATTTAGACCCGTAATCGGATGTAATCTATAACTGGTTCAGTTATGATTTAACACATGGTTCAGGGATAGGTTACTTAGTAGAAGCACAAAAACCGTCCAATATATTAAAAAAGCCATCTCACGCATAAATAACACAAAAACATAAGACTGGATTGCGCGACTGAAACAACCTAGCCATAATAATTATACTAATATTATAAGAATAATATTTAGACATATTATCCAGTAAAGTTTTGCTGCTGAGCTGAGCTGACAGGCGTGCGTCTGATTTGTGCCAAAATACAAAATGTTGAAAACAATATCGGGGTATTGCATTTCAGCATGTGGCTCATTACATTTTCGTGCCATAATGAAATACAACACACACGTTTTATTGGTCGTCCCTGCTGAATTGCTGGTCAGCATCATAGTATTTTGATGCCACAATTAAATATACCACACATAATGTTCATCAACAATCCATAATCAATATTGTTTTAGCCTAGAATTCGTTACATTGCTAAAAGCAGCACGCTGGTGGTACTAAATGTAATTGCAATACAATGCGTCAAAGCCCAGTGTCAGAGCTGCACAGATTTATGTTGCGCAGATTTCGCAGATCTGCAGCATGCCACCGTTACCATTGGTGGAGTGGCGCAGATCTGCGGGAACCTCTGTCTCTCTGCCTGCCCTGCTCACCATGATCATGCGGGACACGTCCGTGCAGTCCCCGGCCTGGCCTTCCCGTATCGTGAAGTCCATGTGTCCCTCTGTTCGCTCAGCCCGCGGCTCTCCGCCCCCAGAGCCCGTGTGTGACCAGCAACCCACGCAGCTCCTCTCCTCCAGAGTCGGGCTGTACCATCACCACACCACGGGGGAGGAAGGGGGCAATGGATCCGTCCAGCTGGAGCCGGGGGGTGGGGGGTTGCTGACATTGTTCTGCAGAGTTACTTCTTCATTCTTGGATTCTTTTGTTGTATTATTTGGGGCAGCCCCTGGTGGGATGTATATAATTGAAAATGCTGGGGATTTAAATTATTATAACTTAGGGGGGGTTATAAGTATAGTTAATAATGAATGTCTAGAAAAATAGAGATTTTGGCAAGGTCGGGATGTCGTGCGCTAGTGGCTGTGTAGGCCTACAGTAAGGCACATGACTAGATCCTCAGACTTTCTGCTTCAAAATGATGATTTTTGCAGCAACACATAATTTAAATCATTATAATTCGTGTGTTTAATGTGTTGATTCCCGGATAAACTATGTGCAAGGGGCTAGAATAATCCCCTTACTTAAAATGTTGTGTTTATGTTTTTCTTAATTATCTATGTTCTAATCAGTGTTATTGATGATGTCCAATCACTGTATCTGCAGATTAAATTCGCAGGGAATTGTGGGTGCAGGTGAAAGGACGGGAAAGTTCGAGAAGGTTCGCAGTTTGTAGCGGGTTGAGATGAGGGAGCTGTGATTCCTGCAGCCCGCTCATCAGAGTTGTTTATTAAGATACATCATTTTATTGAAGTATAGGAAATAAAATTCGTACAGGTCGCTGCCGTGTTTTCATAAAAAAAAAATATATATATATTATTATTATTATTCATTTATCAAAATATTGGATGGAAGATGATTTAAACATTTTAAAAATCCTGTGGCTCTTATTATCAAAACCATTCCAGTGATTAACTATACAAATAGTACACTGGCCCGAGCTCCTGTGTACCATCCCTAGCCGATCTAGAGGTATACAGTCCAGGAAGATATTTTAAAAGCGCCTGGGTTTTCTAACTTTCCCCGCCATATGTAGTGAGATAAAATTGTGCTCACATATATTTGGCGTCATGAACAGAATCGGCCTAAGTGTGTTTTGCCACGTTGTATATCGCTGTTAGGTCTGCCTAAATTGTAAAAATGGAGGAGCTACAAGTACAGGATGCTGAGTTGCAGCAAAAACAGTGCACAGAAAGAGAGATATTTGGAGCAAGCAGGGGCAATACATCAAGCCAGGCTAGGGCAGCGCGAGGCACTGTCTTTAGCAAAAGTCATGATGGAACAGCAGACGGCTGCACAGAAATTGTCCTCTGCTCTTTATATACAGAGGGATAGGAAAATGTTGGATTTTTGTGACTTTTTGTGATTTTGTGTGATTATGCTGACATTTAATGAGCTCATGCAGGGAGCAATCACTTGGTCAGAGGAAGAGGAGGCTCCAGCAGATGGACTACTCAGAAATAATGTTAGAACAAAGCAGGGGGGGTGTAAATGTGACATCTGCAGGGGGATGCCCACCCATGTTATGTCTAGAGAGTTTAAATGAGGCCATACATAAATTAGCTGCACAATAAGAAGAAATACTTGAGTGGGCACGTGCTGAGAGGAGTGAACACCTCACCAAGGTCGATATGTGCACCACTGAGAGATAGCCAGGGGCATTAAATATGCTACATTTGCAATAAACCTGGACACACTAGCACAGCATGTCCTTCAAGTGGAAATTCAGAGGAACAAAACAAGATTAAGGCAGCACCGAAAGAGAAGGTGACACAACAGCAACCTCATGTCAAGGGGAGAGTAGCTACTCTTAGGTCAGCTGTGGTCAAGTGTCAGTCGGGGGAATGTGATAATGATGGATTAAGGGTTATAGGTGTATCAAGTGATTTCTGCAAGGGGGCTTTTGGGAACTGTTTCACAGTGCAAGTCTTAATTGGAGGGGCTGGAACAGTCTGCCTTGTAGATACAGGCTCAGAGGTTGCAACAATTAATGAGACTTTCTTTAAGGAACATCTGGAAGCCGGAGATTCACTTCTTCGGAAAGCTCAGTGGGTGCAGCTGACGGCAGCCATTGGATTCGAAATTCCTGTGTTGGGCTGCCTTGACGTTGACATAGAGTGCATGGGTAGGGTGCTGCCCGGCAAATGTGTTTTTGTCACTAAAGACACTGCACTAACTAATGAAACAGGTTTGATACAATGTGTACTGGGAGTGGATATAATTGGTGAGCTTAAGAAGGTGTTGTTTGTTGATGGTAACATGAAAACTGATGTCCGCCACAGCCAGAAGGTGTATCTGTGGCCGCAGAGGAGGGAGGTATATGGAAAGTCCTCCAGAGAAGTGAAGGGCAGAATTCAGTGAGAAGACGTAAGTTGCCACCAGAGAACGGAATTGATGTGTCAGGTTGCTCGTGGTCAGAAATGTGTGAGTTACAACACCAGGATGCAGATATTGGCCCCGTACTGAAGGCTATTGGGAAAAACATCAGACCTAGAAAGAGGGAACTGGAATTCTGGAGCCGTAGTTGTAAGAAGTTGTTAGGGCAGTGGGGGAGATCGAAGGTACAGAGAGGTGTGCTTTGTGTAACCCTCGAAATGGTGAGGAAATATGGCAATTAATAGTGCCGGAGCCTTTACAGTTCCAAGTCTATGAATCCAAACAAGACTTTGGAGGTCATGCCGGAGAACGGAGCATATTGGAGGCCGTGTGTCTCAGCTACTATTGGCCATCGATGAGTGATGATGTCCAGGCCTGGGTTAAGAAATACAGGAGATGTGCGCTTGCAAAAGCTGTTTTCCATTACACTCGAGCAACTGCCCAGGGCCGTGAAAGGATGCCCAGGATTGTAAAGATGTTGGTGCCTTAATGAGACCAGGAGAGCGTGTGTTGTTACACAACCACAAGTTTTGTGGTCATAATAAAATACAGGATAAATGGGAACCCTTGCCCATCTGTAAACTGAATTGTTATTGCAGACACCGGCTGTAGAGACAGGTGGTGATATTGTAGACCGGATCCGCGTCATTGATCATGGCGACCGATTACATGGTGGTTCTGAGAGTGGGAGCAGCCATGTCTCGGAGAACGACAGGGGTTTGAGATCCGTCTCTCCTGACACTATAAGTAGTGAAACTGGTGTCAAGGAGGAAACTGCCCCAGAACTGAGACGTTCAAATAGGGCTGTTATTTCATTAAGATCTCATGAAGATTATGTGACTAGATACAATTGCTAGGTGGTAAAATAGGTCTGACTTAATGCACAGCTTAAAAAAATGTATTAAAATGTAAGCATGTTAAAGTGGTGTTCAGATATTGTAGTGTTTATGTCTTCATCTTTTCATAATTCTGTGAAGGCTGTGTGGGCCGAAATACCAAGGATGATAGTTATTCAAGCAAGGGGGAATGTAAGGCACTAGAATGATCCCCTTACTTAAAATATGGTGTTTATATTTTTTTATGTATTATCTATGTTCTAATTAGTGTTATTGACGATGTCCAATCACTGTCTCTGCAGATTACCCTCGCAGGGAATTGTGGGTGCAGGTGAAATGTCAGGAAAGTTCGAGAAGGTTGGCAGTTTGTAGCGGGTTGAGACGAAGGAGTCGTGATTCCTGCAGCCCGCTCATCAGACAGAGTTTGTTTATTAAGATGCATACATTTCTTTAAGTATAAGAAAAGAGAGGTACAGTGCATGGAAATCGTTTTTTTGCTCTTAAAATATTTTCCGAATAAATTTTAAGAAAACAGATAGCCTGTGGCTCAAATAGCCAGGCCTTTTTTTTAAGACATAAAAACAAAACTGGTGGTATGTCGGTGCAGAAGGGACTGGAGACTGAAGCCGTGTGTCAGTATCCAGCCGCTGTGCTTTTGTTAAGGAGAGTTTTGTGAGTGAAGCCGCAAAAGAGGTGGGACATGTGGTTGTTTGCTGCTGTTCGGCATTGTTGATTAGATGTTCTGCAGTTTCCAATCAACACGTCTACATCGCTGCACCACACCAGGAGCAACAGAAATGTAATTATACCTGCCAGCTTCATTTGGGACACTTTATTTTGCTCAGGACATCTATTTTATTTGTATTTTTTGGATACTGTGTTTGTTAAAAAGGGGACTTTGAGGTTAAAACAGATTTAAAGAGAAAAACTAAACAGTAAGGGTGGCATTGTGTGATCGTGATGTGCTTATGCTGGTGATTTGGTATAAAGATGTTCCATGCAGGCTGTATACACTTATATAGACTAGTACAGGAATAGGAGGTAAAACTGCACAGTGAATAGTTAATACAAAAAGAGTGGTGGAAAAGGTTGAACTGAAAACAAAATAACCGTTCTTGAAAAAATAGTTTCAAAATCTAGTCAGCAAAGAAACATTTATTTAGTTAATATGTTTCTTCCTTGCCTAAGACTGTTGTACAGGTTTTAATGTGTTGAGGTTCATTGAAGATCGGAGTTTTGGGAGTAAGAGAAAATTCGTACAGGTAGCTGCCGTGTTTTCATTTGTATTATTAATAATAATAATAAGTATTTCTTTATCAGAATATTGGATGGAAGATGGTTTAGACATTTACAAAAATCCTGTAGCTCTTATTATCAAAACCATACATTCAAATACAGCCACACGTGCCTTGTTATAGCCTTGTTTCCTTGACCTGCTGATTGACATCTGGACCAGCACCTCGCTCTTCCCCTGATTGCCTGTTTGCCTGATCGCCTGTGATGAACTGCAATTCTTTCCCTGTGTGTAAACAAGGTCACTGTCTCACTGTCTTGCTGTGCTACGGTACTGTGCTATAGTTCAACCCTGATTCCCAGAGGAACAGAGTCTGATAAGAACCAGTTTTCTCCAGCAGCTTGGGCTTGATACATTGTACAAACCCCCCTTATATTAAACATTACGTATGCCTTACATTTTCCCCGGTTTAACCATACATGGGTTTTCCTAATGAGTTGTCAAGCAGAAACCGAACTTGCACTCTTAACAGGACAGACGTGAGCCTGTTATCTTTCTCGCCTGTCTGGTCTGCATAAAAGTGCCTGTAGCTTGTAACTTCTCTAAGGCCTCTTGAACCTCTTCCTTGCAGCTGCATGTATTAAAAACCTTTGATTGGAAACGTATATCTCTCTCCGAATTTCTTCGACTCTTCAGCCTGACCCTTGCCCGTGACCACGACCACGTCTTTGCCTCACCACTGATAGCCCTGTCCTGCCGATATCCGACCCCTGCCTGTCTTGACCATCCCACCAGCACCGGAACCGGGTTCCCTCTGTTCCCGTGCCTGCAGTACGTAACACATGGAACTGAAAGAAGGGTAATATTGTATCACACAATCCCAGTAGCTGTTGCGCCCCCCATGACTCCTGTCTCATTGTGAAAACAGGCAGCATAATTTTCCCATGCTGTGAAGTGGCAGAAAAACGGCAAAGAAGAATAAATGTACAATTTAAATCATCTTGACTACAATAACCTGCTTCTTTGCTTCAGTCTGACTCTGTAGAATCACAGCAAAGACACGTCGCTTCTGCAGAATCACTTTAATGTTTGACACAAGTGTACAGAGTGCAGCAGGCAACAGTGACTTTCTATACATGGGGCTTCAAGCCTCACACTTGCATACATGATGGTGATGGTATATATATATATAATAATCACCATCAGCCTATATCGATACACTGCTGGATGAAGATGTCTCCACTTGCTTCGATCTACAGCTTTTGTGATTTCATCTTCTGATCTATGTGGTCGTCTTCTGTCTTTTCTCATCTCTCAGGATCCATTCAGTAACTTCCTTTGTCCATCTTTGTCTGTTCTTCATGCAATGTGTCTGGCCCACTGCCATTTGAACATTTTCACTCTTTCAATGATGTCACATAGTTCTCGGATCCATTTGTTTTCTATCTGTGTTATTCCAAGCAGACATCTTCCCAGGTTCTGTATCATTTTTGCATAAGTGACCAAGTTTCACATTCATAAGTGAGCACTGGTACTATGCATTGATCAGATACTTTTCTCTTGAGGAAAGTGGGTAAATTTCCTTTCAACAGCATGCGGTTTCTTCAAAAATACACACAGAAAGTAGTTGGGCAATTTCCAGAGCAGTCCTCTCTTCCAGTATAAACGTATATAAAGTCCAGTATAAAATTCGGATTCCTACTGGTGCCAGAAAATGTGAAAAGCATGAAAATAATTAGATTCCACATTAAGGTTTTATTGTAACACAGTATTGTCCTAAGTGTGACTAGTCATTATCTCGATTTTCACTGTCACGTACACAATACCATCATGGTAGGCATCAGAGGCCGGCCCGAACTCCTCCAGCACCTTCTCATGCTTTCTGATGGCATCATCCAGCCTACTCTTCTCTATGGCGCCAAAAACCAGTTCTAGGCCCAAACCCAGCACAGAAAGTACAAGAGATCCAATACAAGCAGAAACACCAAGCACAGGTGAAACAATGAGACTGAGGCGAGGACCAAGAAATTTCAGTGCACCGAAAACAACTAAAGAAATGCCAGCAATGCCCTCCAGGACAGCCTGTGCCTTCCTCAAGGTCTCAGTCGAAGGCATTTTCATGGCCAGGATCTCCTGGTAACAACTGGGCTCCAGTTTTTCCTTCAGCCTGCTGTCGATCTCCTCGATCTTCACCTGGATCTTCTTCACTGCTTCCAGGAAGATGTCACAGTTCTCCTTCACCGTCTTGTCCTTGTCCACAGCGATGGGCTGGAACTTGCAGGAGAAGTTCTCGTTCAGGACCTCGGAGAGCTTGTTGGTGGCGCGGAAGTTGTTGTTCATCTTCTCCAGGAAGGTCTGGTTGAGCCGGCAGAGACGGTCGCGTCTCTCAGAGTTGTGGAAGACCAGTTCGCTCAGAGCCATTTCTGATGGGCTGGGGTTTGTGTGTGTGTGTGTGTGTGTGTGTGTGCAGATCGGAACAGCAGAATCTGAAAAACAAGAATTGTAATTGCAGGGAGTGTATACAGCAAACAGGTACAAGTGCTAAAAGGAACCCAAAGGACCATATAGAAAGAAGATCTCTAATTGTATAACTGACTAATTTATCTACAATCTCATTAATGAGTTGTTTTGGTTTAAATTTTAAACAAAATGAGTAACAACTGCAGAGTGAAACTGGCTAAATGAAATTGGCTAATTTTCTTTGGTTTTAACTACACCTTTGACTCTTTTGTTGTTATTTTTCACCCCAGGGCCCAGTGGTCTAGTGCGGGTGGCTCTTTTGGATGAGAAGAGAAGGCTGCTCGCAATGGGCAGCACTGTGTTTTAATAGGACTGGAGATATGGAGGATCCATACCAAAATTAAAAATAATTACACGGAGAAAAGATAAAATAAATAAATGAATAAATAATATGTACATGTATGGCCATTATCGATTTATTTCAAAATTTATTCCTGTATTTGCTTTGCTATTTACATTTATCATTGGGCTGTTGATCTGTCATTCAAAAACGAATTATTAAATTCGTCAATTAATTCATAATTGATTTCGCTGTTTGCCGAGTGATCTTTCAAACTTATTTGTAAAGGTTGCCCATCAGCCGAGGGGGTCAAAGATCCTTTATTTCAATATTTCAATCGAGCATCTTTGGTGCTGTAATTGTGAAGCGGGGCTGGCTGTGCTGGTTGTGTGACAATATTTCACGGAGACAACTACTCCTGACAACTACTTTAAAGTATTATTATTAATGTCCAAAAAGTATATGTAACAAAGTGCTGTAACCCCATACACACCATTTTTATTTCTCAATGTATACATTTATTTTAAATTAATTCAAATAATTCAGTCATATAGACTACACCTAATCAGGACAGATGTCTGCATTAGTAGGATACTTAAAACAGCTTTCACTGGTATTTGCTTTTATAGTGGTTAAGAAACACTGCTGGGAACCTGGCGTTGTGGGTTCGATCACACTAAATATAGATCATTATAAAACAAATCAATACCTAAATATGACACCATTTAATGAAGCTTTTACACAACAATACAATTATTGTTACTGATTTCTTACATTTAATTTGGCTGTAATGATCCACTCTAACTAGTGTTAATGTAACCTCTGAATAACTGACGCGTATCTATTGCAATAAACAACAATACATGTTTTCTTTCTTTCTTTCTTTCTTTTAACTCTAAATTTCCACTCAAACTAAAAAAAAACCACTACTGGATCAGCCAATAACCGCATCGCGCCCCCTAGCTGTCATTTGTCACATTGAACAAGGGAAAAGAAATACAGAAATACGAAAGTAAAAGCGCACTAAGAAATGCAGCTAGCAAAGCGGCAACAGAGAAATGCATGAATAAATACATTTTGCAATAAGCAAATGAATACATAAATAAATTCAGAAACAAACCGATACATGTCCATGCATTTATATCAACATTCAATTTCTGTATTTATTTCCACATTTCTGTATTCATCCATTTCTTTTTTTCTTCCCTCTGCGTATTTATTTCACAATGTTGGCATGGATAGTCCTGCACAGATGGCCTCCCACATCAAATCTGACACCTGAAACTACAGTTATATTTCAAAAACGGGAGCCTTACCTGCGGCGCCTCTTTTCTCTCGCGTTTCTGCGCTGCAGCGCTTCCCAGAAGTCACGTGTCTGATGCGCTCGCATCCCTCTCTTCCTTCGAGGGGGGTGAGGTGTGTGCAGAGAGACGCACTCTCGTCTTTGAATTAACAGTAAGATCTAATGCTATAAGCTTTTTATTCTTTTCAATATTCAGTCTTCTAATGGTTATGCCTCATAAAACTCAAACGTTATCCCTATCGTTTTATTATGTAGAAGCCCTGGTCCTGCAGAGAGATGGTCAAGTACATTTTAATATTTTTTATCAGTATTTTTTCATCTTTATCTTTGCATTCGTATTGTTAAGCTCCTTGGCAACAACCACTTCTTTCTTTGCTTCGGTCTGACTCAGCAGGTTCCCAGATAAGACGCGTCGTTTCTGCAGAATCACTTTATTGTGAGATGCAGGTGTACTAGTGGTTATTTGTATATTACACAGTTATAGCAGACACTCTGGGCGGCAGTGGACTGAGAAATGCAGTTTTCATATCAAACCCTTTGTAGACACGGGGTTTCAAGCATCACACAAAGAATTACACTTATGCAACCCTTCTGGTAGTGATCAGTACCAACACGCAGTGTAGGAGCCAATTAGTTTATTTACCAGTGTTATTATTTAGAATAAATATATTTTACTCTGTATTTGTGTGTTTATGAATTTGGATTAATTGTACGGTGTTTCTTTAAGAGAACGAGCTTTATGTATATATATTTGAAATCAACTGTGACTCATATTCAGTTAGTTTAGCTATGCAGCCCCAAGGTTTTCTGATTGTGTCATAACACCTGCGTTAATTCATGAAATCAACTTGTAAATAACTGTATTAAGATTGATATTTATGTTGATATGGCTTTTTCACTCATCACATGAATTCTCACTCTCACATATGTGATAGTATCAGAGTAGGCGTCAGAGGCCGGCCCAAAGTCGGTCAGCACCTTCTCATGCTCTCTGATGGCATCATCCAGCCTACTCTTCTCTATGGCGCCAAAAAACAGTTCTAGGCCCAAACCCAGCACCATAAAACTATTTGTGTTTCTGTGCATATCAGAACAGGACAATCTGAATCAACAAGAATTGCAATTGTCAGGAGTGTATATAGATACAGATACAGAACAGATACAAGTGCTAAAAAGGAATCCAAAGGTCCATATATTATATCTGATAGTATTACTTACTAATTAATTTACATTCTCATTCTTAATTTGTGTTGGTTTAAATTAAAAATAATTGAGTAAGAACTGCAGAGTGAAATATACTAATTGCAAGTCATAATCAGATTATTTTAATCAGGATATAGAGCTGTTGTTTACATGTCATCCACAGATAACAGCCCTATACAAACACAGTACAGAGCATGTAGATCGTTTTTAAAGATATCAAATGCAAAGCGATGAAAACAGTTTATGAAGTGTGTTTTCATCGCTTTGCATTTGATATCTTTAAAAACGATCTACATTATTATTATTATTATTATTATTATTATTATTATTATTATTTTTTATTTCTTGGCAGACGCCCTTATCCAGCATAAGTGCAATACTTACAACTTACTTTATATCAGGCTATAACTTATTTATACAATTGCTGACTTTTCACTAAGTCCTGGGTATGGTGACTGACACCGACTCTGTGTTCTGGTCTTGTCAATATGATTATAGAAAAATAGAAATATGGTGTGTGTGTGTGTGTGTGTGTGTGTGTATACATATCAAAGTTTTAAAAGTTCACTGTGATGGCGACTGGGACCATTTAGCGAACACAAAATCAATAGTAGCAATCGAACCATACTGACAACCATAGTGAATAAATCATAGAAAATCAACAGATGAAACAGAATATTTTTCTTTGGTTTGAACTCTGGTTTGTTTTTTTCTGTGTTGTTGTTATTTTCCACCCCCAGGCTGAGTGGGCTGGTGCGGGTAGCTTGTTTGGACGAGAAGACAAAGTTTGTATTAACTGAGAATCTGAGGAGTGTTTTCACACTATGACCAGGTTGTCAGGTTGTGTGTCTTTGTGGTGTGGTCACTGGACCCAGCGGTCACAGTTCATTGGAACCACTGAACCGGGCTTGAGACTCAGTTTTTGGTTCATGGTCGCATAACGAGAGGCATTGTGTGATAGACTGACTTGACATATGCTGCAGCAAAGTTTAATCAACTAAAATAAATGAAAAAGAAACATGACACATTACATTGTTTGTATATCTATATATCTATTCCACATCTATTCTAAGTTCAGGATATTTTTTTTTTTAAGTTTGACATTGCAAACTGCAGTCTAACACTTTCCTATGTATAGAGATCTATTTTGCATGATTTAAGATATATAAAATCTGACATACACTACCGGTCAAAAGTTTTAGAACACCTCAATTTTTCCCATTTTTATTTAAATGTACGCAGTTTAATGTTTCAGTGTACTCTGAAAATAAAGCATAGAACAAATTAACAATTGGAGAAAAAATAAATCATGGAATAGTTTTAACAAAATGTACCTATTGCATCGCACTTATTGTATATTATATTTTGTAACAATCTCCTTGTACTTAGGGAGTATTGGCAGACTTAATAAATAAGGCCAAATGAAGCAGATAAAGTGATATCCCAAAGTGTAATGTGCCCCCCCAAGTACCATAGCACAAATATATTTATATACATATGTACAAGCCACAGACAGTAAGATACCTTAACCACATTAAGCACTGTAGAAAATAGATGAAGAACATTAAAAAATAACAAAAGAGATAAACAGTGGCTAAGGACATTTTAGGCCCTTTTAGGGGTCTGCCCAATGCTACCTCTGCAGGCGAATGCCCGGTACTTTCTTGTTCGGAACTCAGACAGCCATTTATGCCAGGTGGCATGATTGCTATGGTGATCATTGATTTCAATGTCTGCTTTATGCTTTTGGTCATGTTGGTCTGCATATGGTAGCCAGTCCCCCTCCGCCCCTGCTCATCAAAGACCGACTTGTGCCCCCTCAGTCATTTCTGTTGACCCCCCGCCAAGTTCATCCTGCCGCCGGGACTGCGCATTGGCCCAAGCCACCATTTCAAACTTGGCCATGTAGGTTTCCCAGGAGGCCTTTCAGTCATAACGCCCCGGTTTCAGCTCCTTCCGGCCGGCTGGCGGTGTGGTGCAACCAAGGGGTGGGGCCTGTGGTGTAGGCCGCAGTGCCGGGGTCTGAGTGGTGTCTCGTGCAGCCGGGGCCCGAGCCGTTTCATAGCCTATATCCCCGCCGATATTGGAGAGACTTATCTACCCCCCTGGCTAACACATGTAAGCATTGCTATACAGTCTCGATACTCACAGGCTCGATTTCTAACAGCGGTCGTATCAGCGCAAACTCGGGTAGGCTCAGTCTCTTGACCAGCATATCGGCAGTCCATGCACTCTGTTCCGCCTCGGTCATAAAGCACTCCTATGTGGGCTTACCGGGTGACTCGTCTTCCGCGTTGGTCACGTTGTTTTGCTGCTCTTTCTCTTTAACTCTCCCGCACCAACTCCCTGAGTGGCACGTCGCCACCCCATAATATACCCCCCAATCACCTGGAGATTAGGCTTTACCACCCCGGAGTTGGGGGAAGCCACATAACCCCTACAACCACAAACATCCCTCCCCAACCCAACACAACAAAATCCAACATACACACACACACACACACACACACACACACACACACACACACACACACACACAGAGTCCCCGATCTTGTTTGATGTGTTACATTTTATATGAGTTTGTTTACATCTATTTAGTATCAAACAGAAGCTTCTATGTATAATGAACACAAAACATTATGGGTAAATAAATTGCAAGGAATTGAAAGAAGTGTATTTTAACACATACAACCCCCCCGTGCCGTGAAGTGGGAGAAAAACACTAAAGAAGAAACAAGAATAAAGGTAGAAGGACATGAAAATGTACAAACACTCTTTTACTTTAATTTGTCAACAAGAACTTCCTTCTTTGCTTCAGTCGGACTCAGCAGGTTCACAGAAAAGACATGTCGCTTCAACAGAATCACTATAATGTGAGATTCGTGTACAAAGTGCACGCAGGTAACAGTGACTTTCTATGACTGGGGTTTCAAGCATCACAGACAAAAGCATATATGTAACCCTGCTGGTAGTTAGGCCTGGTCAGTACCAACACACACATACACAGAATGTAGTTTGGCAATTAAAGCATTTAAATCATTTGATTCCACATGAGGGATTTATCCTTATCAAGTATTGACATAACTGTAGAGTTTGGTCATCAGCTTGATTTTCAGCAACAACCAGTGGCGTAGGTTTGGTTTCACAATTGGGGGGACGAATCCACTATGCCTATGGAGCCGGGCACACATTATGGGGGGACTATTAAACTTTCTCTCAACATTGGGGGGGATGCGTCCTCCCTAAACCTACGCCTATGGCAACAACTAACCCTGGAGTTCACTCATCACCTGAATTCTTGCCATCACCTGCATGATACCATCATAGTAGGCATCAGAGGCCGGCCCAAACTCCTCCAGCACCTTCTCGTGCTCTCTGATGGCATCATCCAGCTTACTCTTCTCTATGGCACCACAAATCAGGTCAATGCCCATCCCCAGCAGACTAATTACAACACATCCCAAAAAACCAGCAGCAATTCTGCCCACAGTTGTGACGATGCTTCTAAAAATGATACCATTCTTAATTAAATATATCAGTACACCACAAGCAATCACGGAGACAACAGAAACGACCCCGTTCAGTGCATTGTGCACCTTCCTCCATTGTTCAGTCGAAGGCGTTTTCATGGCCAGGATCTCCTGGTAACAATGGGGCTCAAGTTTTTCCTTCAGCCTGCTGTCGATCTCCTCGATCTTTGCCTGGATCTTCATCAGTGCTTTCAGGAAGAAGTCGCAGTTCTCCTTCACCGTCTTGCCCTCGTCCACGGCGATGGGCTGGAACCTGCAGCTGAAGTGCTCGTTCAGGACCTCGGAGAGCTTGTTGGTGGCGCGGAAGTTGTTCTTTATCTTCTCCACGATTGTCTGGTTGAGCCGGCAGAGACGGTCGCGTCTCTCGTTGTTGTTGAAGACACATTCGCTCAGAGCCATTTCTGCTGGGGTGGGGGGGAAACAAGCTGGTGCTGTGGAGATGTGAAGAGGAGAAGAGTTGTCATTGTCAGGAGTGAATATAGAGGACAGTGAACAGGAACAAATGGTGCAATGAACCCAGAGGACCCCAGAGCTTTGGGTTTTAATCCAGACGTTTGCTCTCCAGGCGTAAAGACAGATCCATGTGACACACACACACAGTCAATCGTCCAGTGCCCTGACCACTCCTCCAGTTAGTGTCAGTGTTTAGTGCATTTCTAAAGAGGTTGCCAGATGATGCTCAGACTGAGCAGGTGGCTTATTCTAACCTGTAGATGTCACCCATGCACTTTCTTATAATCATCCATCCATCCATCCATTTTCAAAACCACTTATCCTGGTGAGGGTTGCAGGGAAGCTGGAGCCGATCTCAGAAGGCATAGGGTGCAAGGCAGGAATACACCCAGGATGGGATGCAACACACACACACAGAGCAATTTAGAGAGACCAATCAACCTAACCTGCATGTCTTTGGTTGGTGGGAGCAACCAGAGTCCCCGGAGAAAACCCATGCACAAACGGGGAGAACATGCAAACTCCACACAGACAGGGACTGTGGAGCTGTGAGGCAGCACTTGGCCATGTAGCAACCACCACGCGACCGTGACGCCCATAATGGATATTAAAATACTCTTCATTAGCAACCGGTAGCTCAATATTAAAGATACATAGACACTGAAAGAAGACGTGCATTACAAAATTCAACTACACTGAACAGCAATTGCCTGTAAGGCTGTTTAAATTTACAATTATCCTTTATCATTCATTATACATGACTTAGGTTTTCATAAACTACCCAGCAGGTTAAATTAATTAGTAACAATGTTGTTTCAACATCTTTTTTTCATGTTGAATAAACATTGAAAATTGATTAGATTTGCAAATGTAATCGACGTTGTATTGTAAACGTTGATTCAATGTTGAATAATAAAAGTTGATTCATTGTTGCATTATAGACTTATTCATTGTTGAACAATCAATGCTGAAATCTTGTTCAAAAATTGTTGGATTTGAAAATGGAATCGATCTTGAATTGTCAATGTTGGTTCAACATCAATTTAATAAGCATAATGCAATCAATATCTGTTGTATGAACCTAGAATGAAAACCCCAAACAAAAAGCCTGTTGGTTGAAATTACTTTATTTAAAGGACTATCATGTTCTATTAATAAGCTGTATATAACTATATTTGTTTATGTCATATTGTATTTTGTTATTTAAATTAATGCTTTTTGAACTCTTACAGAGAAATGTGCTTAGTTTGTAAATGTTTACAGTATAACAGTTAATACCAACATTTTCAATAGCCTATACAAAAATAAATAAAGTCTTACGTGAAAAATATTTTGTCCACACAGCCAGTCTAAAATGCAGAGTCTTGTCTGATTGTCTCCAGGTGAACAGGTATTTTCTTGCATCTGATTGGCTGATTACCTGCCAAGAAATAAAAATAATAAAAATATTAATAATTACCTGATAACCATTCCTGATAGACCTTTGATTTATCAACTCCGCTGTGTTAAAAAGATGTTGGGCTACAAAATCAATCTACTGCTCAATCCTAGTAGTTTTCGTTGCTGAATACACACACACATACAAACACACTAAGAAACTGCTTCAATTAACTTGTTTTTCTCTTTATGTAAGGGTAAATTTGTGCATTTTCTGAACATGTCACTGAAAATACACGCATGACTAAAGTTTGGGGATTAGGGAAGAAAATGACATTGTGGATATTTTGTTTGTTATCTACACTTTTTTCACAATGTCTATTCAACCTGAAAGCAAACTTACATTTCGAGATTGATAAATCATTGCCAAAACCAGGTTGAGTAGTAGTTGTATTCAGGGGCGGTGCCAGGGGGTGGGCCACAGGGGCACTGGCCCCTGCTGAAATCTGATTGGCCCCCAATTTTCATATGATTCATAGTCATATTGTGGACAATGGGGTGTGTTAATTTATTTTACCAAAGTTGTCCTTTTTGTGTGTATACCGCCCGGCAAGAATCCAGGGGAGAGAGAAGTTATTAATTTAACACACCTGTGTTGCTGCTGATGCGCTCAACACTGAACTACAGTGTGTTTAACCCTTTCGCTCTGGCAGCGCTACAATTCGATCTTAAATGAATGATGATGTGTGTAGTGAAAGTGACTGCCTATTTCAGCCTTAACTATTGGTTGTCAATAAATGACTGATATCTGTAAAAGCTTCAACAACAATCAGGAAGGTTTTTTGTCGTTGGGGCGTTAACGATGTACAAAAGGTAAAGTTAGGTTGAGATGAGAAGGCAGAGTATGAGTGAGAGGACAGAATTGACAGGGAAGTGAAAAGTCAGAATTGCCGAGGGTGATTATGAATAGAAAATCAGCAGCATGTTTTAGAGATTTCATTTGAAAACACAGCGACAGCAGTGACATATTCTCACACCTTCTCACCTTCTCAGATAATTTGTTTCTGTAAAGTTAATACTTTTTTATATACATTATTGTATTAACTAAAACAAACATGCAATATATATATATATATATATATATATATATTTAATACTAATCATTAATGTTGTATATTGTTTATATGTTATTGATTGTTATGAGTTATGTTTTAGAAAAACATTTTTATTTTTTTTCTTGGTAGAGCATTTTTGCACCTTTTTGCCATTCAACCATGTATTGAACAAATAAGTGCTGATTTTTATTTTACCAGTTTTTACACCGATGAGCCATAACATTATGACCATTACATTGCTGCCTAATATATCCCACCCACTGACAGGTGCCATGATAACGAGATTATCAGTGTTACTCACTTCACCTGTCAGTGGTCATAATGTTATGGCTGATCGGTGTATATATTTGCACTGTATATAACATAAGGGTCCAGGGATTTAATGGTACACTCATAATGTCTTTTTTAAATTGCTTTTTTGCTAAAAAAGAGGCTACTAAATGTACAGCATTCCATTGATTTTGGGGGACGTGTATGCATTCTGTCCAATCAGGCATTTTACATTTTCATTTTTGTACACTGAGGGGACCCTATTTTGTTCACTAATACCATTCCATTTTGCACTGAACAAATGCACAGCGATGTATCCATATTGAAGCACTATTGGGGATGAAGCAGGTGGAGAAGTTGTCTATATTGTCTGTTGTGTTAATGGCAATAAGGTAGCACTGTTATTATTATTTCTTTATTTATTGGCAGACGCCCTTATCCAGGGCGACTTACAAACCATAAGCGCAACACAAAGTGCAAAAAAACAGTGTACAAGGCATAAAACATTACAAATTCAAATTTACAGGATACAGTGCAATTCAAAGCATAATACTTTTTACAAATTCCAATTAACACAATTGAATACAATAAATTAGGTCTTACATCCTGGATTGTAAAAGCTAAGTGCACTGTTGTCTATTGTGTTAATGTGTATTGTGTAATAATTGTATCCCTCTCAAATGGTAGCAAATATGGTGGTACATGTTTGCTGAATTTTTGCGAATTGCCCAGCTTATCCTTGTAATTTGCTTCAATCTTACATTACAAACTTAGTTTTTAACAGGCATTTTACATGTCCCCGGACCCCCCTAGCAGATGTCGGCACCTCCGTAATAATCACGACATGCTCACACATTCAAGTTACATAGACACCGAAAGAAGACATGCATTACAAACCCAACTACACTGAACGGCAATAGGCACCTCGAAATGCAATAGTGTTCACATTTACAATGATTATTTATTATTCATTCTGGATTCATTCATTTTTCATAATCTAGGTTTCCTTCTCGTAAGCATCAATCCCACTCCTGTTGTAGAACGGAAACCGAATATCAAACTGAAAGTGAAAGTTCAAATCATAACTCGGGTGCGGGTTCCAGAAATTGTGTTTTCTTTTTTAGCGACTGCAAAACAGCACCCGACTAGAACCGGCTACTAACAGCGATGCACAGGCTGTAAGTGCTGCACTCGGACCCGCACCCGGACCTACCCGCTGCCTGGCTCCAGACCACAGCAGTGAAGTCCCGGAGACCCAGTGCGCAGCCGCAGTTAACCGGCCTCTCGAACCTCTTCTCTCCCGTCTCGCGGCGGACTCTTCTCAGAAGTCACGTGTCTTATTAACGCGGCATCTCTCTCTCCTGGGGGGGGCAGGGGTAGAAGCACTAGACTGGCTATGACGTCATTTTGGTATGTAAAGAGGGACACAAGCTTGTCTACATATAATACTATGTGCGATGTTATGCTAAGTAAGCTTTTTATTATTTTCAGCATTTTGCATGCTATGTCTTCTACCGGTTATGCCTCATGAAACTCATGTCGTTTTATTATGTAGAAGCCCTGGTCCTGCAGAGACACAGTCCAGTACATTATTGTATTGTTTGTCCCAGCAGCACTCGACGTCATTTCAACAGCAGAGATATATAATATATCCATTAAGATACAAACATAAATACACACATATAAGTTTCAGAATTGTTTTTTTTTTTAACAATTTGGAAAATATCTACACAGCGACGTCTAAACAGTGTCAGACTAAAACCTGCTAATAACATGGACACACATCCATCATTGCCCTCCCACATTCAATCTGGCCTCCCCGGTGCCTCGGCTACAAACTGCAGACACGGTGTGCCGGTAATAAAGTAAAGGGAGACTCACATGTCTGAGTGATGAAGCTGGTCAGATCCCGGTGCCCTTTGCTTTGCCGTCTCGCTGCAGCGGATCTCAGAAGTCCTGTGTCTTATTCACTCGGGGTCTCTTCCTCTCCCTCGAGGGGACCACAGGAGTAGAAGGACTATAGTGTCATTTTGTTATGTAAACAGAGACGCAATCTTGTCTAGGTATATTATGTAATTATTGGCAGACAGGGTGATTTACAGGATACAAGAGCAATACAAAAGTGCAATTAAACACTATAGATATAGTGCCATGTACGATGCTATGCAAGCCACTTTCCCCCCATGTTATGTCTCCTTACAGTTATACCTCATAAAACACAAACTTTTTCATGTCAGACTATTAAGTAGAAGCACAGGACCTGCAGAGACAATCCAGTCTAGTCCAGCAGGGTCTCCAGGAATAAAATAAACCAAATCACAAACAGATATCGGCGTACTTGAAGTCATTTAATGGTTTATTTAATCAGTATACTCATTAGAAGACAGCTGATTATGCAAAAAAATAAATAATAATAAAGGTTAAGGAGGGAGGGAGTGTCAGTCTTTGGCCGCTGGATTTGGAAGAGCTGGATTTGAACAGAAACCAGCAGGGCAGCCTCCGCAGGACCAGGAGCAGAGACACTGTATGCACTGACCTGGGCCACTCTCTTCAACAGTGCGTTGCACAGGCCCTTTCCTGTAATACAAAGATGCAGGATTATTAGATCATGTATTGTTTATTTTATAATCTCAGTTGACAGCCCTTATCCTGCTCGATTTACAGCAAAACCTCCATTACATGCACCGCACAATGAACAACAATGAAGTACGGTTTTAACAAAGAAAACAGAAAATGTATCCATCGTTTCTCAATCAAGATCGGATTAATCACCGGACTGCAGAGCTCTGGCTGGGTTGCAGCGTCGCTGTGAGATGAGAGCCATATTTGACCAGATTTTGGTTCTATGGATTGCGCTAACATTTTACACATGCAAACGTTACAGTAGCAAACTTTCGTCATCCTCCTTAGCCAAGCTAAAGTGTTAAATGAATCGATATGACTTCAAACTTCAAATAATCATTTATTTGGCAGGTCCAGACCTGCATAGCTTCAGTGGATTACTAGTGTTGAGCTGCAGGAGGCTACTGGCTACTGGCTACTGGCTACTGGCTACTGGCTACTGGCTACTGGCTACTTTTGTTCCAACCGAGCTCTCAATTACTGTCCGTCTCCGGAGCGCTTGGTTATAGTAACTGCTTTAGTATGATTGCAATTGATTCGGCCCTGAGCGTTCCTTGTTCATCGGTCTACTGAGGGAATACATTTCACACATACGGTATAAATATATACAATAAATGCACGTACACAAATCCAAACTGAAGAAAGCAACTCTGTAAAATCAGCATCTGTGTCACTATAGGTCAAAGCCCAGCTTGAGAGTCACAGATGTGTCGGCGAGTGCGAGTGAGTCGGTCTGTCTTTCCCTTTTCCTTTCCTTGCTCACCCTGATCATGCGGGATATATCTCTGCAGTCCCCAGCTTCACCTTCCCGTATCTTGAACTTCTTGTTTTCCTCCTGTGTTTTCAAGGCCGCTCCCAAACACGCGTCCAGGTCTCCGCCAGCCCCCGCAAGCCGTCTGCGCAGACACCTGTTCACACACCGAAGCGACGCTTTCCAATAGATACTCATCACTTAAACGTGGAAATGGCCTTTTGTTGTAGTATTAGTAGTAGTAGTATAAGCCGCTTTCTTTACGAGGTAGTGTCGTTACGCTTGAAGCAGTCTTCACGAAGCAGTACCGACCCTTCTGAAGCACAATGTATGGACACTAGGTGGAAGCCCCGCTACACCATGTCACAAACCCCGTGGTCACTGCAAATGAAGCTTCGTTACGTCACACCAGCAGCTGAGTATCGAATTGGTTTGGAATATGTGTCGGTGTATCAAACCCCCATCATGCTTAAAAGAGCTCTGAACCACCTCAAATCCGAGGGGTTATAGAGAGCAGAAAGATTTGCAACTCTAAAACATACATTCATTGTCCAGTTGCATAATCATGTCCCTCCAACACATTTGCCTCTTCTACACAATCACTGTTCTTGTTTATACAAGCACATACGTCTCACTCCACTTACAAAATATAGTCTTCTTTTGCCATGTTATATAAACCATCACTTTCCCAGTTGCACAAGCATATCTGTGTGATAAACAAAATGTAGGCTTTGCATCACTTGGATCATTACCACATATATAGATAAATAAATAGGAAATACATCATAATGCTGACTATATCCAGGCTATATGAAATGTAGACTACACTTATAGTTCATTGCATTTATCTGACGTGGTTACTTAGTATGACATACCACGTTCATCCAGTAAATATGACTGCCTATTATAAATTCAACATCCAGTCGTGAGTCTCTATAGCGATCACAGGGATAAGCAATTTCATAATGTTACTTATACCTTGGTGACAGAGCAAGACATCGACACATTATTTCCACATAAGCTTTGTTGAACTCCAGATCACAGATGCCGATGGGTTCATTTGTATATCGCCTCGCTGATGTCTGAGCACTGCTGCCTTTCGACTCAATCGATACATTCGCTGTACCGCATATTGACCAGCAGATGTCACTATGGAGAGCTTGTGTAGAGCGATTCGAAGCAGTGAACCTTTTTTTGGTACAATAGATTAAAATGGTTAAATGCTTCATAAAGCTTCGGTTCCCCCATCACTATAAACCACGCTGTTAATCTCTAACACCCCCCTGGCTTACTGGATAAGTTCCCAGCAGTGACTTCCTGTCTTCAAGTTCACAGTTTACTTTGTGTTTTTATACACAGATACAAATTATCCCTGACAGCGGTGCTTGGAACCCCCATCCCCATCCTTCCATCATGTTTATCACCTAACCACACTGTTGAACTAAGTTCATATCTCAGCAAATACTCTCGTTCAAGTATCAAGTAAGAGCTGTAATTAGCATTGTTAATCCTTATCCACCGGTTCTCAATTAAGGTCCAATGCCGAATTGGGCCTTTATTACTTGCCCATTTCCAATGAAACGGGCTCTTTAAATTGTTTAGGTGAGATTGTAAAAGTCCAGGTGCCACTCAGCGAGTTCCATACTGGGGTAGGGGTGGGGAGGCAGGGGCAAGACGAAGGAACGCGAACGTCATTGTAGGATGAGAAGCCAAACTCGCCAGATGGTACTTAGCTCATATACGACCAGTTTATGAGCTATTGGTACTTAAATTAATAAAAGCACACCATGTCCTGGACACTGACACTGGCTTGACCCGGATATCATGCATTTCATATTCAGACTGTCCATGTCACACAGCCACCTGATCTCCTGGGCTGCTCCGCTCTCTCATATTAAAACTCTGGTTCTATGAAACTAAGATTCCTATAGGTGACACGTGTCCGAGAGAGAGAGAGAGAGTCACAGAGACACAGACAGACTGAGATAGAGACACCAAGACCAGTAACAAGATAATCTGATGCAGACTCGTTTACAGAGATTAATTACTTTCCCCCAATACCCCCAATGTACTGGAAAGCTACCAAGATGTTTGAACAATGAGAAGTGCTAATGTGTTATAGAATGTCAGTCCTTACCTGTGTGAGAGATTTCAACTTGTTCAGACATCTCATAAAACAATTAATGGACACAGGTGGATCAACTGAAAGGACACACGAAAAACAGTAACCCCCCCCCCACCCACATTAATCCTTAGCTGGGCATTTTAAGGGAATTTGGCTGGTAAAGTACACCACGTTCACTGAGAAAATATTTTTGTGTTAATTGGTTAAGGATTTTAGACTGTATTCAATTGTAAAAGAGGTTCTGTGTGGCCAACATGACGTGTCTCAAAATGTCTCTTAGTATAGGCATAGTTAGTATTATTATTACTACATATCACAGGTATGATATGCATATGTTTTATGATGCTGTGAAGACCACCCATGGCCCAAGAAGTTACTCTCTCTCCCCCCTCAGAAGTGCAGAGGGGTCCACTCTCATAAAGGACCAAACTAAGATAGTCCAGAGCACTTTGAAGCCCTTTTAAACCAGACAAACCCGGTTGACCAGTCAGTCCTGGAGGAGCTTCCAACCCTGCCCACCTTCGAGAACCTACCCCACCCACCTTCACTGAGGTCTGCACCGCCATAAGGTCACTGAAGAACAACAAACCTCCTGGAGTCAATGACATCCCTGTTGAAATCTTAAAACTATCTATCTCTGCTCTAGAGTGATCCACCTGTTCATTTCTGAGACATGGAGGCAAGAGTGCATCCCCTATCATTGGAGGGATGCCAATATTGCATGTAGATACAAAAGTGATAGTTGGACAGTCTACAGCCGCCACTTTCATTTGAAATGTCTTCAGCGTATCTTGAAAGTGACCTGGCAGGATCATATATCTGTAGGAGCATCAAAGCGTCCATCATTCACCACCAAATCAGATGGCTTGGCCATGTCATCCGGATGCCAAAGGACCAAAAAGCAGCTGAAGGCCTCACTGACAGATCCATGGTGTGGTGAGGGTACAGCTTGACAGTCAAGCAATGAACCATGGAGCTGTTGATAATTAACAGCGTGGTTTAATCATTGTATACAAAATATATATATATATATATATATATATATATATATATATTTAGCCTCTAGTGGTGCAATAGCGGTGTCTGAAGGCTTGGAAGACAGTCAGCGTCATGTCGGTGTGGAAGAACTGTGATCTGATTTGAAAATTTAGGAGGAAAACATGGAGTTCACGATACGGGAATGTGAAGCCAAGGACTGCAAAGATATATCCCGCATGATCATGGTGAGCAAAGAAGGAAAAGGGAAGCAGAGAGACACAGACACAGACAGAGAAGCACTGAACAAATCTTTGTACCTCTCAAACTGGACTAACCTAGTGACACAGTGGTTGTTTTTCGAGAGTTCTACTTCAGATTGGAATTTTACACATTAATTTATAATCAAATACTTTAAAAATAACACCTTCATGTTTTTTAACACAATTATTCGTGTTTCTCTATTTTGAGTGTTCTTGTGAATCCGTAGTTGAACCACAGATGTGATCGTGATTGAGAAGAAAGGTGGATTAATGAATGGCTGTTTTAATAGAAGAGAGTAGAACTATGTTTGCAAAAATGTTAACAGACTGGTTTGTGTGCGCAACTGGCTCAGTGAGAAGATATGGCACCTGCAGTGCTATGGGTTTAGTTCCTGTATTGAGCCTATGTCTTTAAAAGTCTAGAAGATACAGTGCAGATTTTGCATTTGCAGGGGACCTTTTCAGTACAGGGAGGTCTCACATACTGCTGAAACCATGTAAAACCAAACCGATTTCTCCATAGGAAGACATGTTATAAAAGAAGATGCGTTCCAATGAAAGCCAGTGAGAGAGAAATAATGGTCAATAAGTGTAGGAAAGGAAAAATAAACTAAACATATTGGCCTTACATACAACATATGTAATAAATACATACATAGTAAATGTCAAATCAATTACCGTAAAAGAATATTGAATTTGTTCCTTAATTATTTGACCGTGTTGTTCTGAAACCATGGTAAATGAAACAGTCGTCCCTGTACTTTTATAATGAAATAGAAAACTCTTGAGACTACGACAACCTCTTCTGACTTTTATGTAAATGTAAGATGCAATTATATATGCAATTAATCACAATTAATCTTTGACCTATAGTGACACAGGTGTTGATTTTACAGAGTTCCTTTCTTCAGTTTAGATTTGTATACTTTTATTTATTGTATATACACTCACCTAAAGGATTATTAGGAACACCTGTTCAATTTCTCATTAATGCAATTATCTAACCAACCAATCACATGGCAGTTGCTTCAATGCATTTAGGGGTGTGGTCCTGGTCAAGACAATCTCCTGAACTCCAAACTGAATGTCTGAATGGGAAAGAAAGGTGATTTAAGCAATTTTGAGCGTGGCATGGTTGTTGGTGCCAGACGGGCCGGTCTGAGTATTTCACAATCTGCTCAGTAACTGGGATTTTCACGCACAACCATTTCTAGGGTTTACAAAGAATGGTGTGAAAAGGGAAAAACATCCAGTATGCGGCAGTCCTGTGGGCGAAAATGTCTTGTTGATGCTAGAGGTCAGAGGAGAATGGGCCGACTGATTCAAGCTGATAGAAGAGCAACTTTGACTGAAATAACCACTCGTTACAACCGAGGTATGCAGCAAAGCATTTGTGAAGCCACAACACGTACAACCTTGAGGCGGATGGGCTACAACAGCAGAAGACCCCACCGGGTACCACTCATCTCCACTACAAATAGGAAAAAGAGGCTACAATTTGCACAAGCTCACCAAAATTGGACAGTTGAAGACTGGAAAAATGTTGCCTGGTCTGATGAGTCTCGATTTCTGTTGAGACATTCAGATGGTAGAGTCAGAATTTGGCGTAAACAGAATGAGAACATGGATCCATCATGCCTTGTTACCACTGTGCAGGCTGGTGGTGGTGGTGTAATGGTGTGGGGGATGTTTTTTTCTTGGCACACTTTAGGCCCCTTAGTGCCAATTGGGCATCGTTGAAATGCCACGGCCTACCTGAGCATTGTTTCTGACCATGTCCATCCCTTTATGACCACCATGTACCCATCCTCTGATGGCTACTTCCAGCAGGATAATGCACCATGTCACAAAGGTCGAATCATTTCAAATTGGTTTCTTGAACATGACAATGAGTTCACTGTACTAAACTGGCCCCCACAGTCACCAGATCTCAACCCAATAGAGCATCTTTGGGATGTGGTGGAACGGGAGCTTCGTGCCCTGGATGTGCATCCCACAAATCTCCATCAACTGCAAGATGCTATCCTATCAATATGGGCCAACATTTGTAAAGAATGCTTTCAGCACCTTGTTGAATCAATGCCACGTAGAATTAAGGCAGTTCTGAAGGCGAAAGGGGGTCAAACACAGTATTAGTATGGTGTTCCTAATAATCCTTTAGGTGAGTGTATATATACTGTATGTGTGTGTGTGTGATATATACACTACCATTCAAAAGTTGGGGGTCACTTTGTCAAGATGTCTTTGTTTTCGAAAGAAAAGCATTTTTTTTGTCCATTAAAATAACATCAAATTGATCAGAAATACAGTGTAGACATTGTTAATGTTGTAAATGACTATTGTAGCTGGAAACGGCTGAGTGTAATGGAATATTTACATAGTTGTACAGAGGCCCATTATCAGCAACCATCAGTCCTGTGTTCCAATGGCACGTTGTGTTTGCTAATCCAAGTTTATCATTTTTAAAGGCTAATTAATCATTAGAAAACCCTTTTGCAATTATGTTAGCACAGCTGAAAACTTGTGCTGATTAAAGAAGCAATAAAACCGGTGTTCTTTAGACTAGTTGAGTATCTGGAGCACCAGAAACAAAGAACTTTCTTCTGAAACTCATCAGTCTATTCAAGTTCTGAGTAATGAAGGCTATTCCATGAGAGAAATTGCCAAGAAACTGAAGATCTCGTACAACGCTGTGTACTACTCCCTTCACAGAACAGCGCAAACTGGCTCTAACCAGAATAGAAAGAGGAGTGGGAGTTCCCGGTGCACAGCTGAGGAAGAGGACAAATACATTAGAGTGTCTAGTTTGAGAAACAGACGCCTCACAGGTCCTCAACTGGCAGCTTAATTAAATAGTCCCCGCAAAACACCAGTCTTACCATCAACAGTGAAGAGGCGACTCCAGGATGCTGGCCTTCTAGGCCATATCTCAGACTGGCCAATAAAAAGAAAAGATTAAGATGGGCAAAAGAACACAGACACTGGACAGAGGAAGATTGGAAAAAAGTGTTATGCACAGACAAATCTAAGTTTGAGGTGTTGGAATCACAAAGAAGAACATTCGTGAGACACAGACCAAATGAAAAGATGCCGGGGGAGTGCTTGACCCATCTGTCAAGCATGGTGGAGGCAATGTGATGGTCTGGGGGTGCTTTGGTGGTTGTAAAGTGGGAGATTTGTACAGGGTAAAAGGGATCTTGAAGAAGGAAGGCTACCACTCCATTTTGCAAAGCCATACCATACCCTGTGGACGGTGCTTGACTGGAGCCAATTTCCTCCTACAACAGGACACTGACCCAAAGCACAGCTACAAACTATGCAAGAACTATTTAGGGAAGAAGCAGTCAGCCTATTGAGCTGTTCTGGGAGCAACTTGACCGTATGGTACATAAGAAGTGTGCATCAAGCCAATCCAACTTGTGGGAGGTGCTTCAGGAAGCATGTGGTGAAATCTCTTCAGATTACCTCAACAAATTGACCACTAGAATCCCAAAGGTCTGCAAGGCAGTAATTGCTGCAAATGGAGGATGAATGTATATATATATATATATATATATATATATATATATATACTCCCCTAAATGAGTACCGTGTGGGGGGTGGGGGGTGAGAGGTGTGTGTGGGTGGGGGGCTGCCACATCCGAGGACAGGCACTCTCTGAACCGCGCGAAGAGAGACATCGTTCAGCGTTCAGTTCAATACACACTGTTAACTTCTCTATTTCAACTCAAACAGGGATCAGACGAAATCCCAAGTAAACCAAACCAATGAGAGGCGGGAGATAAGAAAAGGCGCAGCCGCTCTTTCCAGGTGCCTCTTGTATTAATACTTGGTCTGGGGGGATTGTTAGTGTGTCGCTTCAGTAAATCCATCTCCTGTTTTATTCACAGGAACTGGCTGTTCATTTAAAACTGCCTGAGCAAGTTAAAGTCTCTCGCAAAGGTAAGGAATGTGAACATGCCTCTGTAACTTTGTTGGTTGTTTTTTGGGCTCTGGTCTTGGGAGCTTTTCAGTGGTGGGGGGTGTCCTGTGTGGTCAGAAACCTCAAACTCTAAACGGGGCTGAGACTACCTGGATAAGTGACGTCATAAATGGAGTAAACTGTCCAAGCCCCCAAATGTTAATCCACTAGCAAAACATGGGTGGAGAAAAACAAACAATAAAGAAATAAAATTCACTTCACCCTCCACTCCTCCAGAGCTGGAGCAGGACGGCTTCTCTGGCCAGCCGTTCTTCAAGTGCCTGATAGTTGAGGTGTCTGACGAGAACAAGAGCAGAGACGGTAAGAGGCGTCCTTCTCCGTCTCTCTATTCCCTCGTCTCCTGGTCTCTCTGTTTATATCGTTATGTGACTGTCTCTGTGACTGTCTGGTTCACTGTCTCTCTGTCTCTCCATACATCTATTTTTGTGTACTTCTTTTTTGTGTGTGTAGCTGTGTTTGTTTTACTTTGTAAAGTCCCTGCATTTTTGTTGATGTGGAGGGCACTATATGAATTCTGATTGATTGATTGATTGATTGATTGTCTCTGTGTCTGTGGGCAGGGCACACTATGGTGGGGTATGCGCTGTACTTCTACAGCTACAGCACCATGAAGGGGAAGGCACTGTACATGGAGGACCTGTACATTATGCCTGAGTTCCGCGGTGAGTGGGGCGTGCTCTCGGACACGCGTGTCACCTAAAGCAGTGGCTCCTAACCCTGGTCCCGGAGGGGCCCCTACCCTGCTGTTTTTTCTTAAAAACGAGCTCACAATTACTTAACTGAAACTTAACTGAAGTAATAACTTGCTTGCATTGGACTTTTTAAATTGTGTAACGGATAAGTTCCTTTTACAATTTCTTACTTC
The DNA here is from genome assembly GCF_036373705.1 of Amia ocellicauda. Classification (NCBI taxonomy): domain Eukaryota; kingdom Metazoa; phylum Chordata; class Actinopteri; order Amiiformes; family Amiidae; genus Amia; species Amia ocellicauda. Next base: position 5,380,184 of record NC_089863.1, read on the forward strand.
ACTTAAAACCCTACTGTTTAAAATAATTAAAAGGCTCTGATTTAGGAAATGATTAGTTACTGTACATAATGTGTTGCTGTAACTCGAACAGGGTTAGGGCTGTCAACTGAGAAATACAAATATTTAATAATCCTCTATCTTTGTGTCATGGATGGTGAAATTGCCAATTAACAATGAATTATGTTATTTACATTATATTTGGTTTTCACTTGCTGAAAGCTAGGTAGAAGGATTGGGGAAAGAAGACACACAGGATTGTTCTGGGATTGTTTATTGCTTCTGCCGCTCTCTCCTCCCTCTTCAATTTAGTTAGGACACCCCTGAAAGAAAGAAGACACGGACAAACTGATTACAGTTGGGACATTGCTAAACTTTGCACTTTAACTCCTTATGAATGTTGTTACTGACTATTTGTATCTGTTACAGGGAGGAAGAAGAGGAAACAGTAAAATTGCAATATAAAGAGACTTTAAATTGTTGTTTTACTAACTGTTTTCTTTTCTTCTATGTATTTGTTTGATTAGGGATTTAGTCTATTTTATCACCCAGTATTTTAATTAAAGGTATTTTAATTACTACATTTTAGTATTAGACTTTAGCTATTATAGTTGAACTGTTTTCTCTGAATGGTAGTTTTCATGCCCTGCATTGCTTGTGTGTTATTGCCTGTAAAAATAGTTAAACCTTACCTGAGCCTGTGTTGGTGTCCTGGGGTCCTGGTCAGGGGGGTAGTTGGTGGCACGAGTCCTCTTTCTCATAAAACAGAGTGGCATAGTCGATTCTTTGGGTGCACAGCTATTCCAGCCTCATAGCTTGTGACATTTGTATTACAGGAAAGGGCCTAGGAAAAGCGCTGTTGAAGAGAGTGGCCCAGGTCAGTGTGTACATCAGTGTCTCTGCTCCATGCTCCTGGGGGGGCTGCCCTGCTGGTTTATGTACTGAATTATGAACTCATTAACTGAACTCATAATATGCCCATATCTGATATTTTGCTTTTAAAATATGTATTTTAAACAGTTGAGAGATCTTGAGTTCAATGTCAAGCGATATCAGACCCTCGAATTCTCAGACGTTGTGTCGGCAAAGTGGTTTCGACTGAAACCGAGTCAGTTCTCAATGACGTCATTGAGCAGCAACGGCTGCAACAAAGATCAGCGGGGCCACTGTTTATTTTGTTGATGTGCTGTTAATTTGCTCACATTTGTCTCATTGTAGTGGTTGTTGATTGCTCTATTGTTGTGTGGTACGCTGCAGATCAGCCGGGAGCAGCGATGCAAACGGCTGCAATTTATGGTGCAGGACTGGAACAGACCGTCACTGGAGTTTTACCTCCAGCACGGGGCCAAGGACCTCACCGCCGCTGAGGGCTGGCATGTCCTGCGCTTTGAGGGGGGTGCCCTGGACACACTGGCACAGGCAGCGCCCGAGAACTGACCCTCCCTTCTTCCCTCTGTCTCACCAGTTTTTGAATGATTTGGCATAAGCAGCTGCCTTCCCATGCTCAATATAAGTATACTAAAGAAATAAACAATTAAATGACTTCAATGCAGTTATATCTGTCGTTTGTGGTTTTGTTTATTGTTATCCTGGAGACCCTGCTGGACTGGACTCTCTCTCTGCAGGACCAGGGTCACCAACCATCTCTCTGAGGTTCTGAACGAGCACTGCAAGTTCCAGCCCATCGCTGTGGACAAACAGGACAAACAGGGCAAACAGGGCAAACAGAACTGCAATGTTTTCCTGGAAGAAGATCCAGGTGAAGATCGAGGAGATTGACAGCAGGCTGAAGGACAGACTGGATCGCAGTTGTTACCAAGAGATGTGAGGAAGGCAAAGGGTGTCCTGCATGACATTTCTAGCACCTCCTTGGTTGTTTTGGTTATACTGATATGTTTCAGGTCTCCCCTCTGTAACACTGTCTCACCTGAGTTTCTTGTTTCTGCTTGTATTGGATGTCTTGTACTTCCTGTGCTCGGTTTGGGCCTAGAACTGTTTTTTGGCACCATAGAGAAGAGTAGGTTGGATGATGCCATCAGAGAGCATGTGAAGATGCTGAAGGAGTTCGGGCTACTGGGATTATGCGATAAAATAAGCTTCTTTCAGTTCTCGCAATTTACCCCTGAGGTTTTGTGTTTATTGTAAATACAAACATCAGATGAATCCAAAATTGATGTAAACTCGTATAAAATACATATGACAAGTTAGCCGTATATACCTTCATTAAATGGGAGTTTAAATCAGTCCCACTCTGAGCGCTATTAATATGTACACTCACCTAAAGGATTATTAGGAACACCATACTAATACTGTGTTTGACCCCCTTTCGCCTTCAGAACTGCCTTAATTCTACGTGGCATTGATTCAACAAGGTGCTGAAAGCATTCTTTACAAATGTTGGCCCATATTGATAGGATAGCATCTTGCAGTTGATGGAGATTTGTGGGATGCACATCCAGGGCACGAAGCTCCCGTTCCACCACATCCCAAAGATGCTCTATTGGGTTGAGATCTGGTGACTGTGGGGGCCAGTTTAGTACAGTGAACTCATTGTCATGTTCAAGAAACCAATTTGAAATGATTCGACCTTTGTGACATGGTGCATTATCCTGCTGGAAGTAGCCATCAGAGGATGGGAACATGGTGGTCATAAAGGGATGGACATGGTCAGAAACAATGCTCAGGTAGGCCGTGGCATTTAAACGATGCCCAATTGGTACTAAGGGGCCTAAAGTGTGCCAAGAAAACATCCCCCACACCATTACACCACCACCACCAGCCTGCACAGTGGTAACAAGGCATGATGGATCCATGTTCTCATTCTGTTTACGCCAAATTCTGACTCTACCATCTGAATGTCTCAACAGAAATCGAGACTCATCAGACCAGGCAACATTTTTCCAGTCTTCAACTGTCCAATTTTGGTGAGCTTGTGCAAATTGTAGCCTCTTTTTCCTATTTGTAGTGGAGATGAGTGGTACCCGGTGGGGTCTTCTGCTGTTGTAGCCCATCCGCCTCAAGGTTGTACGTGTTGTGGCTTCACAAATGCTTTGCTGCATACCTCGGTTGTAACGAGTGGTTATTTCAGTCAAAGTTGCTCTTCTCTCAGCTTGAATCAGTCGGCCCATTCTCCTCTGACCTCTAGCATCAACAAGGCATTTTCGCCCACAGGACTGCCGCATACTGGATGTTTTTCCCTTTTCACACCATTCTTTGTAAACCCTAGAAATGGTTGTGCGTGAAAATCCCAGTAACTGAGCAGATTGTGAAATACTCAGACCGGCCCGTCTGGCACCAACAACCATGCCACGCTCAAAATTGCTTAAATCACCTTTCTTTCCCATTCAGACATTCAGTTTGGAGTTCAGGATTGTCTTGACCAGGACCACACCCCTAAATGCATTGAAGCAACTGCCATGTGATTGGTTGGTTAGATAATTGCATTAATGAGAAATTGAACAGGTGTTCCTAATAATCCTTTAGGTGAGTGTATATACTAATATAAGGCAACGATCCTAGTGCAACACTAATGAATAGTCATCATCACGGCACTAATTATAAACGCATGCATACTTTATCTGTGAATTAACAAATTAAACACACACACACACACACACAGACACAGATAGAGAGAGATTGAAAGATGAAGTATCATGATTTTAATGATCTGTTGATGCAACGTGTTATTTTAAAGCAGAAAATCTTTCAGCTTTAATACAGTCGTTTGCATTACTGTACGACTACACAAAAAAGTAATTCATTTTGATTCTGTAACTCATGTGGACGCACACTTCGTCTCTCTTTTAACAGTCTTTTTAGACTATAATGTATTATTATTACTAGTATAATAATCATGATGAGAATTATGAGTAGTAATAGTATGCCTATTGTTGGTGTAGTTTGTAGTTTATGATCATTCCCGTTGAAATGCAACGAAACGTGGCTTGTTTCACCAGGGAGTTCAATAAGAGCAGCAGAAAAACAGAAAAGTCACAATAAAATAACCCTTACACGACCTTTTAAACTATCATGAATCACGCACGTCAGGATTAGACACACAAATATCTTGACAGTGCGAAAAAGCGTTCATTTTAGTTAACTTTAACAATAACCCTGCTTTCTCCATCTAAAAACATCTCTGTCCGGGATCCGCTGTGACTGACCCACAGCAGCCGATCGGTGTAGTGTTTCCATGCTGCTTAAACGCAACAAAAATGTTTAAAATAAAAGTGAATCCTGTGAAACTCTGCCTGAACCGTCGTTGGTAAGTGACATGAAGGGAGGACGTTTATACACAAGATAAGAGGAATGGACCGCATCGCAACCAGTGAGAGTTTTCTTCGTGCAAGCGGTGTCTTGATGACGTCAGGCCGAATGGGTCTATGACGTGTTTGGAGATGCTGCTCTGTGATTGGTGGGTTCTCATGTATCCATAGACTTTGGTCGGCCCGAATCGTATCCGAGCTCAGCGGTGCCATTGCAATAACACGCGTGGCTACGTGCAGGTATGCATTGTCTTTTTCTCCTTATTGTTTTAAATACAGATTTCAAAGAAATACGATCTTTGTGATTTTGTAGCGATGTTTACATAGTCTGCTAGTGTAAAATATATTATAAATCGTCACTCTCAGATCGCATTGATTTACCGTTTTATAACTTCTCAAGCTGCAATGTAACCACTTTCTAGTGCTGGGAATATGGCGTCATCGCTGTCGTGACTGGCGAGTTTACTAGGTTTTATTTGGGGTTATAGTCCTCCAAACCAAAAGGCTTATAGTCAGACTTTGCTTGCAACCTACTACAGACGGAAATTAACTTCGTCCTCTTTTTGCTGAAACGAAAGTTAAAGTGCCATAAAGTTAATCTATCGGAGATATCAGGAGATCAACAGACCCCAGGTTCATTCAATGGAGGAGTTTACTGTATTTTGCCTATCTGCTTTTGTATGCATTTTAGATTGTAATATATGGACAACAGATACACTGTAAGATACGAACATAATGTACTATATGTAGTGAAGAAGTCTGCAAGATTGCAAAACTCTAAGTTGGAAAAACTATCCAAAAGGTTATAGAAAGAATGAGACCCCCGCCGGAAAAATACATTAGAATTTACACTGAAAATGTATTGGATTTGTAAATGGAATCGACGTCGAATTGTCAACGTTGATTGAACGCTGAATAATTAACGTTGAAAGTTTGTTGAGAATTGGGTGGGTTTGCAGATGGAATCAACGTTGGTTCAACATCAATTTAATCGGCAAAATGCAACCAATATCTGTTGGATGAACCTATAATGAAAACCCCAAAACAGATTGTTGGTTCAAATTACTTTATTTAAAAGAGTACCATGTACTATTAATAATCTTTATATAACTACATTTGTTTATGTCACATTGTAATTTAGTTAAATTAACACATGCTTTTCAAATTCCTTTAGAGGAATGTGCTTAAATACTAGTTTTAACTTTGTAATTTTTTACTGTATATAGCTACAGTATAGTTAAACATTTAAGCAGCAAATACCAACATTTTCAATAGCCCATACAAAAATAAATAGTCTTACTTGAAAAATCTTTGGTCCACATAGCCAGTGTGAAATGCAGGCTCTTGTAGGATTGTCTCCAGGTGAACAGGTTCTCTTATCTGATTGGCTGATTACCTGATAACCCTCCTGATACACCACTGATTCATCAGCTCAGCTGTGTTAAAAAGCTGTTGTGCATTAGAATCAATCTGTTGCTTTACCTCCAAATCACTCCTAGTTGTTTTGGTTGATGAATCCATGTATATAATACAGAAATACACACATACTGCTTCAATTCACATTTTCTCTCTTTATTTAATGGTACATTTTGAAAACATTTTGGGGATTGGGGGGGATTTACACTGACGGGATATTGTTTGTTATCTACACTTCACAAAGTCTATTCGACCTGAAAGCAACGTACATTTCGATGTCGATGAATTGTTGCCAAAACCAGGTTGAACAGCAGTTGTATTCTTGTTGAACCACGTCGCAACTAGATTTCAAACACGAAACTACGTTGAAATTACGTTGAGTGCCTGCTGGGATGTTTGTTCATGATCGTCCCAGGTGCAGCAGCGTGCTTCTGAGAGAGCCCATTAATGAAGCAAGTTAACTACAAAGGAGCTACAGTATAATGACAAACGTGTAGTTAAGTGATAGTAGGCCTAAGTGATAAAGTAATGCCATGTGCATAGAAATAGGGAATGTGTGTAAGGGACTGAAGTGTTATATGCAGATGCTGATTTTATCACTGCATCAGGATAATATTGAGTTTGTGTAACCTCTTGATTGGTGAATCTTAGAATGAATACACCTACTGTTTGCTTTTAGGAAGATAACATTGCTTATACACATACATACACACATACACACACACACACACACACACACCTAAAGGATTATTAGGAACACCTGTTCAATTTCTCATTAATGCAATTATCTAACCAACCAATCACATGGCAGTTGCTTCAATGCATTTAGGGGTGTGGTCCTGGTCAAGACAATCCTGAACTCCAAACTGAATGTCTGAATGGGAAAGAAAGGTGATTTAAGCAATTTTGAGCGTGGCATGGTTGTTGGTGCCAGACGGGCCGGTCTGAGTATTTCACAATCTGCTCAGTTACTGGGATTTTCACGCACAACCATTTCTAGGGTTTACAAAGAATGGTGTGAAAAGGGAAAAACATCCAGTATGCGGCAGTCCTGTGGGCGAAAATGCCTTGTTGATGCTAGAGGTCAGAGGAGAATGGGCCGACTGATTCAAGCTGATAGAAGAGCAACTTTGACTGAAATAACCACTCGTTACAACCGAGGTATGCAGCAAAGCATTTGTGAAGCCACAACACGTACAACCTTGAGGCGGATGGGCTACAACAGCAGAAGACCCCACCGGGTACCAATCATCTCCACTACAAATAGGAAAAAGAGGCTACAATTTGCACAAGCTCACCAAAATTGGACAGTTGAAGACTGGAAAAATGTTGCCTGGTCTGATGAGTCTCGATTTCTGTTGAGACATTCAGATGGTAGAGTCAGAATTTGGCGTAAACAGAATGAGAACATGGATCCATCATGCCTTGTTACCACTGTGCAGGCTGGTGGTGGTGGTGTAATGGTGTGGGGGATGTTTTCTTGGCACACTTTAGGCCCCTTAGTGCCAATTGGGCATCGTTTAAATGCCACGGCCTACCTGAGCATTGTTTCTGACCATGTCCATCCCTTTATGACCACCACGTACCCATCCTCTGATGGCTACTTCCAGCAGGATAATGCACCATGTCACAAAGGTCGAATCATTTCAAATTGGTTTCTTGAACATGACAATGAGTTCACTGTACTAAACTGGCCCCCACAGTCACCAGATCTCAACCCAATAGAGCATCTTTGGGATGTGGGGAACGGGAGCTTCGTGCCCTGGATGTGCATCCCACAAATCTCCATCAACTGCAAGATGCTATCCTATCAATATGGGCCAACATTTCTAAAGAATGCTTTCAGCACCTTATTGAATCAATGCCACATAGAATTAAGGCAGTTCTGAAGGTGAAAGGGGGTCAAACACAGTATTAGTATGGTGTTCCTAATAATCCTTTAGGTGAGTGTATATACTCAGCAAAAAAAGAAACATGCCTTTTTCAAGACACTGTATTTTAAAGATAATTTTGTAAAAATCCAAATTACTTTACAGATCTTTATTGTAAAGAGTTTAAACAATGTTTCCCATGCTTGTTCAATGAACCATAAACAATTAACGAACATGCACCTGTGGAACGGCGTACAGATGGTAGGCAATTAAGGTCGCAGTTATAAAAACTAAGGACACTAAAGAGACCTTTCTACTGATTCTGAGAAACACCAAAAGAAAGATGCCCAAAGTCCATGCTCATCTGCGTGAATGTGCATTAGGCATGCTACAAGGAGGCATGAGGACTGCAGATGTAGCCAGGGCAATATAGTGCAATGTCCGTACTGTGAGACCCCTAAGACAGCGCTACAGGGAGACAGGAAGGACAGCTGATCATCCTCACAGTGGCAGACCACATGTAGCAACACCTGCACAGGATCAGTACATCCGATTATCACACCTCTGGGACAGGTACAGGACGGCAACAACAACTGCCCGAGTTACACCAGGAACACAATCCCTCCATCAGTGCTCAGACTGTGCGCAATAGGCTGAGAGAGGCTGGACTGAGGGCTTGTAGGTCTGTTGTAAGGCAGGTCCTCACCAGACATCACCGCAACAACGTCGTCTATGAGCACAAACCCACCTTCGCTGAACATAATTTCCTGCAAGACAGGAATGTCAGTGTTCTGCCATGGCCAGCGAAGAGCCTGGATCTCAATCCCATTGAGCACCTCTGGGACCTGTTGGATCGGAGGGTGAGGGCTAGGGCCATTCCCCCCAGAAATGTCCGGGAACTTGCAAGTGCCTTGATGGAAGAGTGGGGTAACATCTCACAGCAAGAACTGGCACATCTGGGTCAGTCCATGAGGAGGAGATGAACTGCAGTACATAATGCAGCTGGTCGCCACACCAGACACTGACTGTTACTTTTGATTTTGACTTTGTTTAGAGACACATTATTCCATTTCTGTTAGTCACATGTCTGTGAAACTTGTTCAGTTTATGTCTTAGTTGGTGAATCTTTTTATATTCATACAAATATTTACACATTAAGTTTGCTGAAAATAAAAGCAGTTCAAAGTGAGAGGATGTTTCTTTTTTTGCTGCGTGTATATATATTTAACACATTATGTATCGTTTAACTGGCCTACAGATAAATGGTAAATTTGCATTGTTGTCTTTACATAAATAATGGTCAATTATATCAGTATTTTACTGGTTAAACTATTTATTATTGTTTTCCTCTTTCTTTTAAGGTCTCCTTCCAGTCAGGCACATGCAGCTGAAGCCATGGAAGATCGTAAGTAACTGGACTGATAAAAGCAACCAAACACCAAACACACACACAATCTAGGAGTGTAGCGGCAGTGGCTTTTGCTGTACCCCAGTGCAGTGTTTTGTTTTGTTTCGTTTTTTTGCAAGAGAAATTGGAAATTGGAGTTAGCTGAGGAACTTACTAAGAAACATAAGAAAGTTTTCAAAAGAGAGGAGGGCATTCGACCCATCGTGCTCGTTTGGTGTCCATTAATATCTAAGTGATCCAAGGATCCTATCCAGTCCATTTTTAAATGTTCCCAAATTGTCTCTTCAGCCACATCGCTGGGGAGTTTGTTCAGATTGTGACGCCTCTCTGTGTGAAGAAGTGTCTCCTGTTTTCTGTCTTGAATGCCTTGAAGCCCAATTTCCATTTGTGTCCCCGGGTGCGTGTGTCCCTGCTGATCTGGAAAAGCTCCTCTGGTTTGATGTGGTCGATGCCTTTCATGATTTTGAAGACTTGGATCAAGTCCCCACGTAGTCCTCTCTGTTCCAGGGTGAAGAGGTTCAGTTCCTCAGTCTCTCAGTAGGACATTCCCTTCAGACCTGGAATAAGTCTGGTTGCTCTCCTCTGAACTGCCTCTAGAGCAGCGATATCTTTCTTGAAGTGTGGAGCCCAGAACTGTCCACAGTATCCAGATGAGCTCTAACTAGTGCATTGTACAGTCTGAACATCACTGCCCTTGTTCTCAATTCTTGTTTCAGGCTGTGTGAGTGAATGTGTGCAGGACAATCCGCAGAGACAGTCAGTGTGAAGGAACACGATTCAATTAACGTGATGAATTTACAAGATAAATTAATGAATAAATAAATACAGCAGATCTGGGTTTCCCTCTAAAACATTAGGACTGGTTTAATAAATGCGTCCATAAACGCCATGACTGAGACGCGCACACTTTAGTTTAATTAAACCTGCTATATTCGTGAAACGTGTGTATTTTGTTTCAACTGTAACTTGCCCTGGTTAAGGACGTCTGATAAGTACATTATAAATAATACGGCAAAAAGTATCGTTTGCAGTTACAAATCTGTAGTAAGAGTAATAAATTAAGGGAGTCACGCTGTGCCGTTTAAAATACATGTTTACTAGAACAAATGATGACGATAATACTAATACATATTTGCTATTTATTTTATTGTTGCACATGGAAACGTATGTGAACATGCTTGTGTGAATATAATGTTGTCTACACGTTCAGCTCTTCCTAATATCTCTTAACAGAAATGTGTATTTATTACGCTGTTTACAATCATGTAAAGCACAAAGAATAAAATACACACAAAAGTCCTCTCCTCGTCAGGCTGTGTCGCTCGTAGTGTTTCCTGTCTCGGTTTTTAAAACGAAACACAAACCAAACCCACAGTCGCTGCTCCTCCCATCAGAGGGACGGATCACAGCGGCCTGGTTTTGCAGTAAAAGCTCTGGGACGCGTCTGAGGACGGCATGGCACGACACGACGCTTAAGCCAGTGGAACCGAGGCAATAGACTCCTAGGTCTTTCTCATGTGTTATTGTATTGTATTGGTGACTTCTGTGTTTATGCTATAACTTACACTCCTCTGACTGAAGGAAGAAAGGAACACGGATTGTTTGAGACATACTTTAAATGTCGCTCACATGTATAATCTTTTTGTTTTGTTTTAGATAAACAGTTTTTCAGGAGCTCTCTTGCAGTGTTCGTTGAGAAAATAAACATAGCGGCTCTCAAATCACTACTGGACCACCTCTTAAGTGAAGAAGTGTTGAGCACAGAGGAGAAAAATATGATCCTGTGCAAAGTTATGACAACGGACAAAAACAGAGAATTTATGTACATCATCATAGAGAAACCTGCAAAGCAGCTACAAATTGTATTTGACTACCTAAAAGAGAATCAGGAACATGAGTTCAGTGCCATGGTGAAAGCAGGTAATTATAGTGTGGAAAAATTGTACACGGTAAAATGATCATTCAGGATGCTGTTTTTCAGTGTTTTTGACCTGTTCCCCTCTCCTTTATAACCCCATCCTGATCATTACTCTCTACTAATTACTGTCTGAAATCAAATTATCTGTACACTTTGATTAATACCATAGGTTTTAAATATGCATACATCCATGTGTGATGGGGCTCATTGTGTAGGGTAGACAATTGACATGAGTCTATCTTTGGTCTGTGGGAGGAAACCAGAGCCCCTGGCGGAAAAAAAACATTGGCATACAGGACTAAAACTGTGACCATTTTAATTTCCAATATGTCATTTAAAATGTCAAAGATTGCAGGCAGTAGTATTCTTGCACCAAGTAGTAAATGACCTGAAAATGGGCTCAGAGAAGTGACTATTACAGGTGCTTGAAAACCCAGAAAACTTTGGGTGTCTACCGGGAACAGTACAGTGGACCAGATGTACAAAACACAACAAAAAAGAAATTGAATGCAAAAAAAAAAAAAAATCAGCTAGAGCATCATTTCATAGTCTATGTGGATTTACACTGCAGTTTCACACTGTTATATGTATTGTATCTGACTTGCATTTGTTTGTTCTAATCCTTCTAGATAATGAAAAGAAAAAGAAAATGGAAAAAAAAATCCTAAAACATATGGGTAAGAAACTTAAGAAATTGATTTAATTTTCTAGTAGATTTTCTTTTGTGTTTTTTATGCTCATTAAACATTCACAATAGGGGAATTTTAAATGCCACTAACATTGGCTATTAAAGGACACTAATTACATTATTGGTGCACACAGGCAAGATTTGTCATTGATTTGTTTTTTAAATACACAATTATTTGTGCATCACTTTCTGAGAGTATCGTTTGGGTCAACTATCTTTAAAATTTTCAGTGTTGCTAAGTGATAAACATCACATACTCTTTCCAAACCCCAAATCAGGCTACTTGTATTAGACATTTTGCATTACGTTTTTTGTATACACACACACACACACACTTTGATTTAGTTACAAAATAGTATGTATTTACTGATGTGAGAGCAACTAGATTAGAGTTTTGCAGGGATATGGGAATGTGGTACCTGGTTACTGAAGGAACATAGTGTAACGTACCGCGGGGAATGGGAACAGCGGACCCAGTTGCGGTGTGCGGTAGAGGTGGTCAGACAGGCATGGGGCAGATACCATCAGGAAAGGGCAACCAAGGGCAAGGCAAAGACGTGGTCGTCGTCACAGGCAAGGGTCGGGCGATCAGGCAAACAAAGTCAAGAGGAAAGTCCAAAGTTGTGGTCGGGAGGTCAGACAAGCAATCGAGGGAACAAGGCACTAATCAAGGCATGGGTAGACTGCTCGGAGATGTACTGACAAAACTTCACAGTGACTGGGAGTGAGTGAAGGGTTTAAATGTGGAGCAGAGAAACAAGATGAGAGGTGCAGGGCAAATGGGAGCAGCGGGTGATCACAGAAGTGCACAAGGGTTCCAGGAATGTTGATTGAAGGGAGCTGAGAGAAGTGACTGATAAGGCAGGGTGATGGTGACATCTAGTGGGGGAAAGTGGAAGTGCTAGATGGTAGCCGTGACAGTCAGGAAATGTTAAAAAAAAAAAAAAAGAAATTCCTGTACAAGACAAACACAACTTTTTATTTTAATATTAGTGCCTTTATTATGTATTCATTTAAAACAGTTTAATTGTTTACAATAATACAAAAAACATGAAACAAATACTGTATAAAGCAGTTATTTAATGGTAGTGCAGTGGTTAATAACCTTTTTTAAAACAAGTATTTCAATCAGAATCAGTACAGTATAGAATAATAAACCAATTATTAAAAACGTAGAGTAAGTGGGTCTTGGAAATGTATTTATGTTATGGAATAGTTTTAGAAAAGTCCTGGACTGTATTTGCTCTAAATGTGTGTGAATCCTGAGAAATACATGTCTGTTCTTGAAAGGTTTCTCTTATCCACACAGAACATCACTGTGTAACCTGTATTTAGAAGTATCGATGTAAGCTAAAGAGAGAAGCTCTGAATAGCAGCCAGTTTTAAACCTGGCAAATACGCATTCTGAAAGAAGTTATTGCTCAGATGTGTGTGTTTGTGTTTCTTATTATTATTAAGGAAACCAGTCCGACCTCGAGCAGTATGTGGATGAGCACGAATCCGAGTTAATCCAACAGCTGAAGGAAGAAGTGGGAGAAAAGGAAGTGGATCGTATTGAACGCGAAGTGAAACACTATCGGTTAAAGAAAAAATGGTCTTTTACTCCAAGTGAAGTACACAAGATCTACACAAATAAGAAAGTGGGAGTGTTCCTGAAGATCAGTCCCTCAGGGCGGGTGGGCGTCACTGTACCACTGAGCAAAGCCACGGACTGTTTGTTTTCAAAGATGGGCAAAGAGGATAAAGAAGAAGAAGAAGAAGAAGAAGAAGAAGAAGAAGACCACGAAGACACTGGCGCATCTGATGACACCAAGCCTGCAATAGATACAAGTCAGGTTGCCAGCCCCTTGAAGAGGAACGCCCGACTGGAGTCTGGCACAGCCAGTACCCTGGCACCTGGCACCAGACACTGTGCAGGATCGGTAATCTCCGGACATACTGCCCAAGAAGGTGGCACCTGCAAACTACGCCCCCCTGTAGCTGGAAGACACATGGATACAACAGTGGCGCAAGGCAGCCCAAAAGACCTGCCTGTACAATATATTTTCACTGCCCCTACCCACCATGCAACCCTCCAGACAAAATCAGCTGCCTTCAATGATGACTCTTCAAAGCCTGTCTCCCAGGAAGCGCCCAATTCCCGTGAGACGGGATTATTGGGTGCAAGCATTCCAAGCCAGTCTTGGCATGCCGATCTCTGCACTGGGCACTCTGAGGAGAGCGGAGAAGAAGGCAGTGGTGCCTCCCTGGACAGCAGAGCACTGATGAGCAAGTCGAACCATCAAAAGTCAGTGGACAGCTTCCAAAAGCACAAGACCCTCGATGATGAGGATAAAATAGGCAGCAGCACAAAGCATGGTAACCCCTCATTGAATACCACCCCATTCACTGCCCCACCGGAGTCCATCAGCAGCGTTACAGCCAGTACCCTGGCATCTGAGCCTGTCAGACAGCGCCCTCCTTACCAGCCTGGGTCAATCGATAGTGGCAATTCTAGCCTCTCACAAAACATTGGCTTTGACAATAGCAATTTTGAGGAAAAGGTAACAGATGCCCCCAGTTCAGATGAGACCAGCTCCCAAACAGTTCAGGGGACCTTGGAAACCAGGGCCGAAGAGCAAGTTACTGCCTATCGAAAAAGATCAGGGCTTAGGACAACATCAGTTCATAAAAAGCAAAAGTTGGATGATGCACCGCAGACGTGCAGCAAACCGAACATGACTGGGGACAGCACGCCGATGGAGTGGGTCGCAGAGGAAAGTGTCTCGAGGCCGACGGACACTCCAGTGGGAAGTGTTGGGACGGGCAGTGCTGCTCTTAATTCTGAGAGCAATGAAAATGCAACCGCTAATGACTCCATTGCCTATAATGGAGAAGAGACCTCCAACACAACCTGTGCAGAGCTGCCAGCCAGTCCAGTCGACAAGCCAATCATCTCATCCACAACGACAGTGACGAGCAAGAACAGGTTGAAAGAGGAGACAACCCTTAAACCCAAAAAGACAGGAGTAGGGAGCAAGACCAACAGAGGTCGACGTGCTATCAAAAAAGTGGATGAAATACAGCAAATAAATATGCACTTGGGGAAATTCAACATCAAGGACCTATCGACCTTAAGTTATATAAATTATAGAGAACATAAAGAGTACGGACTGCTCTACGTGACCAAGTGCCTCGTGTACAACGACACGGCTCGCAAGGAGCGCGTCCTGCTGAGAATTGAAACTCCGCACGAGGAGGATGAAACGACTGCCCAAAACAACAAGACCAAGAACAACCTGTTTCCAAAGATCCTCAAGCCCTGTGAACAGTTGGCAGAAGACTTTGAGTTCAGCCTGCAGTATCACATGGGGGTGCTGGGGAACATGAGGCGGGCAGACGTGCTGTTTGTGGGGAATAAGAAACCGCTCCACAAGTTATCTTACCGGGAGACGTACTTCCTGGACGTGCAGGACATTTTCAGTTGCTTTGTCGCGGAAATCTTGGCGCCCGTGCTTGCGGTTTACAAGAAAGCGCAGAGGGCACAAATGCTTGAAAACTCCAACTAAGTGCCTGGCCGCATCCCACCCCTCTCCTCGTTTCCAGACACAGGTCAACATCGTGCATTGGTGGAAAACAACACTTTAAACTTTTACCTGTTCTAGGCCTAAAATTGATATATTTTGTAATTGTATTGTTGGCGAGTGATGTCATCACATTTTGGACACTCGGTTTGCAGATTCCTGGGATAAATCACAGGTAAATTGGTTCCTGATGGCAGCAGTGTCACTCGGAGGGATGTGATCGAGTCAGACCTCATCTTCCCCAGAGGAACCACGTTAGAAAAGGGACTTGGGTTCCTGGATCCACAGCCAGAGACCATCCACCCCCAATCTTGACCCAGAGAAGCGTCTGAATACATGTTCATTTATAAACGTAAAGACAGAAAACGGGAGACACTTCTTCACACACAGAGTCGTCACAGTCAAAACTCCCCAGCGATGTGGCTGAAGAGACAATTTGTGAACATTCAAAAATAGACTGGATAGGATCCTTTGATCACTTAGTTATTAATGGACACCAAACGAGCACGATTGGTCAAATGGCCTCTTCTCATTTGTACACTTTCTTATGTTCTTAATCTATGATGATATTAGCCCAGGTTGAACCAGCAATATTGTTGACACTAAAGCTGTGACACAAGTAAATGACACTACACAACTTTTCCACCATAAACCCTTTCTGTTTTATGGTAAGCTTGGCAGATTCTGCTTCCCTGCTTGGTTCAGTTAATATTCCTGGTGTATTCCAGTCTCGCTTTACATTTTGTCATGTTCACTGTCATTTATGGACCAAATACTTTGTTTTATCAATTCATTTTGAATTTGATGGGAACATTACATCAAGACCTCACAGAAATGTGACTTACCTGTTAGGACTCTCGACTCCTGAGTGGAGGTTTAAGGGTTCAGTTCCAAGTGGGGGACACTGCTGTTGTACCCTTTATGTAAACATTTGATATCTTGTCACCCTGGACAAAAAGGGCATCTGCTGAGAAATATAATAATATACTGCTTTCCCGTGTTCCCTTGCCCTTCCAGCTGCAAGTGAACTTAAATACTGACACTATTATGATGAGGATGACGGTTCTCACCCTAGATTTTAAGCACATTTTTAGACGGCAGCTTGTTGGGATACATCTGTCTTTAACCAGGAACCTTTTATTTTATTAAAAAATCAATTCTGTCACTGATGCAGTCTTAGGTGCCCGTTTTCAAGATGTACAAACTTGGATGTCAAATTATTTTTTGAAACTGAGTTATTGGTTTTGTATCTAATGCCAAGCTCTGTTCCTTCCCTGGTTTCTCATGTTCTGATGGTATCTAGACTTCCTCGGTACTTCACAGTTTAGGAGTCCAACTAGACTTTGGGCCCTTATTTGAAAAACACATTTCCTCAATGGTAAATAATGGGTTTTATCAGCTCAAGGAAGGAGTCAGTCATTCTGTGTCCTAGGGATACTGAGGTTCTTATTCATGCCTTTGTTACTTCCTGATTGGACTACTGTAATGCACTTTTTCTTAACCATCCTGCTCGTCTTATAAATCGATTGCAGATCGATGTGGCAGCTAGGATTTTAACAGGTACGTTACTCTGGTTCTCAAATTTCTCAATTGGCTTCCTGTCCATTACCACATTTATTTAAAAATATTTGAGCTTACATCTAAAGCAATGCATGGCCACAATCCCAGAATGCATCACATCTCATGGGCGTAGTTTTAGTTGTCGCTCCTTCCCTGTGGAATTCTCACTTTAAAATTGCATGAAAACCTTTTTATTCTCTACTGCATGTGGTCCTCTGTAATGTATTTTGTTTTCTACCATTATGTATTTTAATGGATGTTACGGATGTGTTTTTGTTTTTAACTTTGTAAAGCACTTTGAGACACATCGGTGTGGAAAGGGCTATGATGTTATTTTCACAGTATATTTCTGTCACTTCACCTTCCGGACGACAAGCTGGATTGCAGATGAGGTGATCATGAAAGCATTGTGATTTGTTTCAATAAAGAGAATTTAAGCAAAACAAATAACTGAGAACCTTATGATTTATATAGGAGTGCAGCTGTCAAAAGGTTTCCATCTGCAGTGGTATTTGTATCTCCGTTTATGGAGACAATTTCCTCATCCTGCACGTTCAATCTCTGGCCAACTAACTTCCCCCCACACCGGGACCACTCTTAACAGACGGCAAGACACTCGAGACATTCCTGACACTTTTATTGGCAAACAATTTAATACACCACAGTCTCAGCAGACTGGGTACAGACGCCACCTAGTGGTCTCCTATAGGCAAAACAATATTTAAAGGCACAGGTCATACACACTGATTCCAAGTGTGTTTAAGCTCTGATTGGCTTTTTAATGCTTTTCTAACAGAGGGTACATTAATATCCACTCATCTGTGAAACACAATGGTGTAAACAACAGAAAATCCAATTGGCACACATATACAAATAAATAAAAAAGTAATGAATTCACAGGAAATTAAGTTTAATTAGAGGCCCATTATGAAGGCACAGTCGTGTTCAATTAAACCGTAAAATCACACGCTGTCACAGTCAGCTGGAGGACAGTCGGACATCAGTTGATATGGAGAAGATTTTCTTGAGTGGAGGGCACGGGTGTATTTGTACACATCTGTCTCTCTCTCCATCCCTCTCTCTTTTAAAAGCCGTAAACATTTTCAATACTGGGGTACCTTTCAAGGGGTTTCTTTGTTTAGTGTAGCAAGTGCATGTGCATTTCATGTTCGGAAAGAGAGAGAAAGAGAGAGCAACACACAGCCAACCCAGGGGACTGCAGCAAACTCCACAAACCACTTACACACACACACAGATCAGAGCAGATTGTGGAAGCAAACGGCCATGTTGGGATATTTGAAAGACAAGTTTTTTCATCGTTATGCAAGTGAAATTTGTTAAAAACAAAAGAAAAAGACAGTGCTGCAATTTACTTGTGTGTGCGTCTGTGTGTGGGAGGGTCGATTTAATGAACAATTACTTTAGTGCAATTAAAATACAGACCAGAACGACAGGTGAGGAAGAGACAGAGCTAAAGAGAGAGAAACTGAACATGTTGGGCATAAGAATTCGCACCGAGTGGATGATGGGTGGGTGGGTGGGAATTTTAAACATCCTCTCTGAGGATCCCACTGTTGTTGCCCCCGCAGATGCACACGCACAGCAAGGCACAGCACCCCCCCACGAGCAGCACCCCCAGCAGGATGTACACCAGGGTGGTCGTCCAGAAGGCGAACAGGTACAGCGTCTTGTTGCAGAAGTCGGCGGCTCCGGGGGTGTAGTTGGGCTGGTAGATGGAGTAAATCCACACGTTCCCTGGGAGGGTGGCAGAGCACAGATGGACGTGCACACACACACACACACACACACACAGACACAGGCACGCACACACAACCCTCATTAGCTTCAGCACTGTGTGAGCAGCTGCCTGGAGCCCCCGATGAACTAGCCTAGTAGAAATGTTATGCACTGCGTCTTGGACACCTGGATTAAGCCCAACAAATCACGTCAACTGAGCAGTTTAATGATACCTAATATATCTTTATATAGTTAAAAAAAACAGAAGGCACTTCGGGCCCAGGGTTGCGGCCCCACTGGCTGTACAGCGAGCCCCCAAGTTGTGGCAGAGAAAAAACAAGGCAACTTTCTCAGGGGCAATCAAACTGGGTTTATTATTGGGCAGGAGTCCACGGTTTGGGCTCGGTCATGCATCGTCTTTCAGACACGTTGCAACAAACTTAAATGCTGCGTTGCACAAAAACGGAAAGACATTAAGATGACAAAAGCTGTACTTCGTACTGGCAACGCTATCCGACATCTCACTCCCCGTTCCTCTCTATAAACTCAGTATTCTAACGGCACTGTACAGAAAAGGGAGCGGGCAAGGTAAACCAGTGTCACAGACATACTAATAGAAGCGCATATAAAAATGTTTAATGCACTCTGTATATGGGTTCATTACAAGCTGCGATAGGAACTAAAGCTATTTGTGGTGAGAGTCAGTGGAATAGGTGTCCGCAGAGGAAACATTTCTACAGCAACTGTCTCTGAATGAACCTCAATGCAAGAGTATCCCCTGCGGACAGTTACAGAAACCATGTGGGGATACTTCTTATTCTCAACTAATTGAAGAACATTAAACTTATGCGGGTAAAGCTTTTATGTCAGATACACTCATTGAGTAATTACGGTCGTCCATGAGCAAGTGTCATTCTCAGTTTGACTCTTTGTAGCCCGTTAAACAGGAACATATTTGTAATGCTATTATACTATTATATATATATTATAGGAGAGGATGCTTTTTTTGGGCTCCAACGGTTTGATAATACGATCGTTTAAGATTTTTTTTTTTTAAAGCAAATAGTGAACTTAAAAGTTCTTGGCAGGGAACATCCACACAAAACAAAACTGAAAGCACACGTTTGTTACTTATTATCATATCATTAGTTCTTTTGCATCACTGCGCTTACCCGCCCCCCCCCCACCATAGCACAGAACACAACACTACATAGCCGAGAACACCACAAAACTGCACAGCCCTCCCCCCCATGCTCCACACTCATTTGCATAGAAGCCTGACAAGATCAGACTCATCCTCCACCTCTCCGCTCTGTTACTGCAGTGCTACAGCCCTTCCCACCCTCGAACCCGCACTGCAGGCCGGCCGTCTGTGCCATTAAAGTACACAGAACCTACACAGGGGCTACTCCTACACACCTGGAGATAGAATCTAACTCCACAACACGTCTCCCCCCCGGCTGGGCACAGCCCCTTACCTGTGATGAACCAGCAGAAGAGGAAGAGGGACGCCAGCGATGTCCAGGTGGTGCAGACGTTGCCCAGCAGCCCCCCGGTGCCGCCCTCTTCCTCGTTCTTAGTGCAGGGCAGGCAGGCCAGCAGGCTGAGGGCCACCGTGAAGACCCCCGAGACCACCAGGTAGATGGGGATGTAGCGCTGGCGGGGGCAGTCGTGCAGGTACAGCACGCCTGGGGGAGGGGGAGAAGAATAAAACAATGGGGGATAGTCTCCACAAAAATGGCAACGTGTGTGTGCATGTACTTTAAAAAAGTATTGATATGTATTTGCAAAGACTTCAGTTATGCATTTTCACTAGTATTTTATATTCTCCATTTTCAGGCATTTGTATTTAAATCAATGAGTTGCATTGCAATAATCACAACAACACAAGCACTGCACAACATTAACACAACAGAAGAAGATTAATGACAATCAGTCCCAACAAGGAGAGCGGGAGAACTCGTCTCCTCTGCGCCCCTCTATTACCCAGTGGGGGAGGAGACGAGACAGAGAAAAATGGGGTGTCTAAAGAGTCAATTGGAGACTTGAAGGTCAATTGCAACGAACTGAAAGCAGTACTAACCGGAGACAATCCCGTGGTTAACGCACAGCTCCGTAATGAACTAGTCCATAGGTTAAATACCCACTGCAACAAACTCGGCGGCTGAAGTTAGTCTTCAGCTGCGGTCGGAAAAAGGTCTCCATTGCAGCAAACCCCTAAACCACTGCTACTGCCTCTAGAGGAGGCAAAGTATGGGACTAACTTAGACCCACTCCAGCTACGGACTAACTATGCATAGTACCGTACTAAGGGGAACAAAATGTACCAAATCACAATGTACTACTTTTGTAACTGAACTACTCATAACTCGATTCATAATCAGTAATCGTTTAGTTTTACATATTAAATAGTTACGTTTTTGTTTGTGACATTGACAAAATGTATTAATAATGCTCTGGTGTACACTGGTGAAATTGACACCACAGCTAACAAAAAATATAATTAAAATAAGAACCAGTGTACAGATTGCCATTTGAAGGGTTTTATGAAATACTATGAAATAATACTGAAAGCTTTACATGAATAATTACCCAGCTGGAACTGTAATGCACTATTATATTAATAATATGGAGTTAATATGTTGTGCTGAGTTTATTGTGATGTACAAATGAGACTATTTGAAAATACAAGCCATAGATTGAAATACAAATAACTGAAAAACACATACGGAAATACATATTTGAAGTATTTGCACAATACATGTCAACACTTTAAAAGTCAAATACATTCAAGTAGTAATTGTGAAACAGGATACAATTTATACATTTGAAAATAAAGATTTTGTGAAAGTATTTGAAGTAATTGGAAATGCAGAAAATAAATATTTGATCCAGGTCTGGTGTGTGTGTGCATGCGTCACAGTTTGTATCCATACTCACCGATCACAATCTGGGCCACAGGGATGGCACTCGTGATGATTTTGGAGATAACTGTGGAGAGAGAGGTCACAGTCAAACCTATTCACCCCCTTGATTTGAAACACTATTAGTCCCTTCGCTGAAATGACGCTGTGCGTTGAACTGGACCTGTGCGTCGACTCGTATTTTCTCTGGGCTTGTGGAGCACAGATTTGGGTCAAGAAAATAAAGTAAGAATACAGTGTGTGTGTGTGTGTGTGTGTGTGTGTGTGTGTAAACACAGGACGACCGTTCAGTTTGGCTCATGATGCGGTTGTGCTGTGTGGGCTCAGGTGAGGGGGTCGGGGGTCACAGGGGTACCTAGGCTGGGGGTGTTGAGCGTGGGTGGCTTGGGGATGTTTTGAAGGAGGTCTCTGCGTTCGTCCATGGTCACGGGCACTCTGAAACCTGGGGCGGAGATGGAGAGTCACCAGTGAGAACAGGGAGACACACACACTATGTAACCGAGTAATAGATACTGATAACACAAAGCCACACTCTCACCCACATCTTGCAGAACAGCAGCAAAAAAACACTTTAAAGAAATCCACACAGGAAGTTAACAAACACTTACTGCAGACACCCAGGAGTCACACACACTCAGCAAAACGTTAAGACTCAGTGCGTGATCTCTCATGTGACACCCAAAATGGTTTGAGTTTATAACAGAATCACACTGCCAACCGTGCACAGCCCTGAAAGAGTCTTTATACCCGTCACACTGCTACAAAATCAGATCGGTTACACTGTCTTCCGGCACAGCTACCACAACTTAAACTAGGCCTGTGTCTGCGCGAAGATCTTTTAAATATCTGATCGAACATCTCTTAAAAACAAATATGGTTACAAAATAAGGCTGTGCATAAATGAATTAATTAATTCCACCTTACACAAAACCTAAAACACAACCCCTGTATCGCAGGGAAAAGGTCAAGCAGCTACGAATGAAACTTGCTCTCCAACTTTTAGGCCTTAAACAAACAAAAGTTCATTCCAATCTTCTGCATCAGTGCGTCACATTCTTGCAAAAACAAAGTCAGGTAGAACATGCATTTAAATCTGTTAGCGGCAATAATAATAGTGCTGTTGAAACTAGTTATCCCTCTGAAACAAGTGTGACAAATAGATGTACTGTACTGTAAGATAACATGTTTAAACATTGTATTTTGTGAATATATAGGCTAACTTACTACAACTATTATTAAAATTAGCAGAAGAATTAAAAGTCTAGGAAAGAGGTCTAATTCAAAAAGTACTCTAATTTGTATGCTATTGAAAACATTGTCCGATTGTGAAGTTGGTTTGGATACAGATCTATTTACTAATATTATTATTAATAGATGAAGCACATTGTGTATTCTGCGTCACAGTGCAGAGACGGTAATACGGTAGAGGGATCCCCTGTGTGACACGCTGCGCGAGGCACCAACGCAGTGACGGGGAGTGTATTCTGATTTTTAGAGCCGGAGCATTCTGCTGGACACTTGAGCATCCTGGGGCCCTGCAGTCAGGCCCTTAGGAACCAGAGGCCCCCGGTACAACATTGAGGGACAGCGTCCTGGTCGAGTAGAACCTCCCCCCCCAGGTTGTACTTGGTTTTTGGTGTCAGTAAGGACGGGTTCCACGCTGCGTAATGAGATCTGACCTTTATCACAACCTGGAAACTTAAACACCCAGAATGCCCATATGCACACTTCTCTCTATATAACACACTGGCTATTTCTCACACACATCAGTAATTCTCAGTGTGACTAGACGTGCTACACAGTAGCAGCCCACAATGAAGAGGCTTATGAGTCAGAATCCAGACTGAACACAATGCCCTCTTTATCATTACATTTACTTAGCAGACAGTCTTATCCACGTCGAGTTACATGGTCTGAATAAACGCCAAGCCATGACATTCCTTACCCAGGACGGACATACAGCTTTCACAAGAAACGTTGCCAAAGCATCACAAATTGCACTGAACGTTATAAGAGAAACATCCCCGTACAACCTGAATGATGCCCCCAATGCTGAGACCGTCTGCATATGGCCGGTGCGTTCAGCTGTCGGCTTCAAACAGGGTCAGTGTTCCTATTGACACACCGGAACACTTACTTACTGATTGTGGGTGGTTCTCAGTAGGTCTCCAGCCATTTAAACCATTCTTGAAACTCCCCTGTATTCAATACCCCATCCCAACACACATTGCAGAAGTACATTGGAAGTGTTGGAGGATGCTCCGTTTTATTCTGGGCGTTGTGTCCGCACTTTAAACTACATCAAACGTACATCTGCTTGATTGTTGTCTCTCTTTCCTACATGAAATGAAGGCGTAGTGGTTTAAAAACACGGATTGCACACGGAGTGAAATTAATTTAAAAAACTTGCTCACTGCCTGTCTATCAGTAACTCCACCACCACCGATATCAGTGTTAAAGTTCAGATGTTTGACTCTTGAGGTTTTCCTGACGGTGGATCAACGCAAGTCACAGGACTCGACGCGCAGCCTGTGGTCGCGTACTTGGTTGCGCAGATGTCCGCAGATCTGATCGGCTCCACCAATGGGAGTGGCGCGATTCTGCAGATCTGCTAAACGAATATAATTGCGAAACAAGACACTGCCCGTCCTAGAAACCATGTCCGTTCGCATTTTCCTCCGTTTATTCGCTGGCTCTCACGTAAAGATGTCACAAGTGAAAAACAAAGTGAATACACAGCTGTGTGCGCTTAGTTGTAAGTGCCAGTCTGAGCGATCGAACTGATCGAACTGATCGAACGCGGGAGGCGACCGAACACGCCATTCGGAACGCAGGGCGAGAACTTAACAAATGCATTGACGGATAGATAAATACGTTGTTTGTTTTCGTTGTCGTCCCCCAAGACGGACAACAGCTGGGACACCAAACAAACACACACACACAAACTGACCTCTCCAACTTAGCAAAACAATACAAAAACAATGCAAATGCACAACACACACAATTGCAAACGCAGAGTCGCTTTGTTATCATGCAACGCCGGCCCTGAGAGACGCTGTGTTTGTTGTCGGTGGCGGATAGTTAAGTTAATTTAAAACTACACCCAAGTTGGGTCTATTGGACCTGAACTATAAACATAGTTGTTCTTTTTATAACAGTATCTCTAGCTGTCACCCCCAAGCTAACAGACTCCCACTGGTGTTTCCATATGTTTAAAAGCAAATAGTAGCTCACCTGAGGTCAGGCGGTGTTTGCACGGAGGCCAGCTGACTGCAGGGCAATGAGAAGCGCAATGAATCTGCTTTGCGGGGCAGCGGCGCACTTCCTTCTTCCTGCTGCCGGATGAGCGCACAGGTCCGCAGGTCTGCGCGGCTGCACCAATGGGATCGCTGGGATTGTGCAGGTCTGCGCACAGCTGTGGAAAGTCTGCGCTAGCTGCAAAGACGTGATCACAGGTCTGAGCGTGTGGCGCTGCGTTTGGGTTGAAGTGAAGTGCGTGTGAAAGTGTGTGTGACAGAGAAAGAGGAAGAGGAGAGACAGGAGAGAGAAACAGAAAGAGAGATAAATGACCTAGACCGAGAGGGAGGGCACACACAGGGACCAGAAAGAAGAACCACGTCATTCCGTGTAGAATAACTAACGAAAAACAATGACATCGATAATAATAATAATAATAATAATAATAATAATAATACAACATCTCTATTTAGGATTAAATGGGATAGATACACAATATGTTATCGTTTTATCACGCATTACAATGCGCCATGACGCTGTTTATACTTTCCATGCAACGCCTTTAATAGTATCCAGACATATCTTGATTTGATTTGATTTTAGATTTCCCCACATTAACATTGAACCGAATCAACACAAAGTCACCATTAATTTGTGAGGCATTCCCTTTATTGTATGTCTGGTAACAACTGATATGGAGTATTTAGGTCTATTGTATGTTTACAGTATTATAGAAATTGGGTTAACTGGCTGATTGGGAAAGTTGAAGAGACACACAGTGACCCAGTGACACAATGACTGTGACACAGAGACACAGAGTGCAGTGACACAATGACTTTGACACAGAGACACACAGTAACCCAGGGACACAATGTCTATGACACAGAGACAGTGACATAGAGACACAAAGAGACAGTAAAACAGATACAGTGATACAGAGACACACAGAAAAAAATCATAGATGGAATGCGTGATAATGTTAAAAAACAAAACAACATATAAAAAGAGTATGTTGTTGTCTATTCAAATCAGATGACGCACAAGTGAAGAGAAACAGAAACTTAACATTTTTGTCAGGAGAGAGATAAACCCAACTAACCCGTGCAACATTGTTAAAACACAGCTGTGCTAATAACAAGGTGGCAAGATTGTGATAAAGTGAACTTAAAAGTGAAGAATATGACACTATGGCAACACCAATTGGTGTCTCCAGGGCATATTTTCAAAACATTGTAAAGTAATCTTATAAAATAAAATGTGTGTAAGGAAAATCATCAATTAAATATAACATGTATATTGGCTTTCAAATTGTTTCTAAGAAATTCTCAGAATATTTCTCTTTTTGGTCTGTAAAGATAAGATCTTAAAAACAAAGAGGTCTGGAGAGGTATCTGAGTAAAGGACATAAAAATGACTAAAGAAAGACAAACCCTAAACAGCTCCTCAGATACAGAGAGATCAGTGGCGATTGGTGGAAACCACAGATACAGTGCTTAGGCTGCTAAGGAATAAATATATTGTGATGCTGTGTGGGCTTAGTTTGTAGTGGACACCCAACAAGCACGATTGGGTCGAATGGCCTCCTCTCGTTTGTAAACTTCCTTATGTTCTTATGAATCTAAAACTTCAGATAATTAATTCCAGTGGTCAATTTACTGCTAGATTTACAGAAAAAAGAAGACGGCAAGCAAAATTGGCATTTCATCCTTTGAAAATATTAGAGGAAACGATTATCTTTGCCTTGATACCGCGATATATGAATATATCTTTCATTGATTCATTTTGAAATTAAAGAACACCTCCATCTAAATGCAGGGGAACCTGTCAAGTCTTTTAAACCTTATCCAAGACACCGAATTCAAGCTGATCAGCCCCACAGGAAAACATCGGTCATGTCCCTTCGCCCCTGATTTTAATTATACTTCACACAGTAAAGAGTATAGTTTGCACAGTACAAACACACTTATCAGATTACACACCTGCTGGGTTTCAGTGGAAGTCTGAAGTCCCTAAACTGCCCCTGGTGTTGAGGAGTTGGTACTGCAGTTTCACTTTCTAGTAATTGTCTACCAGAACCTGTCAGACTCTGTGTTTTGCCCCACGTTCTCCAGTACCTAGCGTAGGGACTAGTACTCTGGTCCAGGAGAGACCAGGCTAGTCCACAGAAAGAAAGAAAGAAAGAAAGAGGGAAAGAATGAGAGCAGACTATGCCGCCTGAAAAGAAAGCAGATAGCAGCTTCCACACAGAAATGCTGTCAGGCGAGATGCCATCCTTAACAGAAGATATGATGTCATATCCTTGTGGTTTCCAGTACACAATTTGTGAAACAGAAAATGAAAACTAAAAATAATATAGGAGCCTTTTAATGCCCACAATGTCTTTATTAAGACTTTATTCAGTGTTAAGTAAACAAATTATTATTATTATTATTATTATTATTATTATTTCTTGGCAGATGCCCTTATCCAGGGCGACTTACAACATAAGTGTAAAACAAAGTGCAAAAATACAGTGAAGTAAAAGGCATCAATCATTACAAATTCAATTAAACTAAAACATAGCAATTCATAATAATACATTTTACAAATTCCAATTTACAAATAAGTGTGTCTGAATGTTCGTTTAAGATGGAGGAGGTCAGCATCTTACCAAGATTGAAAATAATAATTTCAAAAGTCCTGTTTTTCCTCAATCGTCAGCACATTAAACTGTAAGACCATCATGGCATCAGCCCCTCCACACTTGACGTCCACACAGGGTTTGTGTTGCTGGTATTTCATGTGTGTGTGTCGGAGAGTGCAGCCGTGTGTGTGTGTGTATGTGAGTGCCACAGTGTGGGCGTGTTTCATGTTCCATAGTTAAGTACGACTGCAAAAATTGTATCACCTTCACAATTACCAATAATTTGCTGAACAAAAGACAGATCTAGTTGCTTATGGTTTTGCAGTAAACTCTTTATTATAGGGATAATATGGGTAGAGCAGTAAGAAGGCAGAAGGCACAGTGTCCACAGTGTCCATTACTGTCCACAGTAATGAGTGCAGAAAACAATTCCATCAAATCACCAAAAAGATCCTGAGAGAAAGATTTATCTCAGCATCTTAGTACATACAGTAAGTCTGATTGTTAGGGTTGAAGCAAAACAGCAATGGTACAGCTACAGACACGTGTGTACGCACACATGGACATGGAGTCAGTGTCTGTGGTTGTTGGGGGTGTTGACTGGTAACTCATGCAGAGTGAGAGACCATATCAGCCCCAGCCCCAATCCTAATATGGCAAAAACAGAGCTGAAGAAAAAGTACAGGTACAGGGCCGTGCTGCAGTAGTCCGGTCGACCGGGGCTGGAATTGGGCTCAACCCCATAGTCCCAGGGAATACCTGAGACAGAAGCAAAACAAGATGATGATGATTTTAATTAAAACAATCAGCAGCATCGACTTCAATACCAATACCAACATCATCAGTTATCATCATCAATATGATAGGGTCGTTCCGCAACACTGAAATAACCCAGTGGTCGACAGGGATGAGCCTCCATACCTGTGACCAAAAAGATCAGGTATCCGATGGCGAAAAGAAAAGTGAAAATCTCGCACTGGGACCTCTGCTCACTCTGGGTGTCCCTTCCCATGGAGTGGGTGACATAACCCAGCAATAGCAGGGCCGGGGCCAGCACACCCTTCAGCTGCAGATGACTGGACATGGATGGCTGGAGTGGACATTCATTCGAGTGCGTTGCCCCTGTGCGACAAGGAGACAAGGGTGGGAGACAGAGATACATGCATGGAGGGAGACAGGGAGGGAGAGAGAGACACAGACAACGACAGGAGTGAGACTGATAAACAGGCCGTGAGACAGATTCCTCAGACAGACACAGATGGACAGTGAGAGGGTAGAGAATAGTGACATACAAAGAAAGAGGTAGTGGGATAGAGGAGAGAGAGAGAGAGAAATTTGAAAGAAATACAGACAACCAGGTTACTTGCATTGTTAAGGTATTTATA
Source organism: Amia ocellicauda (assembly GCF_036373705.1). NCBI lineage: Eukaryota > Metazoa > Chordata > Actinopteri > Amiiformes > Amiidae > Amia > Amia ocellicauda. Next base: position 5,408,776 of record NC_089863.1, read on the forward strand.
AAGTGAGTGTGTTCTTACCCATGATGATATCAAATATGGATAGAGTAACCACTGCTAAGGAGATAACTGGAGAAAGAAAGGGAGAGAGGGAGGGGAAGAGAGAAGAGAGGGAGAGGGGGAGAGACAGGGGGGTGGAGGGAGGGAGAGAGGGACAGAGAGATAGAACTGCTGTGACACACATATCTGAAACCTGCAGTAACACTGAAGTATCTGAAATAACACTTATATCATTGTGTTTGGAATCTCATTTACTTCACAAATGGAAACAAAGCAACACATGTATAATACCACTGTTCCTCTCATGCACCATAACATTGCCTGCACACTATTCACTGTAAACAAAATCGAAACATTACCGGTTATCTTATTATACACAAACCATTTGTATTGTGAAGAGATTTGTCATCTAACTACAGCCTGACATAGAAGATGATATTGCGCGATATTAGAATAGCAATTAGAATTTAATCATGGGCACCAAATGTAAAACAGCACACACTGAAATCTGTTTTCACAGATTTAGTAAATAAGTAATGCTTTTCCCCACATTTATAGATATCTCATTTAAAATAAATACTTTAATAAATGCTAAAACTCTATTTTGATTAATACATTTGTATCGTTTGATTAAATATTTAGCAAAATCCTGTAACTTGCCCTGGGTGACTTATAGTTTAAGGGCTACTTTGAAATCATGTCCCATCACAGTGTCCCAGTGAACATGGAGTCATACGGTCATGCTACCACATATTTTGCAGCGTCTGTTGTCAGCAGTGAGAGGTCATAGGTCATGCAGGTACCTCTGAGCAGCAGGTATTGCAGAAACTGTGGCCCATTCCTCTGCTGCTCCATTTTCAGTGACACTCAGAGCCCTGGGGGAGACATTGAGTCAACAATAATGTCAATTAGATACATTTTTTCTTTTTAAAAAGTATCCACACACAGACCCACACACTTACACACACAAACCTAACACAACAAACACACAGACACACAAACCTCACGTGCAGTCGGCAGATACAGTTAATTGTCTATTTTGCTTTACACTATTCTTGTGATACAAGTCACACAGGTGTTTTTCCCCAGCTGTAGTTTGTTCAGAATAATCTTCACTCTGTCAGTGTTGGATTGAACCAGCAAGCTGTTCCTATTTAAATGCTTGATATATTATACTACAGTATCTACTTCAGCAGCTGTGTGTGACGGGAGCGGCTATTGGTTGTACTAGCCAAGGTAGTAGGCCTGTAGACTGTACTGTAGAGGTTCCCAAACTGGGGTTCTCGCTAGGGGGTCTGCAGGAAAATCTATCTCCACCCCCCAAAACATATATTTTCATTATTTTTTAAATACATATTTTAGTTGATCAATTATAAAAGAACATACATACATCCATCTCAATAGGAGTGATTTTAACTCTTCTTTGAATCTGAACTTGTCAGGTAAGAATAAGATTCTATGTTCTCCATTTTTGCTTTTATTAACATAGTATCATGAGGCATTGTTTGGAGGTGGGGGTCCTCAGCTAGAGTCTGGTTGGGAAAGGGGTCCTTGGGCACCCCTGCTCTACTTGACTGTACTACACTATACGCTTATCCCTTACCTTATCCAGTGCAACTTACAATTGTTAAAATACATCCCCTTATACATCCAATCACCCAGCTGGGTTTGTGCTGGAGCATTCTGGGTAAAGTGCCTGGGACTGACCCCACAACCCTCCACTCCAGAGTGCAGAGCCCTGACCACTACTCTACTGCACTGCACTTTAGACTTTAGCCAACCTGTACTATATTACTTAATGTCTTATTAAGCACACTGTAATCATCTGTCTATGTGTTAATAATAATAATAATAATAATAATAATAATAATAATAATAATAATAATAATAATAATAATAATAATAATAATAATAAACTTTATTTATAGAGCACCTTTCATATGTGCTTTTGTCTGCTGTGTTATTCCATTCCTTTGCTAATGAAGTGGAGCTGACGCAAGATAACGTTATTTTGCTGAGGTCTCCTTTCCGCTGGAGAAATTAAATACAAATTTAACAAAACACAAAAGCAACTGATGAGAAATAGAATTGTGCAGACTGACACACATTGTTAGTGATATTATTATTATTATATTATTATTATTATTATTATTATTATTATTATTATTATTATTATTATTAATATCCAGTTTTGGTTAGGAAGAGAGCACACTGTCTCTCACCGGTCCAGTCTTCTTACAATTGAACAGATGGGTAATCGAGTCAGTCCAGCCAGGTCCAGTAGAAACACACAACAGAGCTGAGTCGGGAGCAGTGCTGTCTTCTGATCAGAGACACAACAGTGTGAGTGTGTGTGCTGCTGGTGAGAGAGTATCCTTGCAGTGTCATGGTATGTGTGCGCATGTGTGCGTGTGTTACAGTGCATGTTCACGTGTTCAGTCGGTCACTATTACAAAACAGTGTGGCTTCATTTTAAATTACCTTACTATGCATATCCATTATCTTATGATTTTTACTGCAATAATTAAAACTGTTGTCAATGCAAATCAGATGACAAACAAGTGAAGAGAAAGAGGAACTAAACTTCTCCCAAAAGATAAAACATATTTGTCAAGAGAGATATACCCAACTAACCCGTGCAACATCGATAAAACTAAGTAAATAACACGGTGACAAGATTGTGATCAAGTGAACTTGGGAGACTATGACACTACAGCAACACCAACTGGTGTCTCCAGGGCATGTTATGAAAACGTTGTTAAGTAACCTTATAAAATAAAATGTGTTTAAGTTTAAATAATTCAATATAACATGTATTTTGTCTTTCAAATTGTCTGAAATTCTCTCTCTTTGGTCTGTGATGATAAGATCTTAAAAACAAAGAGGTCTGGAGAGGTATCTGAGTAAAGGACATACAAATGACAACAGAAAGACATCCCTAAATAATATCTCAGATACAGAGAGGTCAGTTGCAATTGGTGGAAACCACAGATAAGGTGCTCAGATTGCAAAGGAATTCATATATTGTGATGCTGTGTGGGCAGAGACACAGGGACACCCCCAGAACGCTCCAGTGTCACTACGCCACAGTCAGAGGACATTGTGGACACCTCGTGCTCAGGGGTCACAAGTTCCTGCAGCGTTTTGGTTACCACACGTTTGTCATAATCAAAACACAATCACATTACAGCACAATGGGGGCAGAGGGACATGTTGGACTGGGGTCAGATTCCAGGAGGGGCAAAGAAACTAAAACTTCAGAGAATTAATTCCAGTGGTCAACTGCTAGATTTACAGAAAAGAGGTGTAGCTGGACACAAAATAACAACTTACACACACCACCAGACCAGCACAGAATTAGAGCTCAAAACACACGCTGAAGTCTGTGGCTGTCCTGTATTAACCCTTTGTAGAAGTATTTTCATCCACAGATGCAGTCCAAGTCCGGAGTCAGGAATCAACAGGTTATTTATTATGGAGGTATCGGAGAGACAGGGCACACAGTCCCTGGTCTGTCTCCTTAAAGCTGAATTCAGAACATTTATACACATAGTTCAGTAACAACAACTCCATATAAGGAACATGCAGACACAGCGGATTTCAAACAGAAAAGATGACATACTTCTGCTTTCAATCACCCTGAGATTATTATTGGGTCAAGAAGTCATTCTTGATTCACAAGTCATTCAAATTCCCAAAATCTTTGGGAATGACTAATTCCCTTACGAAAAAAGGTTTAGTTGGAGAATTTACCGGCAAGATTGCAGTTGCATTGCAGCAACCCAAATAGATTGCTAGAACAGATCTATAGGTAGCAGTACCTGTTTACATTAGGAAATAATTTAAGTGCCAGCATTAATCCTTAATATCTGATATATATTGATTTATTTTGATATCAGCAATTCAATTATTGATCCAACATTCAATTTGTGATTATAAATGTGTTGATTTCAGCAATTGAAATAATTGAATTGTCACATTAAAAATCACTTTACTGCATTTTTATTGAATTGTAACCTAGCCTACTGATACTAAAATCTGTTTTGCAGACGACTTAATTTCAAAATAATAAAATAAATCTTTATTAGAAATGGATTATAGTTTTATGAATGTTTACCATTGTAACAAAGTATTCCTATGTTTTACACACGTGTATATATTATATATACACACATGGTGAGAGTTTTAGTTTATGAGCTTAATCTCAGTACAGTATGTACACTATCACAGTGTATAGTAGGCTTATATCTCAGTTCAGTGTATGAGCTTGTAATTTCATTAAAGCATGTGTGTTTCAGTACAGTATATTCTCACAATAGAGACAGTATGTTTTATAGTGTATATATTAGCCGTGTAAATAGTAAGTTCTGTGTTGTGTGTATCTTAGCTTCTGTCAGCTTGTAATCTTGTATGTGTGTTTCATTTAGTGTATAAGGAATTCTTCATGTATTCTTTTAAAATACATTTAGTACAAATTGATAATCATTGTTGGCATCATTCAGATTTCTTGTTGTTGTCCATTCATGTGAAAGTACATTAGCTTGGGTCTTTTGAATGAAGGGTGACAAATTGATTTTCAAGACAAACCATCAACGGCTATAATGCGAGGACGTCTTTAGGAAGCAGGACAGGATCTTTGTTGGCATTTGCAGGTACAAGATAAATGCACGATTCATTAAACAACAAAAATATAAACCAATGAAGGGCCTCAATCAGCAGTTTGATCATGGGACGAAAAACAGAACACAATGGTGTCCCATCAGGTTTGGGCAGAGTACAGGACTGTGAATGCGTCATACAATCAGACAGGCACATTTTTTTTGTGAATGTTTATTTATTGTTCACATTGGAAACCACAGCAAGACTACTACAATCCGAGATATACCTCTTAAACAGGACACGCATTCACAAGGTTATGATTTTATGGTATTCTAATAATGTTTGGTGCTCGAGTCAAGCTCATGGAGGAGGGGTAACTCGCTCAGTAACAACAAAAGCAAAAGTCTCTGCCTACCTCTATTGTTAGAGATCAATAAAATAATTATTTTCAAGCACAACTAAAGTGAAACCTCTATATCTCCACGGTATAAAGAGTTTGGAAACGGTTGCGTTTTTTGATAACGGGGGAGATAATTCGGGGGACATTCGTTTATAAAACTACCCTTCTTCCGCCTCCCCCTCCTGTCTGCCGATCACTTCTCCAGGCTTTCCGCCACCATCGCAACGTAGGCCCGCACTTCGCTGATGACGTCGGCGTAGCCCTCGCAGTGCGGCCGGAACACGTCGACAGTCTCCTGGACCAGCTGGATGGCGCGCTCGTAGTCGCTCTTGCTCTTGCCCCCGGTCAGAGTTTTACACACCCACTCGCTGCTCTTCAGCAGATCGTCCACACGCAGGTCGAGGACGTCCGGACCCCGGGGGACGGCGAGGGGCGGGAGCACGGCAGGAAGCTGGAGGTCGGCAGGGGGCGGGAGGGCACTCTCCCCCACGCCGCTCTTCACCAGCAGCACGGCGATCAGTGGGGCGCTCACACTGCCCAGCAGACCCATGTACTTCTCATCGAGCTCCTTGATGATCTCCATCTTCTCCTTCCACGAGACGCCAGCGTATCTGATCTTGGCGTACATCGACGGCTCCAGCTTGGACTGGACGTGCTTGTGCGTCAGCTCGGGCTCCCGATAGATGTGTCCCACGGTCCCTCTCACCAGCTCCACGTGCTCCCGCAGGCTCCGGTCCTGGTGGAAGGGGAAGGGGGGGATGTCAGTGTTGAAGTGCTGGTTGACGACATCCCGAGCCTTGTTGGTGGTAGTGGCGTACGTCTCCATGAGCATGTAGAGCGTCTGACAGGCCCGGGCCAGGTCCTCCTTCGGCTTGTCCAGGCCACCGCCAAACGATGAAGCGAACTCACGGACTTGGCTGAAAGTAAAAAACAAACAAAAAAACAAAACCACACACATTGCACTATTATTAGAATAGGAAGGGGTGATCGAGGGTGTGTTTTTCTATGTATGTATTCTTTTTCTTTTTTTTTTTTAACGTGGATTGTTTGATTAGTTCCCGGTCGCTGAATTCAGCTTGGCCCTACAGCCAGGGCTGCGTCCCATATCGCACACTTGCACCCTACACCCTTCGACAAGTGCACACTTCGCGTGACATTGTGCTGATGTCATAGAGTGTGCACTTGAGTGAGGAGGGTGTAGGTGAAGGTAAAAGTGTTCAATGGGACTCACTTCAGAATCAGCATTCAGCGCCTTTGCTTTTGACCGAGAAAGGTCAACGCAATCTTTTCAAGTCAGACTGTAGTTTTAAAGACAGCACTGTTAAATGCACTGTTCCTCTTCCAAATCACTCATTTCAAGTATATATATGTACAAGATATATATATTTAATAATAAAAATAATTATATAATGTAGAAATATATTGTTCGCTTATATCACCTTTAGATTTATACTACTTCAGTAATTAAAACTTTTCAGCAACTTTCTAATCATACATTTAAATCATGATTATAGAATCATTTTATATTATCTATGTATTATAATTTCCATGATAAATAATATAAGCCACAACTGTCTAGCTACATAAATTTACATAACATTTATATGCACCCATTGCTGCCATATTTTCCCAATTGACATGCCTTTAACGAAGAGAGTTCTGGGACTTCAGTGCTAAAACTATTCCATTACTATTCCGTCAAATGAAGCAGTGAAGGGTACAGACAGCTCGATTAGGCTCCCGTTACTCGTTCCCTAAGGGATTGGGACACCCCTTAAGATGTCTGTATAGCAGAGCTGGGAAACCCGAGACGCTTAGCTCCCTTAATGTCCAGTTTACAGACGATGACTGCATCAGTGTTATGGCACCCATTGTGTCCTGTGCCTCCCCCCTCCATCATGTTTAACTCCAATCCAGAAAAAAAAAAATATATAGAAATATATCTGCATTTATACACACGTCATAAAAGGAAGGCCCAAAACAATTATTTACCTGCATCTGCTGCTTATACTGGAACTATAGAAAAAGGAAAAGACAACTTAATTAAGAGCATTCTGCACCGTCAAAATCTGTATGTTGTAACATAAATACTATAGAAGGCACTGACCTAACCCAAGACATCGTGCTCCTGGAAGGAGGGAAAAGAAAAGAAACATCATCAGCTCCACAAGAGATTAGCCGCACGCGAGTTCCCCAAATTCCCTTTCAATACGATCCACAGAAAAACTTGGGTAGGAAAAATAACACTTAACAAGACAATATGAAAGGACTGGCTTCCCCCCCGCCCCTCAGTTACATTTTCCCAATACTGTAGTATTGTACACGATACACAATAGTACCAAGGAGAAGAAACAAAAACAAAACAAAAAGAAAAAAAACGCAACACAAAACTGGACTCTAAACAGCCAACACTCACTCCATTTCAATGATTAAAACACCATTTTGTACTTGATAGTAGTTATGCTTGATTGACATTTATTATGGCATGGGTTGTATCCTGGATTTATTTTGCACTCTAATGTGTCATGTTTTTGCCAAAAGTACTTTTGTGACTCTTGTAACTATAACACTGATAAATAAGGAGAGAGAAAACACCATTTGGGAAAAGAAGAGCAGTCTTCTGACATGACACTTACATTAAACCAGAACTGGACTGCTGTCCAGCAGGGACAACCCTAGAGAGAGGTAGAGAAAAACAGTCATGCCAAGAAACAGAGGGAGTCAGACATACAAAATGACAGAGAGAGAAAGAGAGAGAGAGAGATGGCATACTCAGTAGCTCAAGCTGGCCGGTCTGCATTGGCCTTTCTTTCCGAGTCTCGGTTCCCTCAGCTTTCATCTTTAAACTTCTTAAATTTGTTGAAACTCTAGCTTTCAGCAAACAGACACAGAAGCGAATCCCTTCAAGGGCCGATCCCTTGAACCCCCGGATAACTCACTCAGAGCAACAGCCGTTTTCCTGCTCTTTCACAGCAAGGGGCACCATCCTGCAAGGAAGAAGAAATAAAAGGAATAATAAAATAAGAGGAACAAGATAAGATCCTGTCCGGAGTCTCTCACTTGATGGCGTTGGGCGAGTGTGCTTGGTTATACAATAAAGTGTCACTCAATGTCCTTATGTAGGGAACTGGCTGTGGCGCACGCTGATTCAGCGCAGTGGCTCTCCCAGTCACCACCCCCACACAGGACTGACTCAGAGACGGCACTCACTCTGTAGAAACGTCGTTCACGGGCTCCTCTTGGTCAGGAAGCGATTGCCTGCGGAGAAACACAGAAATATATTAGTCAATTAAATGTATGAATCAATAATTAGGAGTGAGTCTGTTAGTGCTGCCCTGTGATTGGCTGGTGTCCTTCCCAGGGTGCCCCCTGTGCCCGCCAGGTGGGGCAACAGATCACCACCCCCTTGTACTGGATATTGTAGAGAAATAGATAGACAGATACAGAAAGACAGATGGAAGCACTGATGTGTTCTTTTGTTTTCCTTTCCAACATTATGTTGACCTGTTACCCAGAGAGACCAGGGCCGCAGAAAGACACTCACCTGGTGGGAGGGCTGTTTTCCAGGTCTCTGCCTCTGGGGAGAAATTGCCTGGAGACAGAAAAGCAAGAGAACAACTAATGTGGCTTCAGAGTATAGCGTAGATTGATGTAAGCTTTTCAGCTAATGAAGATGATGGATGAACTTTAAAAAAAAACACTAACTCAGGAGCGTGGGCTTCTACCGGCTGCGTGGCATCCAGGTGTGACTTTCTGGAGGGACAACAGTGATAAGAGATCATGTTCAAGTCACTGATCTAAGGCCACTTCTTTACACAGACAGCTTTGTGGGACCTGGTGGAATTTGAATAAAATGCCAAAGTTCCACATCTACCACAACAACTTTTTTGTCCAAGCGTGCTTGCCATACTGTGAGTTAGGCTCCAAGGGGGACTGTGAGGGCTGCCCTGCTTTGAACGGCACCGAATCTCACAATAATTACATTTAAAAAAAGGGGGATAGAAAGAGAATGACACAAATATAGTAGGTGAAACCCTTTCGATTTCTCTCCTCTACAGCCCATGTGCAGTGTGTTCTGGGAGCAACCCGTCTGGGTAGCAACACGGACCCTCGGGAAAATACAGCACGCCCATCCGGCCAAAAAGGGTCAGGATGTAAATATTTGTTACACCACTGCTGGAATCTGTCTGTTCCACTTTTAAACTCATCACTTTAAGCACAGTATTGGGTCAGACTGAAACTTGGAAACGCCGCTATGATACGATGGCTTCTGAAAATGGCTTACTTGGGAGGGCTGGGTGGCTCTTCCTCTACTCCTCCCGAGAGAGGCTTTCTGAAAAGACATTGATTTTCAATAATCACACACAATACTGAACATGCACCGTGTCTCATTTGTCTTTAAACACGATTCAGATTTTGTTATTGTTGTTACAACCCCAAAAGATGAATGCAGGAGAGAAGGTCGATAGAGTTTGTTTGGGGCCCAGACTCGTGTGACTTCAGGGAACCATGATCAATGAGGATAAGTCAATCTGAACCGCACCCCCATTAGATGGAATGAGCCAATGAGCTGCTGCTGGGGGCGGAGCCTGGGGGAGGACAAGAGAGGCGGAGCAAGGAATGCTGGGAAAATGAGTTTGGTTGCAGGACACTAATGCTTTGGGAAGTCGTCCTCCTGAACCTCAGTTTAAAACTCCTCATACCGACGCTGAGATTCAGATGCCCTGAGTTTGGTCTCAGCACAGAGGACATTTGGAGGTCGAGCCCTGTTTTGTGAGGTTCTTGTTTGGTGGGGTTTGGTTGTAATTACCCTGAGTCCATGGTTGGGTCTGGCAGTGGCGCAGTGTCTGCCGTGCTCATGGGCTCCATTCTGCAACGTCAACACACATCAAGTGCAATTGGGTTACTTTGCAGGCGTATAGACGTTGTTCAATCTTTCATCTTTTTCACTTACTTTAAAATTACATTTTGTTATGATGTACACTCACCTAAAGGATTATTAGGAACACCATACTAATACTGTGTTTGACCCCCTTTCGCCTTCAGAACTGCCTTAATTCTACGTGGCATTGATTCAACAAGGTGCTGAAAGCATTCTTTAGAAATGTTGGCCCATATTGATAGGATAGCATCTTACAGTTGATGGAGATTTGTGGGATGCTCATCCAGGGCACGAAGCTCCCGTTCCACCACATCCCAAAGATGCTCTATTGGGTTGAGATCTGGGGACTGTGGGGGCCAGTTTAGTACAGTGAACTCATTGTCATGTTCAAGAAACCAATTTGAAATGATTGGACCTTTGTGACATGGTGCATTATCCTGCTGGAAGTAGCCATCAGAGGATGGGTACATGGTGGTCATAAAGGGATGGACATGGTCAGAAACAATGCTCAGGTAGGCCGTGGCATTTAAACGATGCCCAATTGGCACTAAGGGGCCTAAAGTGTGCCAAGAAAACATCCCCCACACCATTACACCACCACCACCAGCCTGCACAGTGGTAACAAGGCATGATGGATCCATGTTCTCATTCTGTTTACGCCAAATTCTGACTCTACCATCTGAATGTCTCAACAGAAATCGAGACTCATCAGACCAGGCAACATTTTTCCAGTCTTCAACTGTCCAATTTTGGTGAGCTTGTGCAAATTGTAGCCTCTTTTTCCTATTTGTAGTGGAGATGAGTGGTACCCGGTGGGGTCTTCTACTGTTGTAGCCCATCCGCATCAAGGTTGTACGTGTTGTGGCTTCACAAATGCTTTGCTGCATACCTCGGTTGTAACGAGTGGTTATTTCAGTCAAAGTTGCTCTTCTATCAGCTTGAATCAGTCGGCCCATTCTCCTCTGACCTCTAGCATCAACAAGGCATTTTCGCCCACAGGACTGCCGCATACTGGATGTTTTTCCCTTTTCACACCATTCTTTGTAAACCCTAGAAATGGTTGTGCGTGAAAATCCCAGTAACTGAGCAGATTGTGAAATACTCAGACCGGCCCGTCTGGCACCAACAACCATGCCACGCTCAAAATTGCATAAATCACCTTTCTTTCCCATTCAGACATTCAGTTTGGAGTTCAGGAGATTGTCTTGACCAGGACCACACCCCTAAATGCATTGAAGCAACTGCCATGTGATTGGTTGGTTAGATAATATCATTAATGAGAAATTGAACAGGTGTTCCTAATAATCCTTTAGGTGAGTGTATGATAGTATTATAACAATAATAAACATCTCTCTGGAACACAGTCATATCAAAGTACTTTTGTAACTTTATCGTACAACATATTCACAACATCCCCTGGAGTCTACAAATCATATTGTTTGTGGTCATATTGTCCAGTCAGTGGTCACTTTATTACAGCATTGCCACAATGTTGTTTCATTCTGCGGTCACTTTTCTACAATGTTCCCAAAACTTGGTATTGTCCTCAATTACTCAACGTGTCCGGCAGCACCAGGCTGCCTGACTCGGAAATGTTCGGCTTTGGAGAGACACTTACTTTTGTTTATTTTTCTGTTTTTTCAGTTTAACCTGTTCCAGTTCCCTGGGAAAGAGAGAGAGACTAGCTTCAGTTTTAGGGGATATTTAATATTGTTTAATTTTAACCCCAAATTCCAGCATTAGGTAAGGACAAAAATCTTAATTTAAAAATCATGTTTTGCAAAATACTCTGCAAGTTTGCCTCATCTTATGCAAATAACTTGAGCTTTGAAGGACATAAAGTATTTCACTCAGCAACCTGAAATAAAAGATAATGTTGCCTCACAATTAGGGCAAGACAGCTAAATGAGTGCAGCGATATATTTTCTCAAACTACTGGCTAAATTTTTTTTCCAAAATAGCAAAGCATAAAATCCTTCGTGAGACTTCAGACAATAAATAAATACATGTTTATTTGGTTTTACATTAGTTATTATAATAGTAATTATAATCACTATAGGTATCGGATCAGTTGGGATCTACTCACAATATTGTCATACAATTTGGGAATTTGCTTGGATGTACAGTGTGCTTGTTAAGGATTAGTGAATCCCCTATCAGGGGATTATTTGTTAAATAATCACCAGTTTGCCAGTAGACAAGTTTGATTATTGGTGTAACCTGATCAAATCAGAAAGCTTGTTTAAAATAATAATGAATTGGGCATTGCGGGAAAGTTACAATGCACGTTTAAAAACCAGCATATCAAAAATAACTGTTGATTCATTAGCGCACTGCACAAAATGAAGTGTAGATAGTTAATTAGAGTTTGAGTCGATATAGAAAATTACTTACATGACCGGTTCACAGTTAGTCGCTCCGGCGTGTTTTCCGCTCTGGCCACACGTGGGCGCTGCTGCAACAGAAACAAGGATGAGTCCCACAGTGCGTCCACCGCAAACTGCGAACACAGGCGGCGCTGCAGAGCGGCTGTTATTACTGCATGCTACAGCAGTCACAACACCGAGTTTCACCTGCTCAATGATGGGGAGTGATCACACTTTCTTCTGTGATGGGATTCATTCAACTGCGTCTCTCTTCTGTCTATTGCAAGCAGACATCTGTCCAGTGTGCACGCTTCTCTGTGACCGGGGTCCACAGTCATAGCTGAGCACCGAGTCTGCTATCATCCCCCCCCTCTCTCTCTCTCTCTCTCTGTCTCACTTATTGGAAGAAATGCAGATCTACTACAATCATCTCAGTCTGAACAACTCTTTGGTCCAGTTTTCTGAATTGCAAACTTCACTACAGACCACCAATACACTTACCTGTGAAACCTACACTGCGCACCCAGCTGGATGCACTTGTCACAACGCAACTGGAATAGAAGTCGTTACTGACCGACTATTCTCGGCAGAATGAAACTAAACCTAACGATGAGGCGCCTGCTTTCCGGAAGAGACGCATCCACATCCACTGCACCCAGCTGGAAAGCGTGGGCTACGTCATGCGACAGAACAGACGCTTCGCTGGGGTGTCCTGCACTGCTGAGCTCGGCCTGTGTGTGTGTGTGTGCATGTATGCATGTATGTATGTATGTATGTGGAGGCAGTAAAGAAACAGCAGACTCACCCGCACGCGACCTCCTCTCCTCTCCACAGTGCGCGAGCGGGCGGCTGCTCTCTGCGCGAGCGTTCCTGGAAGTCACGTGGCTCAGCGGGGGTGGGGGTGCGGGGTGGGGGGGTGTAGCAGGCCCTTATGCTGTTTTGCACAGTGCATACTGCACAGACGTTACCGACGAGATCGCCCAGCTGAGTAGCTGAGTAGGACTGCACTGTTCTCAAAAACGAGAGGTACCGCATTTCGTTTTAATTTGCCTAAAGCGTCTTTATGCCTTTATGGAACTGATTTATTTATTGTACGTATTTACTTGCAGAAATAATGTGTATTGCGGAGGTAACAGGTTGTTTTCCCCTCGCTTGCAGCCTAAAGTATGCACAAATGTAATTTGATATTAGAATATAAAAAGCCATCTTCTTGCTTAGATGTGGTGTTATTTTACAGCATTATTGGGTCAGTAAATCAAGTGTGTATCGGCCTATATGTATTTTAATATCTACCAGGAGCACACTCCTGGATTTGAAAGGCTGCGGTGGTTCAGTGGCATTGCATTGAAAAACTACCTGGGGTATTCATCTATTTATTTGTGCATAACAGAACTTATTTCTTATTTACTACTACTACTACTACTACTACTACTACTACTACTACTACTACTACTACTACTACTAATAATAATAATAATAATAATAATAATAATCCATTGACAAGTATTTCTTCTTAAACAATTCTTGACAGTTACCTTTTAATCCACGTTTTGTCGTTACCGTGTCCGTATTAAAATGCGCTGTGAATGAAACTGTTTCTCCTCCTTTCAATTACATAGCCTGTGTTACGTTCTTGTTATTTCCATAAACATTGTAATATGTAGCTCCTTCACAAGACTTTTTATAGAACCTAAATACTATTGAACTACACAAAGACTGAAGGCAGTTGTTTTGCATCTGATCTTATTTAGGAGTGTAAGAAGACCGTTCGGTTTCGATTTTTAATTGGTGTGTGTGTGTGTGTCCTATCCCCCCCAACAAGGAAATTGCGGAGCATGTTGTCTAAAACAAAAGGAAAAAACAAAACAAAATTTAAACATCAGTTCCTGGTTGGAACACAACAAAATGTTAAAAAGGTCCAGCATTGTCAAATAGTTATAAAACAACACTGCCTGCCCAGGATTCACAGGATTTTAAAGCATTTCTCTCACAACACGCTGGTCAGACTCAGACTGCCACCTCACACAAGGGCGCCAGGGCGATGGTGCTCACTGGGACCCTGCCTAACGCCCTGTCCTCCCCCCGGCAGCGTGTGAGAGAAACCACAGACAAGGGAGAGCAAGAGATATCACATAAAAATAAAGATCATGAGAAAAGCATACAAGGAAACAAAGAATATTAGAAAATGTTCAAACATTACAATAAAGTGATAAAAAAACAATAGGCCTACTGCTGATTTTCGTACTAATAATCTTATTTAGTTGAAGTTGTACCCGGAGAATAATTGGTTTTGAATTCCAGAGTGCCACAGATCCAGACTGGCATAATTCTGTCTGTGAAACCGGCCACGTATGAACGATGCTGCCCGGGACTCTCCTTTCCTGTAAACCCATTGAGGTGGGAACGGGCGTTGCTTTTTGCTGCGATCCGCACCGATAACATCACTATCCGTCTTGCCCCGCAGCCATCGCGGCAGAAATGTCCTGGAGCGACTTCTTCTACAACAACGATGCCCGGCGGGAGAAACTGGCCCGCCTCGGCCAAGAGGTCCTGGAGCTCATGAAGAACAACTTCAGAGCCACCAACATGCTGTCCAAGGCCCTGAACACCCACTGTGGCTGCAGCTTCCAGCAGATCAACCTGAACGAGAAGCACACGGTGCAGCAGAACTGCGAAGTCCTGCTGAGCGCCATTGGCAAGATCCAGGAGAAGGTCCAAGAAATCGACCGGCAGCTGAAGGACGCCCTGGAGCCCAGCTGTTACCAGCAGCTCCGCAGTCTGCAGACTCCTTCCACCGGTGACTGGAGGAAGGTCCGCAACATCTTGGCCGGGGTCATTTCCATCGCGACGGCGGCCAGCTGTGTGGCCTTGATTGGCTTAGTTAACAGTGGTCTCATTTTAAGCGGCGTGGTCTTGTGTATCGGTGGCATTGCCACGGGGGCCCTGGGGTGTCTTGTAATCGGGGTGCTGGGGCTCGCTATCGACCTGATCTTGAGTAGCTTCATCGGGGCCATGGAGAGAGACCAGCTGGAGAAAGCCATCCAGGAGCATGAGGAGGTACTGAGGGATTTCCGGCCGGCGTCCCACAAGTATTCCGAGACTATTATGCGTGTGACCGTGAAAATTGAGATGGCAAGTGAGAGCCAGCATTAGTCACTTAATATTAACATTAGTCTATAATAATAACATTAGTCTATCATAAATAGTATAAGTAATAATCATAATAAATACACATCCTTTAAGTCTTAAGTAGATTGTTACAAAATATGCACATAATAACTTCAATATTGTATTCTGTTTGTGTTTGTTTTATTGTGTGATAGCATTTTACTAATTAGAAGAGTTTTTGACAGCAGTGTGCGGTGCAGATAGCAGATTTTTGTTCCCAACTAACAACAAGAGAAATTTGTTATTGTTGTGTGATTATACCATTTTTCTTTTTAATTAAAACTCTGCTCCATCAAGAACCAATCGCCTGTTCGCAAAAAATTGGTCTTATTATTTGCCTTGCGTGTGTGTCTGTGTGAGTGAGTGAGTGAGTGTGAGTGTGTGTCCCAAAGACGAAAGTGCACACACTTTGTAATTCACACACCTATTTATTGAATCCTAACTTGTGTGGATGTTTACCAGGCTGTTACAATACCCAGTATGCTAGGTCAAATCAAAGATGATGTATCAAGAGAACTGGCTCTTCTCAAACTCAGTTCTTCTGGGTATCAGGGCTGAATAACCGTAGTACAGTGAGATCATGAGCTTGTTCATGCAAACACAAAACTTTTAGGCAGGTGTGAAAAAATGCTGTAAAGTAAGAATGCTTTCAAAAATACACGTTAATAGATTATTGTGACAGGCCGCTGTCTGTGCCGGCACGGCTGCTGCTGACGCCCGCTGATTTGGTGCTCATGTGCCGCAGCTGTGTTGTCGCTCCCTCGCAAATAGGCTGCGGACTCACGGCAATGAGCACCGAGGCGACTGTGACATCGGCGGCAGCTGTGCCTCATTCTGGGGGAGGGAGCTAACCGATGAGATGGAGGACTGAGTCTGCAACCTCTGACTGCCCAGAGCACCCTGTTTGTGTGGTCGTTTGTTTGGACATTTATTTTCATGTTTTGCTTTTGTTTTTCCCCCCCTGATTGTGTGTGTGTTCCCCCTGAACGAGCCTGTGAAGCTCAATAAAGCCAGACACCGTCGAAGCCCAAGACTCTCTCTCTCTGTGTATTGTGTCCGGCTGTCACAATTATATTTAACAATTAACTAAATGCAAAGTGAGTGAACAGAAGAAAAATCTTTGCCTTCAAAACAGCATCAGTTACAGGTACAGGTACAGGTACACTTGCACACAGTTTTTGAAGGAACTCAGCAGGTAGGTTGGCCCAAACATCTTGGAGGACTAATCACAGTTCTTCTGTGGATTTAGGCAGCCTCAGTTGCTTCTCTCTCTTCATGTAATCCCAGACAGACTCGATGATGTTGAGATCAGGGCTCTGTGGGGGCCATACCATCACTTCCAGGACTCCTTGTTCTTCTTTACACTGAAGATAGTTCTTAATGACTGTCACTGTATGTTTGGGGTCATTGTCATACTGCAGAATAAATTTGGGGCCAATCAGATGCCTCCCTGATGGTATTACATGATGGATAAGTATCTGCCTGTACTTCTCAGCATTGAGGAGGCCATTCATTCTGACCAAATCCCAAACTCCATTTGCAGAAATGTAGCCCCAAACTTGCAAGGAACCTCCACCATGTTTCACAGTTGCCTGCAGACACTCATTCATGTACCGCTCTCCAGCCCTTCGGCAAACAAACTGCCTTCTGCTACAGCCAAATATTTCACATTTTGACTTATCAGTCCAGAGCACCTGCTGCCATTTCCTGTGTTTTCGTGCAAAGTTGAGTCGCTTGGCCTTGTTGCCACGTCGGAGGTATGGCTTTCATGAAGGCCACTTCTGATCAGACTTCTCTGGACAGTAGATGGGTGTACCAGGGTCCCACTGTTTTCTGCCAATTCTGAGCTGATGGCACTGCTGGACATCTTCCGATTGTGAAGGGAAGTCAGCATGATGTGTCTTTCATCTGCTGCAGTAAGTTTCCTTGGCCGACCACTCCGTCTGCGGTCCTCAATGTTGCCCATTTCTTTGTGCTTCTTCAAAAGAGCTTGGACAGCACATCTGGAAACCCCTGTCTGCCTTGAAATGTCTGCCTGGGAGAGCCCTTGCTGATGCAGTATATCTACCTTGTGTCTTGTTGCTGTGCTCAGTCTTGCCATGGTGTATGACCTTGTCAGCTGAGTTTGGCTGTTCCTCACACAGTTTTATTCCTCCTACACAGCTGTTTCTGTTTCAGTTAATGATTGTGTTTCAACCTACATATTGAATTGATGATCATTAGCACCTGTTTGGTATAATTGTTTAATCATACACCTGACTTATGCCTACAAAATCCCTGACTTTGTGCAAGTGTACCTAGAAGAATTGATGCTGTTTTGACGGCAAAGGGTGGTCACACCAAATATGGATTTAATGAAAAATTTTCTTCTGTTCACTCGCTTTGCATTTAGTTAATTGATAAATATAATATATTAACATTTTTGAAAGCATTCTTACTTTACAACATTTTTTCACACCTGCCTAAAACCTTTGCACAGTACTGTACATGCAGTTGTTCAATGGGCTTGCCTTGTTCCCTACTTTGTTCCCTACCAGCAACACAGATCTGGCTTAGAATGACCTGATGAGGTTCCTACAGTGAGATTATTGAGCCCTGGAGCAGACAAATATCTTTAAAAACAAAAAACATGTTTCAGTGCTATTTCCGAAAGCCGATTCGCGTAATGATCTCATCCCCATTATCCCCCATAAGATTTGTTTCTACTACAGTGCAGTGAAGAAAGAACAAAATATGAAGTTAGTCCGACAGTGCGGTTGGGCGATAAACAGGACAGCGTGGTGGGGTGGGGTGTGAGAGGATTTCCAGGCACAGTTGTCGGTGATGATTAATATCTGTGTATAAAAACACAAAATAAACAACCTCTCCGTGAACTGGGAGCCAGGAAGTCACGCCTGGGGACTTTCCAGGGTACTGTAAACAATGCTTGCCTCTACTGGCTCTAGCACCACCAACATGATGTGGACCTGGACAGCACCCTCAGTGACCCGTACTTTCCACCCTGCAAGTACTGAGTGTCCCACATTTCTCAAATTGGAGGAGGAGAGGGGCACCTAGGGGTGGTCTTATTTGGCAGATTTTCTCTCTTCCTTCTTGGCCTGTCTTGTATCGTTTTAAAAAAGATCCACTAACCTACACTAACTTTCTATTTCATTATACATTTTCCCTCTTCGGTAAATTGATTAGACCAGGGGTGGGCAAACTGCGGCCCATGTACCACATGCAGCTCCAAAATAAATTGTTTCCATTGCAGCATTTATGTTGATGTGTGCAGTATCTGTTTTGTGCATGTGGTATCTTTTGTGTGTGCAGTATTTCTTTTGTGCATGCAGTATTTTTTTTTTTGCTTGAAGTATCTCTTTCGTTCATGCAGTAGCTCTTTCATTTGTGCAGTATGTCTTTTGTGTGTGCGGTATCTTTTGTGCATGCAGTAGACCCTATCTCTTTTTCAAGTGTGCAAGCACCTTCTTTTTTTGTGTGAATGTCTTTTCTTTTAGTTTGGCACTTCAGGGCCAACGTAAAGGACTTTTGCAGGCTAGGGTCCAACGCTCTCAGACTCGGAGGGCTCAAAACAAGGATGGTTAATGGTCCTAACTGGGTACAGATTACTGCTGCAGAAAAACATGTGAGAGCCGTATAAGGGAAAGAGCTGGGAGAGTCCAAGTTCCAAGTTCAAGTGGCGAGTTGTTATTCTTAGTTCATACAATTTATCGCTAATGGGTGTGCCCACTAACCCTGGCCCCACATCCTGTCTATCTCCTCGCCACACAAAGTTCACATCAGCTATTTTCAGTACACTCCAGTAAACTGAAAAAGGTTTGAAGACAAATTGAAACAATAGAAATCCTATAGTTAGTAAAACAAGTATTATTTATGTATAAAGTCGTATATTCCCAATATCTTCCTGGGGGCTGCTCTCATTGTAACACTGCCTTAAAATCGTCCTTAAATGTTATTCAAATATCACATTAATCATTTATATAAGATTTTTGCGCCTGCACACACACAGAGACAGAGGGAAAACGCAATGTAAGAAAATAAATGTTGTGTATGCATGTCATATACATGCATCTCCGCACAGAGGCCAGAGTAAGAAAGGATGTGATATATATGCATATTTCTTTTAACAACGCAAAAGTACCAGAGTGGAGAGGACGGCTAACAATAACAACCAGTCTAGTGTATAAAGCCAGATAACGTAGTTGTGTCTCATATTGCAAAGTATTAATTTCTCCTCCAGCTGGACGAAACCACGTGACTTCTGAGAAGCGCTGCAGCCGCGCACAGCTGCGCATTCCGCCGCCAGACGGGTAAGGAAAGGCATGCGACGCGGGTCCAGCAACTGCAGCTGTGCACTGAGAGTCTCCCAGTACTGTATTATATCCGCACTGAGAGTCTCCCAGTACTGTATTATATCCACACTGAGAGTCTCCCAGTACTGTATTATATCCACACTGAGAGTCTCCCAGTACTGTATTATATCCGCACTGAGAGTCTCCCAGTACTGTATTATATCCACACTGAGAGTCTCCCAGTACTGTATTATATCCACACTGAGAGTCTCCCAGTACTGTATTATATCCGCACTGAGAGTCTCCCAGTACTGTATTATATCCGCACTGAGAGTCTCCCAGTACTGTATTATATCCGCACTGAGAGTCTCCCAGTACTGTATTATATCCGCACTGAGAGTCTCCCAGTACTGTATTATATCCACGCTGAGAGTCTCCCAGTACTGTATTATATCCACACTGAGAGTCTCCCAGTACTGTATTATATCCGCACTGAGAGTCTCCCAGTACTGTATTATATCCACGCTGAGAGTCTCCCAGTACTGTATTATATCCGCACTGAGAGTCTCCCAGTACTGTATTATATCCACGCTGAGAGTCTCCCAGTACTGTATTATATCCACGCTGAGAGTCTCCCAGTACTGTATTACTCGCAGCACGCAACGAGAAGCAGGTCATGGCAAGACTGTTAAGCCAAAGCTAAAATCTCCACATCCACTATAACTGTTTTAACAACAGCACTGACATTATTCTTTAAGAGATAGAACATTAGACACAATAACAATAATAATATGGATTGAATAATAACGAATAATGTAAAATGTAAACTGTTTTACAAGTCCCAGTTGCTGTTCAGACAGGCAGGGCACTTCATTTGAACAGGTTCATCTCTTCATAGCAAAAATACAGTAAAAACCAGACATCTGTGTTTGTTTTATGCATGTGGATGGGTGTTATGAATTTTAATAATAATAATACCAATAATTATACCACAATATGCCATATATGCAGGTTTTTTTGTGCTCTCTCCTGCAACTCTTGGAAATTTTAAACACAGATAATTTAACCAACTTTTTTTAGTGGTTACTGGGCACTAAAATGACCTTTCATTTCCCCCCCAGATCCTCCAGTTCTACTGATCCCACAGTGCAGGACACAACTGCCCCCCACACACAGGTATGTGAAGCACCGTAAAGTCAGGGTGTGCCGTGACACTGCTGGGATTGTTTTGTGGGTTGCGGTCGTGCCCAGCGCTGTGCTTTAAGTACCTGGTGTCAGCGGATTACAGCAGCACTGTGCCACAGAGCAGCAATAGCCTCTCTGTCCACATGGGATTGCTGTGCTTTTATTTAGGGACTGTGTTGTCATGCAAGCCCTGGTGTTGCTATTCGGGTTGCTCTGATTAACTTTATTGCATTTCAAGTGGAGCGAAGGAAATGTTGTTGCAAAAAACACATACACACATGGTCACAAACTGACACAGACATGGACCCAAACACAGACATGAAAACACTTGAACAGGGACACAGTGATATTTGTCTGCCCTACGAAGGACTCTGTTACAAATTTACGACAAGATACTAACACTGGATTTTCTCCACAGCCCAGCAGAAGCTGCAGACATGTCTTGGAGCGACATCTTCTACAACAACGTGGAGAGACGCGAGAAGCTCTGCCGTCTCAGCCAGTCGCTCCTGGAGAAGATGAAGAACAACTTCCGTGCCACCAACAAGCTCTCCACGGTCCTGAACGAGAACTTCAACTGCAAGTTCGAGACCATCACCTTGGACGAGGGCAAGACGGTGAAGGAGAACTGCAACGTCTTCCTGGAAGCAGTGAGGAAGATCCAGGCGAAGATCGAGGAGATCGACAGAAGGCTGAAGGAAAAACTGGAGCCCAGTTGTTACCAGGAGATTCTTAAACTGAGAAACCCTTCCACTGGCCACTTGAGGACCATTCAGAACGCCCTGCATGGGGTCGTTTCTCTTGCCACGGTGGCCGGCGCTGGCGTGCTGATCCATTTGATCAAAAACGGCGGAGTCTTAGCCAACATAAGCTCGCGTGTTGCTCGGGTTGCTGCAGGGTTTTTCGGCTGCCTGGCGATCAGTGCGCTGGGGTTGGGCATTGACATGCTTCTCGGGGCCATATGTGGCATGATAGAGAAGAGTAAGCTGGACGAGGCCATCCGCGAGTACGAGAGGGTGCTGGAGGATTTCGGGCCGGCATCCGACAACTACTACGACACGATCATGATGGTGACATTTAAACTCGAGGAGTGGGTTTAGCAGCTATCAACAGGAGCTCCCACTGTATTCAGTGAATGTCATGTTGTATTTACTTTTTTGTTGTTTTAAAAAAGACCTACTGTGCACCCGTCTTCCTTTCCTTTGATTACCCTATCAGTGGAATGCGCTTGTCAATAAAGGTTTGTGCAAGAACAGGTGTGTGTCAGTGTGTGTATGTGGGGAAGGGGTCTTGGTGATGGACTTACACGAGGGCCAATCGCGGGCAAGGGATTTGTGTCATTCTGACCAAGCTGATGGAAAGTATTCCCCCCCACTTACTTTTCATGTCATCAGTGGTGGTTCTAGCCCCCTTTCATCTGGGGGGGCATAGCTGGGGCCAGTTGTAATATTAGGTGAGCCATCGGGGGGTTTGGGTGCTGGCGGTGTTTTGTCCACGATGTTAGTGGGGGGGGCCACGGGGGAGGCAAGCTTGCTGTCACTGGGGCACTACCCCCCCCTTAGAACCGCCACTGCATTTCATATGACACAACAGCCACTCAGAAAATCTATTTTTTGTATTATTATTATCACTATTACCAGCCTTACTATAGTAATAAGAGGTAAAGGATATTAAATATTATTTACCACAATTGAATATATACCATACTCTTTAAGTAGCTCTCAGTGCTATAACCATGGTCGGTAATGGAATATTTCTCAATATGATACAACAGCCCCCATAACAATCATGCTTCTTCAATTATTATTGTCTTCCTTTTTATTATACTATCTGTATTCAAATATTTATTATAATTATCATTATATTATTAATACCACCACCCCAGTACAGTTCGCTTATTTCTCATATTCATTAATGTATGTGATGCACTGTTACGGTCAGATCAGGGTAAATTGCAGTTTAACCTGCTGCTTTCCTCCAAGGCTGACAGCGAGTCATGTGACTTCCAGGAACCCCGGCAGCTGCGGCGGCGGCTCAGACAGCAGAGAGACCGGGGCGCCGGAGAGACACTGAGGCAGAGCTCGGTAAGTAGCGACCCTGCTCTCGATGGCTGCTTTAATGGCATTAATGGGGGGGATCTGATCTGAGCGCCACTGTTTTGCGCCGTGCTTTTACACCACGTGGACATACACACCTGGTGGAATCAATCACCCGATCAATTAATCAATCAGCCAGTCAGTCTCCGGATTGCTTACATGTCTGGCTTGATTTTAAAGCAGTGAGTCGAGTAGATTTTTTTTTTCTTCATTCTACCTTGCTCGAAATATTTTAAGAATTAAAGCTGTAATTGACCACTTTTAAGTACAGTTTTGCTTTGTTGTTGGTGGTGGTGGTTTTTTGTTGTCTGTGCGCTATCAGAAAATGTAGTTTTGTGCAGCGGCAATGATCTACTTCCATGGAAATGATTTTGCCTACATTAATAATAATAATAATATGAAGTAGTTTACTTTTAGAGAATTTGGCTTATACAAACTTATTTTTTGTATTTTTGCCCAAAAGTCGTTTTCAAAGTAAGTATGTCCATTCTGTTAGCTAAACTCTATACTAATAATTGCAATGTCATTTAATTTGTCCTTAATGGATTTTTTTATTAAGGGGTCTTACAGTATATTTGGCATGTAAAATAAGCCTGCAGATATACAACCTGTGTAGGACACAGCCGGTAGAAGCGTGAGAGAGTCAATATCAGCAGCCATTGGCCTGTTAATGGGGAACCTTTATACAGGGGCAAACAAGTACAATATGCTCAGAAGGGGAAATTTGCTTCAGCTGATCTGGGCTGCTGAACGCCTGGCTCGGGGAATTCCGGCAGGCAGTGCAAGATACTAAATAAAAACACTGAAAGATAGCGTGACAGGATGAGACAGCCAGAGTTCAGACCAAATTCATTACTGACGGGTTTCCGCCCCAATCCCCAGACCCCTCCCTGTCTCAGTTTGTTTACTCTCTCTCGTTCTATGTTTGTCTCACGCTCACCATTCTCTCTCTCTCTCTCTCTCTCTCTCTCTCTCTCTCTCTCTCTCTCTCTCTCTATTTGAACAGCAGACCACACAAGTGCAGAAGGACAGCTGACCAACTGACCAAATCGCTTGCAGTGATTCAGTCAGGTACATGGATACACACACTCACACACATATCCACCCAGCCCCACACGATCACTCACTCTCACACACACACACACACACACACACACACACTCCCCCACACGATCACACACACGGGTAATTAATCAAGGGCTCAACACACCTGTTGTTTTTGGCTCACTGTGGGGAGAAGAGACACAGGTCCTGCCTCTCAGGAACCCCTCCACACACACTCACCCCTTCAGACAAATTATTTCCCCATCACGTCCATTCAGATTATTTAATTATCATAATTATTTTCTATCCAGCCGAGTCAGCGCCACCATGTCCTGGACCGACATCCTCTACCCCGAGAATGAGCGCAAGAGGGAGGAGGTGTACCGGCTGAGCCAGCAGTTCCTGGAGGGCCTGAGGAGCGCCTTCAGGGTCACCAACCGGCTGCTGAAGGCGCTCAACGCCAGGATGGGCTGCAGCCTGGAGCCCCTCGAGCTGGACGAGAAGGCCACGGTCAAGGACAACTGCCGGGCCCTGGTGGACTGCATCCGGCGGGTCCAGCGCGAGGTGGAGCCGGTGGAACGGGCCCTGCGGGAGCGGCTGGAGCCAGCCGTGTACGAGCGCCTGCTCTGCACCACCACGCCCATCTCGGAGAAGATCCGCACCCTGGAGACCAGCAGCAAGGCCACCCTGGAAGTGCTGCAGGGCAAGGCGTGCCTCATGCTGACCGCGTGCATCATGGATGGCCGCATCCTGACGCGCATGGTGGCAGTACTGGGCAAGGTGGGGACCTGCATGCTGGCCAACGTCGCCGTGGGCCTCATAGGGCTCGGCGTGGACGTGCTGATCAGCGCCATCCTGGGGGCCGTGGAGAAGAGAAACCTGGACCTGGTGCTCCAGGAGTACCGGGCTCTGATCGAGGACTTCCGGCCCGCCAACGAGAAGTACCAGGACGACCTCACCTACGTCGTCTATAAGATCGAGCAGGACTGAATCGGCGAACAAAGTCCCAGAACAAACGGGAAACGGATGCCAAGCTAGTGGAGCGCGGCTTCAATTCGAACCCGTTGACCCATTTC
This sequence comes from Amia ocellicauda, assembly GCF_036373705.1. Taxonomy (NCBI): domain Eukaryota; kingdom Metazoa; phylum Chordata; class Actinopteri; order Amiiformes; family Amiidae; genus Amia; species Amia ocellicauda. Next base: position 5,433,881 of record NC_089863.1, read on the forward strand.
CTCATACGGAGATGTCCACGAATTAAGACTTTGTGTCACTGGTTGCCAAAGTGTCCTGGCGTTGACAAGTGAGATGACATTATCATAACTAAATAAAACTGTTTCACCTAAAGTAGAAAATACGAGTGGAGGATCATTGTGATTTTAGTTTTCTTATTTTTCTAAGCGATTTCTCTGGTCACTAATGTGGCGCTTATTTAATCCAATAAGAGTGTCGTTTGTTCAGAGTTTTGTGTCAGTGCTCTGTCCTGTATTCTTGGTGTCCATCCATTCACAAGAATGTTGTTTTTGGCAGTATTCACAGAATTTACTTACTTTACCTACTTAACCTACCTACTCTATTTACCTTTACCCACTTAACCTTCTTTCCCCCGCTTACTGACTATGTCTGCAAATTCCACCAAGAATATCTACATTCACACATCAATTGATTAATAAAAAATTAACCTTACCATTTTTAATTCTCAAGACACCTGTTTCAAAGAACGAAGAAAAACAAACTGACAAATCAATCAATCACATTTATTCTAACGACCACCTGTGTGACTAATCGGGATCGCACAGGGGTGGGACAGAGCTCAATTGAAACGTTTAGCTCTCCGTACATTCTCAGCTGGGGTTGTCAATTAAACCTGTGTGACCTGTGCTCCAATCACAAACCGGTTGTATGGCATGGGAGGCTGTGATTGGCTCTTTGACTTTGTCCTGCTGCATTTCCGTGTTTCTTGGAGGAGTTCGTATGGAAAAGTGGCCTCGCCCCACGTAAACATCACTGCAGTCGGTCTGTTTGTGGGAGAGTTCATGAGCCTTATGCCATTTTCTGTCCAGACTCTTACTCCAGTGCAGGTTGATGACAGAGAGAACGAACCGCTCCGTTATAAGGGTTTAATTCGCTGGAGGGGACAAGACCACTAGACACAGAAGCGGCCCCGGAGCCACGCTGCTCGGCCCCCAGCTCTCCACTGTGCTGGAATGGGAGGGCGCAATGTGCGGTTCAGGCCAGCAGAGGGGGCTGCTGGACTTCAAGCCTGTAGTGTGTAGAGTAGTGTACTGTGCTGTACTGCAGTGTATTGTACTGTACTATAATCCCATAGTTGTTCCTTGCTGTTCCAGTAGCTCCGTCCTTCTCACACCTGATCCAGTCAGATCTTGGGCCCTCAGCGCTGGGCTGGGCTGGGCTGGGTGGCTGCAGGGTGCGTCCGTGTCCACCGGGGGCAGCTCACAGGTCGGTCAGACACTCGCTAGAGGAGGTCTCGATGTAGACACGCCCCCTGGCTCGGTGCTGCGATTGGCCGTCCAGCAGGTCCATCACCCGGCTGCGCCCTTTCTCCTGGTCCCAGGCCGGCACGCGGACACAGCCCAGCAAGGAGTCCGTCAGCCGCCCTCGTGCCCACACCTGAGACGCATACACACACATGTAGGTGGCAAATACAGAATATAAACATATACACAAATTACTTTGTATGTAGTGGAGCACACACATATACACACAGAAACACACACAATACAATTTATATGTGGAAACAACTGGGTCATTGATGCACAAACATGAAGACACACACACACACACACACACAGGGACACAGACAGACACTGAGACACACATACAGACAACTGCCATGTAACATTGGACACACACACACACACACTGTACACGTAGGAGTAGACGTGCGCTCTGTGTCAGTGTGTGTGTGTGTGCGCGTGCACGCCACAGGGCCACCACCTCCACGCTGATGTGCCTCTCAGGGTCCCTCCTATAGAAGATGGCTCTGAGGTTGAACTCCGGGGCACTGGCGGCCCTGAACACGCGAGACCTCACCACACTGCCCTCACAGCGCAGCACGGCAAACACGTCAGGGGCTGCAGGGCAGGGAGGCACAGAGAGAGAGAGAGAGAGATAGAGAGATAGAGAGATGCACTTTATTCTACAATGTGAAAAACATTTACGAGCACAATTTTTCCCCAAAATAGCAGATCGCTATAAGAGACCTGCCAGACTCCGAGAAAGTGCCAGTCCTTCTGGGAGAGGAGACCAGCTGCATATTACTGGCAGCCCAGTATCCAGCTGCCTGCCACAGCCTGAGGGACACAGTTGACACTCAGTCCACTCACACAGGGGACATGCCTGGACACAGGCAATGACACCTATGCTACACCCAATTATTATTATCAGCATTCATTTTATGTTTCTCTGAATTATTGTTTAATTTTACTAATTTAAATTAATCGGTTAATTGTTTGCCATACACATGTATGTATGGAAATGTACATGTTTTGAAACTTTGTTCTGTCACCATTGGTTTGGCAATACTTATTTCTGGTCATGCCAATAAAGCACCTTGAATTTGAATCTGAGAATGAGAGAGAGAGAGAGAGAGAGAGGGAGATGGAGAGAGATGGGGAGAGAGAGACGGGGAGGAAGATGGGGAGAGGGAGAGTTTGAACGTCTAACACCTGTATGTCTCAAATGCTTTAGCAACTCTGGAGCCAATAGAGATAGTCTGAATATGAAAGAGAGGGAGAGAGAGAGTGGAGGGAGAGAGAGAGAGAGAGAGAGAGAGAGAGAGAGAGAGAGAGAGAGAGAGAGACACTCACCCTTGCACTTGGGCACTCCAAGTCCATTGGCACGGCGCAGGTTCACTGTGGTAACACGGCAGGCGGGGGTCACACAGCAACACCACACTGAGGAGGGGGGCAGCTCGTCCTTCAGCTCCCTGTGAGACAGAGAGAGACACAGAGAGAAAATAATGGATGGCTGTGTGGAATAAAAGTGATTGAGGGACACCATGTCAGATACACACAGGGGGAGAGACGGACTAAAAGAGGCACAGAGACCCAAGCAGACACACACAGACACACCGGAGGTTGGCATGGGTCTCGGTGAAGAGGCGCAGCAGGAAGCGGCCCGTGCCCCCGGGGTTAAAGGTCGTGGGGACGATGACGTGGCGGCCCTGGCTGAGCTCGGCCCGCAGGAACACGCTGCGCGAGTCCATGTACACTGAGCTGATGGCCTGCTCACACACGCTGCGCACCCTGCACTGCCTGTTCATCTCCACCTGGGGGAGACAGAGATAGAGAGAGAGACTGAGACACAGTGAGACGCACAGAGAGACACAGGGACACAGAGAGAGAGACACACACTGAGACACAGACAGAGACACAGAGAGACGCACAGAGAGATGCAGGGACACAGAGAGAGAGACAGACAGAGAGACAGAGAGAGGCGCACAGAGACACACAGGTACAGAGAGAGAGACAGACACAGAAAGAGAGACAGAGAGAGATGCACAGAGAGTCGCAGGGACACAGAGAGACACACACAATGAGACACAGAGAGACACAGAGAGAGATGCGCAGAGAGACACAGGGACACAGAGAGAGAGACGCACAATGAGACACAGAGAGAGAGACAAACAATGAGACACAGAGAGAGAGACACACACAGAGATGGAGAGACAGACACAAAAAGAGAGACAGTGAGACACATAGAGAGATGCGTAGAGAGAGACAGATGAACAGAGAGACACACAAAGATCCACAGAACCCCCCCCTCCCTCCCTCTCACCTTCAGCACTTCAAACCCTATGGGCAGGTTCTCCCCTGCTCCCTCTCTCCTCTGCGCTCGCTTGTCCTCCTGCTGGAGACAAATCAGCACCTCGTCCCCCTCTCTCTGGACATCAAACATGAACTGAGGAGAGAGAGAGAGAGAGAGAGAGAGAGAGAGATGGAGGGAGTTATTACAGTTAGCTACTGTATCTCACACTCTCCCTTGTCTGTGTGTCACTCTCCCCAGATTCTTCCTCCCTCTCCTTCCTCCTGTTCCCTCTTCCCTCCCTCCTCCCTGCCCCACCCTCCCCTTCTCCCTGCCCTCTCCCTCTCCTCTCTCCCCTCCCCCCAGGCTTTGTTTACCTGGGGGTTGTTCAGGAAGGTGTCCCGGTTGTTGATGCAGCCCCCGCAGCGCCCGCCCTGGTCCCCTCCCCCTCCCTGGCTCTCCTCCGCCCACTCCCCGTAGCTGCGGGCCTCCCTCCAGCTGGGCCGTGGGCACAGCAGTGCCCTCCCCATGCGCCGGCACACCACCACGTCCGTGAAGAACCGGCAGAAGTCATCAAACTCCATCCTGAGGGGGGACGGGGAGGGAGAGTGGAGGAGGCGGCGAGTGGGGTAGGAGGTGGAGGAGAGTCGGGGAGTGGGAGTGCGGGGGAGAGGGCAGAAGAGGATGGAGGGAAGGAAGAGGAGGAGGAACAGAGAGGAGGGAAAGGAGAGAAGGAGATGAAGAGAGTGGGAAGGTAAGAAGGGAGTGAGGCAGGAGGGGCAAGGGAGAGGGGACAGGGAGGGAGAGTCTGTACACATGACTTTAACCATCGTTAAAAATTCACCGCTCAGTTTTACCAAGAGGACAGCATACAGCTAGGATACAGAGAGAGACGATGATAACAACAGCAATAGTGTCTGAACTCATGGAGCTCCACACTGCCTCGCAAAGCAGGAGCGCTGGGAGGAAGAGGAGGAAGAGGAGGAGGAAGCGAAGGAGCCGTTACCAGAACTCTCCGTCGTCCCTCACAGTGACGCCCATCTTTTCCCGCTCGCTCCGGCTCACCTGCTGCCACTCGGGGGACCTGCAGGGTGCACCAGACATACAGAGATTAATAGAGGTCTGGTACACACACACACACACTGTTATTACATGGTAAACACACACTGTCATTACAGGGCTAATACACAGATGGATGTTATTACAGGGCTAATATTTTACAGAAATAGTACCACTGTTGCACACTGTCATTAAAGGGCAAACACACACTGTCACTTAGGGGGCTAATGCTCACACTGTCATTAAAGGGCAAACACACACTGTCATTACAGGGCTAATACACACTGTTGGTTAGTGGGCTAATGTACACACTGGCATTACAGGGCAAACCCACACATGTTGGTTTAGGGGGATAATGCACACACTGTCATTAAAGGGCAAATACACACTGTCGAATAGCAGGCTAATACACAAACTCATTATAGGGTTAATACATCAGTATACAGCATAGTCTCTATTACTGTATATAGCCCAGTCTCTATTATGGTATATAGCCTGTCTATAATACAATATACAGCCCAGACTCTATTAGAGTATACAGCCCAGTCAGTGTCTCACCCGTGTCCCCAGGCGCCGTTCCAGTCGGCTGTGCCCCAGGGGTTCCTCATGCGGATCATGTGGAGGCGGGGGGGCAGGTTGAGGAGGCCCAGCCCCCCCCGGCCTAGACGCACCCGCCGCAGCGCCGTCACTCCGTACGCGTGGCCCCGCACCAGCCCACAGGGCAGCACGGACTCCACACTCTCACCCTCGCCAGGCTGGGGCACAGACAGACAGACAGACCAAGAGAGATAGAGGACGGAGACAGGAAAGAGGGGAGAGAGGGTGCAAGGGAAAGGAGCGGATGAAGGGGGAGTGGGGAAGTGAGAGAGGGATGGGAGAGGTGAAGGAGTGGAGAAACAGGGAGATCAGTACAGAGATTTATAGTGACTGACCAGACCAAAGCTGTCCTTTCTGAAATCATTTTTTAAAGACTGACAGAGACACAAAAAGAAGCACAGAGAAGCACAGAGACGCACAGAGATGCACAGAGAAGCACAGAGACACACAGAGACGCACAGAGACGCACAGAGACACACACAGATGCACAGAGAAACACAGAGACACACACAGATGCACAGAGACACACAGAGACATACAGAGACACACAGAGACACACACAGATGCACAGAGAAGCACAGAGACCCACAGAGACCCACAGAGATCCACAGAGAAGCACAGAGACACACACAGATGCACAGAGAAGCACAGAGACACACACAGATGCACAGAGAAGCACAGAGACACACACAGATGCACAGAGAAGCATAGAGACACACAGAGACCCACAGAGACACACAGAGACACACAGAGACACACAGAGACGCACAGAGAAGCACAGAGAAGCACAGACACACACAGAGAAGCACAGAGACACACACAGATGCACAGAGAAACACAGAGACACACACAGATGGACAGAGACACACAGAGACATACAGAGACACACAGAGACACACACAGATGCACAGAGAAGCACAGAGACACACACAGATGCACAGAGAAACACAGAGACACACACAGATGCACAGAGAAGCACAGAGACACACACAGATACACAGAGAAACACAGAGACACACACAGATGCACAGAGACCCACAGAGACGCACAGAGAAGCACAGAGACACACACAGATGCACAGAGAAGCACAGAGACACACACAGATGCACAGAGAAGCATAGAGACACACAGAGACCCACAGAGACACACAGAGACAAACACAGACACACAGAGAAGCACAGAGAAGCACAGAGACACACAGAGACGCACAGAGACGCATACAGACACACAGAGACACACCGAGACACACAGAGACGCACAGAGAAGCCCAGAGACACACCGAGACACACAGAGACGCACAGAGAAGCACAGAGAAGCACAGACACACACAGAGAAGCACAGAGACACACACAGATGCACAGAGAAGCACAGAGACACACACAGATGCACAGAGAAGCACAGAGACACACACAGACACACAGAGAAGCACAGAGACACACAGAGACACACAGAGACACACACAGATGCACAGAGAAGCACAGAGACCCACAGAGACCCACAGAGACGCACAGAGAAGCACAGAGACACACACAGACACACAGAGAAGCACAGAGACACACAGAGACACACACAGATGCACAGAGAAGCACAGAGACCCACAGAGACCCACAGAGACGCACAGAGAAGCACAGAGACACACACAGATGCACAGAGACACACAGAGACACACACAGATGCACAGAGAAGCATAGAGACACACATAGACCCACAGAGACACACAGAGACAAACACAGACACACAGAGAAGCACAGAGAAGCACAGAGAAGCACAGACACACACAGAGAAGCACAGAGACACACACAGATGCACAGAGAAACACAGAGACACACACAGATGCACAGAGACACACAGAGACATACAGAGACACACAGAGACACACACAGATGCACAGAGAAGCACAGAGACCCACAGAGACCCACAGAGACGCACAGAGAGGCACAGAGACGCACAGAGAAGCACAGAGACCCACAGAGACACACAGAGACACACAGAGACACACACAGACACACAGAGAAGCACAGAGACACACAGAGACACACACAGATGCATAGAGAAGCACAGAGACACACAGAGAAGCACAGAGACGCACAGAATCACACAGAGACGCACAGAGAAGCACAGAGAAGCACAGACACACACAGAGAAGCACAGAGACACACACAGATGCACACAGATGCACAGAGACACACAGAGACACACACAGATGCACAGAGAAGCACAGAGACCCACAGAGACCCACAGAGACGCACAGAGAAGCACAGAGACACACACAGACACACAGAGAAGCACAGAGACACACAGAGACACACACAGATGCACAGAGAAGCACAGAGACCCACAGAGACCCACAGAGACGCACAGAGAAGCACAGAGACACACACAGATGCACAGAGAAGCACAGAGACACACACAGATGCACAGAGAAGCATAGAGACACACATAGACCCACAGAGACACACAGAGACAATCACAGACACACAGAGAAGCACAGAGAAGCACAGAGAAGCACAGACACACACAGAGAAGCACAGAGACACACACAGATGCACAGAGAAACACAGAGACACACACAGATGCACAGAGACACACAGAGACATACAGAGACACACAGAGACACACACAGATGCACAGAGAAGCACAGAGACCCACAGAGACCCACAGAGATGCACAGAGAAGCACAGAGACACACACAGTTGCACAGAGAAGCATAGAGACACACAGAGACCCACAGAGACACACAGAGACAAACACAGACACACAGAGAAGCACAGAGACACACACAGATGCACAGAGAAGCATAGAGACACACAGAGACCCACAGAGACACACAGAGACAAACACAGACACACAGAGAAGCACAGAGACACACAGAGACGCACAGAGAGGCACAGAGACGCACAGAGAAGCACAGAGACCCACAGAGACACACAGAGACACACACAGACACACAGAGAAGCACAGAGACACACAGAGACACACACAGATGCATAGAGAAGCACAGAGACACACAGAGAAGCACAGAGACGCACAGAATCACACAGAGACGCACAGAGAAGCACAGAGAAGCACAGACACACACAGAGAAGCACAGAGACACACACAGATGCACAGAGATGCACAGAGACACACAGAGACACACACAGATGCACAGAGACACACAGAGACACACACAGATGCACAGAGAAGCATAGAGACACACAGAGACCCACAGAGACACACAGAGACACACACAGATGCATAGAGCAGCACAGAGACACACAGAGACACACAGAGAAGCACAGAGACACACAGAGACACACACAGATGCATAGAGTAGCACAGAGACACACAGAGAAGCACAGAGACGCACAGAATCACACAGAGACGCACAGAGAAGCACAGAGAAGCACAGACACACACAGAGAAGCACAGAGACACACACAGATGCACACAGATGCACAGAGACACACAGAGACACACACAGATGCACAGAGAAGCACAGAGACCCACAGAGACCCACAGAGACGCACAGAGAAGCACAGAGACACACACAGACACACAGAGAAGCACAGAGACACACAGAGACACACACAGATGCACAGAGAAGCACAGAGACCCACAGAGACCCACAGAGACGCACAGAGAAGCACAGAGACACACACAGACACACAGAGAAGCACAGAGACACACAGAGACACACACAGATGCATAGAGCAGCACAGAGACACACAGAGACACACACAGATGCACAGAGAAGCACAGAGACACACACAGATGCACAGAGAAGCATAGAGACACACAGAGACGCACAGAGAGGCACAGAGAGGCACAGAGAAGCACAGAGACCCACAGAGACACACAGAGACACACACAGACACACACAGACGCACAGAGACACACAGAGACACACAGAGACACACACAGACACACAGACGCACAGAGACACACAGAGACGCACAGAAACACACACAGACACACAGAGACGCACAGAAACACACAGAGACACACACAGACGCACAGAGACACACAGAGACACACAGAGACACACAGAGACACACACAGATGCATAGAGAAGCACAGAGACACACAGAGAAGCACAGAGACGCACAGAAACACACAGAGACACACACAGATGCACAGAGAAGCACAGAGACACACAGAGACACACAGAGACGCACAGAGACACACAGAGACAAACACAGACACACAGAGAAGCACAGAGACGCACAGAAACACACAGAGACACACACAGATGCACAGAGAAGCACAGAGACACACAGAGACGCACAGAGACACACAGAGACAAACACAGACACACAGAGAAGCACAGAGACGCACAGAAACACACAGAGACACACACAGACGCACAGAGAAGCACAGAGACACACAGAGACACACAGAAACTGATGCACAGAGCCTGATAGAGAGGGACAGAGAGACTCTGACCCGGATGGAGCAGGTGATGAGGGCGCGGTGGCTGTGGGCCCGGCTCAGCGTGGTGAACAGGGCCCGGCGCAGGGGGGGCTGCCGTGCCAGGCCGGCCCGGTCCAGCACGAGCGGCTCCGACACCCCCCCCGTGAAGTCAACCAGGGCCTCCGCCGTGTTCCCCCCTTCCAGCGCCTCATAGCAGCCGTTCAGCCTGAGAGTGAGGGAGGTGAGCGGTGAGGGGGTCAAGTGGGAGGTGAGAGGTTGGGGGGGGTCAGAGGTCAATACTAGAGTCAGTGTGTCAGTATCAGTTATCAATGATTACATTTTTTTCTAAGAGAAGAGAGGAGACAGGGGAGAGGAGATGGACAGGATACGAGAGAGCAGACGTGGGACAGGCGACAGGAGGAGACAGGAGAAGGGAGAAGGGATAATGGAGAAGGGAGAGATCTCAGGACTCGGGGGGCTCACTTAGCATAGGCCTTCTCCAGGAGGGCACTCCAGAACTCGCGGGGGTGGGTGGAGCGGCAGAAGAGCAGCTGCCCGTCCGGCCCAACGGGCAGCCGGTCGTCCACCACCACGTCCGTCCACTGGCCGAGCCGCCAGAACCGGAAGTGGAAGATCCCAGCGTACAGGTCCGGGCGCTTTGGGTGCCAGTCCTGCTCCCTGTGGCCTGGGATCACCTGCCAGGGGGGGCACTGTCAACGTAGCTCTCCCTCCCCTTCTCTTCATCTCCCTCTCCCCACCTCACCCCCTTTCTCTCTACACCTCCTCCTCTTCTCCCTCCCTCCCTCCGACCTCTGTACCTTCTTCCACAGCGACGGCTCAGTGGCCAGGCAGGAAGTGGCCGCCACCATCCAGCAGTTACCCAGACTGCCCTGGTGCAGGTCGCGCGAGCTGATGCCATCCACGAACAGACGGGGGTCCTTACACAGGTCCTGAGGAAGTAGGAGAGAGGGATGAAATGAAAGACTAGAGAATGGGCCCGGGGCCAAAACATCAATGCCATGTGTGTGCAGTGTGTACTGTGTGTGTGTGTGTGTCTGTGTGTGTGCGTCTGTGTACTATGTGTGTGTGTGTGCAGTCAGCTGGGCAGTTACAGACTGTATCTGAGCACAGTCACTTGACACCAAGAGTCAAGTGTCACGCACTAATCGACAGCTTAATACACACACACACATAAATACACATAGACACTCACACATGCACACACACTGACACACACTTACACACACTTACACACACTCACTATACCACACACTTAAACACACTGAAATACACACACACACACACACACACTGCCACGCACACACACACACACATGCACACGCACAAATACACACACACTGACACTGACACACACTTACACACACACACTCACTATACCACACACTTAAACACACTGACACACACTTACACACACTCTCACTATACCACACACTTAAACACACACTCACACTCCCTGTCATCTTTCTCTCCCTCTCTCCATCTTTCCCTCCATCACACTTTCTCTCTCCCTCCCGTCAGTGTGTTATTCCTGTCCATGCTCCTAAAGTAAACAGTGCGGTCAGTAATAGCTCGCACACGCGCCACACTTCTGCCCGTGTCAGCTGAGGCACGGCCAACTGCAGGGCTGGAATTAGGCCCCCCTATCTTTAACTAGCCTTTAATTAACCTCGCTGAGGTGGGGCGGCTTTAATTGTGTGTGGTGTGTGTGTGTCAAGCAGCGTGTGTTTGTCTGTCATGGGATGTCTGTCTTTGTCTGTCTCCCCTTTTGCCTGTGAGTGTGTCTGTGTGTCAGTTTGTCAAGGCCACCCCTACCCTGGGTCGCTTCCAGGTGAGACCGGGGGGCGGAGCACGGCGGTAGAACAGCGATTCGGCAGAGGGAGGGAAGAGCGGGTCCTGGAACAGCGTCCCCCTGTGCAGGCAGCGCTGCTTCAGCCTGTGGTAACACTGGCCCTTAAACACCCGCACGCGCTCTGGCATACTGGAGAGAGAGGGAGGAAGAGTGTGAGAGAGAGAGAGTGAGTGGGAGAGAGAGGGAGAGGAAATGGGAGTGGGAAAGAAGGAGAGGAAGAGAGGGAAGGATAGGGAGAATGTGAGGAAGAAGGGGAGAGAGAGAGGAAAATAGGGAAGGACGGGAGGGAGAGAGAGGGGGAGGTATGTAGAGAGACAATGAGTGAATCACTAGACACTATGGTACTTTAACACTGCACTGAGTAACAGAGAGAGAGGGAGGGAGAGAGAGCACCAGATGAAGAAGCAAAGAGAAAGGGAGACAGAAAAATTGTAAAAGAGAATGAGAGAATAAGAGAGAGTGAGGAGGGGGTGGGGGGACAGTGAGACGAGTGTGCCTGGCAGTCCGATATAGAACACCCAGGACTGGCAACAGACGCCAGTGCTGGAAAAGGGTCAGTTAGGGGTGAGGGTAGGGGTTTAGGGGGGTCTCCTATCTGCCTCCTGTCTAGTCAGCTCATTTTCTAATTAGCAGCCTCACCACTAACGAGGGGATGGGCTTTCTGACTATTGGTCTCGGTCTGTTAACCCATTTAAGGGCAGCAGGGTCTCCAGCCCTGGTCTTGCAGAGACACAGGCCAGTCCAGCAGGGACTCAGCCCTGGTCCTGCCGAGACACAGTCACTCTGACACAGTGGACCCTGTAAGCTGTGGGCCGCCAGACTCACCTCTGTGTCCTGGGCTCGGGGGGGCCCGACTGGGGTCTGTCCCGGCCGGCTCCTGAGCGGCTCTGCGGGTTCTGTGTGCTCCTGTGTGTTGTACAGTCAATGCAGTCCACCGTTATGAGGTTCACTCTGGGACCCCCCACCAACCCCCACAGATCTCTGCCCCAGGAGTCCCAAAATGGCCCAACTTGAATCTGTTGCTTCCTGTGCATCTATGTCAGTGTGTGTATTAGTGGTGTGTGTTTTTCAGTGTGTGTGTGTGTCAGTGTGTGTGTGTGTGTGGGTGTGTGTCAGTGTGTGTGTGTGTGTGTGTGTGAGAGAATGTGTGCTTGGTGGTGCGTTCTCTCTGCTGAGTCAGTCTACCTCAGCTCTCATCTCCTATCACTGTAACTTCATCCTGAAAGACAGACAATAGACTCCACACCCAATCACACACACACACACATACACTCCAGACTTTTACGCTCCCTAACACACAGACAAACATACACTAAAACACAGGCCAAACTGCCCCCCATCTGACACCAAGACTAACACACTATGACACACGTGCTCTCACTCACACACACACACACTAATAAAACAGTGATACACAGGCTGCATAACACACTGCCCAACACACAGACACAGGGGACACACTACACCCACTTCAGCACTGACTCAACCACACTGCTACACACAGACTTAAAGGAAGCGTTACAACGCACTCAGAGACACAGGCTGACACCAGTCCACTGTGTACACACACACACATATAACCAGACACAGACACCCACACACACAGACACAAACTTTAGATCGCTTTAACACAAACACACACACACACTAACCAGCACTCTCTCCCAGGTGGAAGAACTTGGGTCTCCTCTTTCCTTCTGTCTCTTCCACACTCTGTCGCTCCGTCTCTCCTCCCTCCCCTACCACCCCCACCCCCTCCTCCCAGAAAGAAATACTACTGAGCCGTCCTGGGCTGATAGTTACGAGATCCTCATGCCGGCGCTAGTGAGTGTGTGTGTGTGTGTGTGTGCGTGTGTGTCCACTCCCTCTCGCTCAACATCGTCACGCTAGAGAAGACTCCATTTTGTCACTGCTACTCCAACCTCCTTTACTCCCTACTTACTGTTAGTACATGTCTGTCCTGCTTACTCCTGTTTAACCTCTGGTGTCAGGATATTCTGACTGACAAGCTGCCTCCTCCCTCTCTACCCCTCTCTCTCTCTCTCCCTCTCTCTGACAGATCTCCTGTCGTGCTGCATGTGTCACTGACACCCGAGTCCCCCAGGGAAGGAAAATAAATAAATAAATAAATAAATAATCACCTCCCTCGCTCTTAACCCTCTCAGCGCCTGACCACTGTGCAACTCCCAGACACAGTCCACTCACACAGCCCAGTCACTGTAGCCCCATTCCAGTCCAGTCTACTCACACAGCCCAGTCACTATAGTCCAGTCCAGTCCAGTCCACTCACACAGCCCAGTCCAATCCAGTGACACAGCCCAGTCACTATAGTCCAGTCCAGTCCAGTCACACAGCCCTGTCACTATAGCCCCAGTCCAGTCCACTCACACAGCGCAGTCACTATAGTTCAGTCCAGTCCACTCACACAGCCCAGTCACTATAGTCCAGTCCAGTCCACTCACACAGCCCAGTCACTATATACCCAGTCCAGTCCAGTCCACTGACACAGCCCAGTCACTATAGTCCGGGCCTTGTGCTATAGTCCACACAGCTCCAGTCCGGGCCCTGTACTACAGTCCGCACAGCTCCAGTCCGGGCCCTGTATAATAGTCCACACAGCTCCAGTCCGGGCCCTGTACTATAGTCCACACAGCTCCAGTCCGGGCCCTGTACTATAGACCACACAGCTCCAGTCCGGGCCCTGTACTATAGTCCACACAGCTCCAGTCCAGGCCCTATGCTATAGTCCACACAACTCCAGTCTGGGCCCTATGCTATAGTCCACACAGCTCCAGTCCGGGCCCTGTACTATAGTCCACACAGCTCCAGTCCGGGCCCTGTACTATAGTCCACACAACTCCAGTCTGGGCCCTATGCTATAGTCCAAACAGCTCCAGTCCGGGCCCTGTACTATAGTCCACACAGCTCCAGTCCGGGCCCTGTACTATAGTCCACACAGCTCCAGTCCGGGCCCTGTACTATAGTCCACACAACTCCAGTCTGGGCCCTATGCTATAGTCCACACAGCTCCAGTCCGGGCCCTGTACTATAGTCCACACAGCTTCAGTCCAGGCCCTGTATAATAGACCACACAGCTCCAGTCCGGGCCCTGTGCTATAGTCCACACAGCTCCAGTCCGGGCCCTGTACTACAGTCCACACAGCTCCTGTCTGGGCCCTGTACTACAGTCCACACACACACACCCGACAGACTTCCTTCTCAGCTCACACAGGCATCTGCAAATAAGCCACATGAAAAATGAAATAACAGATTTAATTGTTTTTATCATACCATATTAAAAAAGGACACGGTGTCTTTCATGACAACTTGAACAAGGCAGAACACTGGGGGGCAGGGGTTTGTGGGGTATTGGGTCAGGCCATTGTGCCCAGTCTCTCACCCCCAACACACACAACAGTCCCCCCTGAGCACGGAGCCCACCCGGCCAGCAGTGCCAGAGTCCAATTCCTCGAACGAGGGAGATAGCAGAGAGATAGCAGAGAGAGAGAGAGATGACTCAAAGAGGGAGACAGCAGAGAGACTTCACACCTGATTCTGCCAGATATTAGCCACCATGTTTTAACCCTCAGAGCCTGAGTTTCAAATTTAACTAACGTCCTGTCATTTAAAACTACAATAACATCAATACTAATATTAATAACAATTATCACCATCTTTAAAAACAAGAACATCTTGTGTGTGTGTATATACAGTATAAATGACTCTAAAACAATCTCTTTAATAATTAATATTTTTATCATCAATCCTGGTCCTGGAGCAGCACCTATCCTGCTGGCTTTTGTTCCAACAGAGCTCTCAATTACTCAATTACACACACACTCACACAGTCATACAGCAGATGCACACACAGACCAAACACATGCACAAACAGGCACACACATATGCGGTGCAGACACAGACAGTCTCACACACACACACACCTCCATTTAAAAAAAAAAGTATCACCAATCAGCCTGGAAGATCTTTTATACTTTTTGTATTATAGCCATTGTATTATAGTGTCCCCTGCTGGTAACTGGATGCATTACTTCATGTACTTCAGTACAAATCAGAATTTATTACCAAACATGTGTAGCGTAAGGTACACTTATAAATTTCAATTAAAGAAGTGAATTTATAGTATCACCTTATCACGAATCCTGGAATCTTGTAGAACTCAATTTCTGTAATAATTGGACGCAGACACCAATTCCAAAGATATAAATTGTCAAATTTATTCAAAACAAAGACTAAATGTAGCACTACACTAATTATACAAAAGGGAAAAACTAATTAAAATTCAACTCTAGATCAACAAATCAAAGACAAATCACTTCCGTGACCAAATCAAAGACCATGGGATCGCGTATGATAACACAAATCGTTAAACAAAAAAGGTTATAAACACATTGACTACAATACCGGTTAGTAAGACGAAGGTGAGTCTCTCATTAGTATTGTTAGTCAGATATTAAATAACTACGCAGGTTAGTATTTAATGTCAGGTAACTTCTCGTTACTGGTTCAGGTGAGAGAGAGAGACTGTCTGCTGTTCCTTATAGTCTGTCAGATCAATAGGTGATTGGTCCCTGAGTTCTTGAGATTGGATTTCGGTTTCAGCCCCCAGTGTCCTATTGGAGGGGGGCTTGATTTATGACTGATGTCAATCCATGCCATCTTTTGGAAATGCCGGTTGGCCTGGCTTCGTAGCTCTATGTCGGGATTTCGGCTCTCATCCACTTCAAAGAGCTTTTATCACCTACAGGCCCCTTTCTCCAGACATCTCATAGCAGAATTCAAAACTATTTGGCCTCTTCTCGGTGCCATCCTCCCCAAAACTGTCACTTTGATGCAAACCAGTTCCAAGCTGATGAGCTAAGGAAATCTGATAACTTTGGGGGGGGGAGAGGTCTTCTTTAGATCAGCGCTTCAGCTCAGAGCCCAAATGCTCTTATCCAAATACACCCAACATAACGCTACACATGCTTGGAGCTTGTACTGTGTATAAAACACACACACAGACACTTGTTTAAGGAGAAAAAGCAATATCAATACAGGACACTTGAAGCATT
Organism: Amia ocellicauda; assembly: GCF_036373705.1. NCBI lineage: Eukaryota > Metazoa > Chordata > Actinopteri > Amiiformes > Amiidae > Amia > Amia ocellicauda. Next base: position 5,450,403 of record NC_089863.1, read on the forward strand.
TTGATATTTTTATTAAATTACTACATTTCTTAGCAGAAGCCCTTATCCTGGGTGATTTACAATATATTATATATAAACAATGCAGCCTCTAGGGCAGGGATGGCAAACTTTTTTTGGCTGGAGAGGCCAAAGCCAGTTTGTTTACATCGCAAAGTGCCAAGGGTTCCAATTAAACATTAGGGATTTATACAAGGGAGATTAAATAGGGGCTAAACAGCAAATTTTTAAAACATACACTCACCTAAAGGATTATTAGGAACACCATACTAATACTGTGTTTGACCCCTTTTCGCCTTCAGAACTGCCTTAATTCTACGTGGCATTGATTCAACAAGGTGCTGAAAGCATTCTTTAGAAATGTTGGCCCATATCGATAGGATAGCATCTTGCAGTTGATGGAGATTTGTGGGATGCACATCCAGGGCACGAAGCTCCCGTTCCACCACATCCCAAAGATGCTCTATTGGGTTGAGATCTGGTGACTGTGGGGGCCAGTTTAGTACAGTGAACTCATTGTCATGTTCAAGAAACCAATTTGAAATGATTCGACCTTTGTGACATGGTGCATTATCCTGCTGGAAGTAGCCATCAGAGGATGGGAACATGGTGGTCATAAAGGGATGGACATGGTCAGAAACAATGCTCAGGTAGGCCGTGGCATTTAAACGATGCCCAATTGGCACTAAGGGGCCTAAAGTGTGCCATGAAAACATCCCCCACACCATTACACCACCACCACCAGCCTGCACAGTGGTAACAAGGCATGATGGATCCATGTTCTCATTCTGTTTACGCCAAATTCTGACTCTACCATCTGAATGTCTCAACAGAAATCGAGACTCATCAGACCAGGCAACATTTTTCTAGTCTTCAACTGTCCAATTTTGGTGAGCTTGTGCAAATTGTAGCCTCTTTTTCCTATTTGTAGTGGAGATGAGTGGTACCCGGTGGGGTCTTCTGCTGTTGTAGCCCATCCGCCTCAAGGTTGTACGTGTTGTGGCTTCACAAATGCTTTGCTGCATACCTCGGTGGTAACGAGTGGTTATTTCAGTAATAGTTGCTCTTCTATCAGCTTGAATCAGTCGGCCCATTCTCCTCTGACCTCTAGCATCAACAAGGCATTTTCGCCCACAGGACGGCCGCATACTGGATGTTTTTCCCTTTTCACACCATTCTTTGTAAACCCTAGAAATGGTTGTGCGTGAAAATCCCAGTAACTGAGCAGATTGTGAAATACTCAGACCGGCCCGTCTGGCACCAACAACCATGCCACGCTCAAAATTGCTTAAATCACCTTTCTTTCCCATTCAGACATTCAGTTTGGAGTTCAGGAGATTGTCTTGACCAGGACCACACCCCTAAATGCATTGAAGCAACTGCCATGTGATTGGTTGGTTAGATAATTGCATTAATGAGAAATTGAACAGGTGTTCCTAATAATCCTTTAGGTGAGTGTATAAAGTAATAAGAGATGCCCTGTGGAGACACTGTCAGCTGGTGGCTCTGGCCCTGTCCAGGTCCTCATTATAGACAGCGCTACCCCGCAGTGTCCTCTGTGCGCTGAACACCACAGTGGCCGATCTACAGCTGCCTCTTCAGGAAGAGCGCATGGGTCAGGGTGGACTCCATGTTCAGGACAATCTTGACCTTCTGACTGATAGTGCTTCCATCAGGCTGGGTCTTCTGGACAGGAAAGTCCTGCTGGACCAGATTCTGGTTCACCTGCAACACAGAAGAGGGCTCTTCATATCTGGTGTCTCAGTCTCTCAGTGCTTCATTACACCCAGCGCTGGCCAGGCATCCTGGAGGCACCAACCCAGCCACCACTTCCAGGGTCTAACAGCCTCGCTCGACATCGCCTGCATTACTTCACAATGAGAGCTCAGGGCTGCCACACTTACTCTTGTGAACAGGTCCAGCACATGGAACCGGTCATCAGATTGCTTGAAGACTCTCTCCATGTTCACAAACAGCGGGGATCCATCTTTAGGGTCCCGTAAAGACTTGTAACCTGTGTTATTACAACAGCAGGGAAGAGAAGCTGTAAGTGTGGCACAAATATTCCTCTTCTCAGATAAGGTTTAGGGTCTTGAAAGGCCTGAAGGCATTCTGTACTGGACTGTGTCTCTGCAGGACCAGGGCTGGAGACCCTGCTGGACTGGACTGTGTCTCTGCTGGACCAGGGTTAACGATGGCTTACCTGGCAGTGCAGGGTACACAGTGAGGGTGTCGCTGATGATGGGCCGTCTGAACTTGGCCGGTCTGTCCTCCTTGTACTCAGTCTTCATTGCTACATCGTCAGTCTGCATCACACCACTGTCCTGGTTATCTGGTGGAGACACAGACACTGAGAGGCAGCAGGCAACGCCCAGCAGCCAACACTCACCAGTGTCTCCAGTGCGATCCCAGTGGCCCCGCCCCCTTGACGAGGCGATTGGCCAGATTGCCTTCTCCTTTGATCGACCCACCAATTGCAGCCTGAAACGGCACTGGTTCACCCTTATGCAAGTTTAACCCTGAACATGGCTGTGCCGTGGCTGTGCCCAGTGTCCCAGTGCTCTCCTGTTGTTTAACCCCTTCCCTGTGCTGGACTCCATTTTGCCAAGAATAAACCCTCAGACACACAGATCCTGGGGTATTAGGCCATGGGTCAGGGCAGTAACGCACAGGGAAGGCATGTTGAGCCCAGAGGACGCAACTGTCACACTAGGGTACGGCCACAGGGAAACAGCATTAAAGGAGCGGAGAGTCAATGGCAAACGAACCAGGATGCTCTGGTTTTAGAGCACCTGTTTACGTTATACGTACTTCCTCCAGAGGGCTGGATGATGAAGACCTTGGGTTTTCCCTGCAGCTGAGGGCAGTTTTCATCGTTGAAGAGGCTGAAGATTTCACTCAGAGGGACCATCTTCCCATTGCCTCCTTGAATCAGGGCCTCGCCTTCCTTCATCGTCCTGTGGGCCATGAGCACCACGAAGCAGCACTTAACCTCTGGGCCTTCACTGAGGCCGTCTCTGAATTTTTCTATTTCCAGGATGATTCTCTGTTAATGGGAAGGGGGGGGGTTAATTTCTGTGCTGCATTATTGTCTGTGTGTGTGTGTGTGTCTGTGTGTGTGTGTGTGTGTGTGTATAGGGGGTCCCCCCTGCCTGACCCCCTGTGTCCACTGGGCTCAGGCTGACCACCACACTGTACTGGAAGAAGCTACTACTGACAATGGATAGATGATTGATGGTGTATAGAGACATTGTTACCTCTCCGGACAGTTTTTTTTTTTTTTGGCAGTTGAAGTTGTATCGTTTCTCCAGGAGGTCGGTTATGATCTGCAGGTTCTTTTGAGCACTAAGTCTGTGAGACATCTGACACAGAATGAAAGCTTCCCGCCTTCCATTAATGTCATAGACGAAGCCCTGAAACACAAGGAGAGCAAAGGGTTTGTTCTCATGAGAAGGATTAACAGGAGACCTCCGATTGGTCAGAGTAGATATACCTTGCAGATCCTCCTCTTTCAGCACCCTCACCCCCTAGCGGTGGGATGACCTGACTTGTTTCTGATGCCCTGATATACTGACTGAACTGGGTCACGATTCTTGAAAATAAGTTGTTGTGACTACTGCAAGTCACCGGGGGTTAGGGTTGCCTACTAAGAAATTAATAATCATAATTATGATTGATTTATTATAGCTGCAAGCACGAGTCATCATTTGGCCTAGCATGCCACAGTAGTAAACAGAAAAACAGCAATATGGGTTAAAAGTATCATATTGATAAGCAATAGTGTAATAGTAACATGTCGCTGACATGTGATTGGTCCACAGCAGCCATATTTGTTATCACAGTGATGTGATTTGAGCCTTCACAGAGGCCCTTGCCATGTGTATGTGCACCAAGTTTCACTTCAAGCCGACAAATGGTTTCAGAGAATGCCCACAAAATGGCGGCCATTCCATGTGACCTGTGTGACACCTACCTCATCATTGTAGCAATCCACCGTCTTCTGGGGTTTTAAGCGAGAGGAACCTGACAAAGACGGCACTGTAAGAAATCAAATCTGGCCAAGGTTCTTCATCTCATTTTAGGCAAAGAATTGGAATTGTGAAGGGAACAGGATTTTCTATCCAACTAGCTAGCAACCTGAAACAGAAGATTATATTGCCTGATTTGGGGATTCACTTGCTTGCATGTAGTGTATTTGAAATGGATTGGGGGGTCATTGAATCGAGATTGTTCTCTACCAGGAACACAAACCCTGGGACAGAAGTCCAGTGTGGAGTCCAGATGCGATGAGGGTCTTACAAGTTACAGGGAGATTTTGGTGTCTGTGTGGAGTGTGTGGGGCTGGTCTTTGTGGAAATACAGTCAACTTTTTTGACCCAGGGACCTGTTTGCCACCCAGATTTTGGCTGGACCCCCACCTACCAAAGGATGGTAGAGAACGGGGGGGTGCTGACAGTAAAAACATGCAAGAGCGGCACGGGGGGGATGCTGATGGTATTTTCGCCGGAGTGCCTGGCGCACCCCCTCGCGGACCCCTTGGGGTTTGGGAAACTCTGGTTTAAGGTGTTAAAGACGAGGGGGGGAACAGGACATGTTTGTGATTTTTTCAGAATGATTGGGAGATAATGCTGGAATTTACTATCAAGGACTTTTTAAAATACTGATTTAAAGAAAAAGTTTTTACAGTGAGGCAGTGTCTCCTCAAACGTCTTTTCAAACTTTCCTTCCATCTTGAACTTAACACGCAATACACACACACACAACACAAACATATCAGACTACACACAACATATGCACACCACATACACACACACAACATGACTGGTAGACTATATCAGGATTATTTTTCATTCCAGCTAAGTGTGTCGGGTACTCCTTAAAAACAACTGAACTGACTCTAGTCCTTTAACACAATCATTTAAAAAGATTCAATTGAGTTTAATTAAATGTCCAATTAAGAGATTTAGCTACTGGGAGAGAACTCCTGGACCAGGACTGGAAACCACAGACTCTATGGTCAGTACATAGTTCACAGTTGGGGTCTGTCCTTCTGTGCGCTGTACTCACCTCTCCCGACTCCTTGTGCTGGGTGGGCTGTGGCACTGGCAGCAGTACTGGACAAAGCAGACCATTTTGCTTCAGCTGGAGGAAAAGGGAACAAAACAAAATAAAATAAAACCGTACAACAGAAACTAGGCCTCAAAGCTCATTGAGAGAGACAGGGTGTGGGGGGCAGAGGGGAGTGAGATGGGGGAGATTATAGCAGCGATTCTTGCTTGGGCACTGGACTGACCTTGACCGATGTTATAAATGGCACCGGTTGGTCTGCACTGCAGGAGATCCACAATCCACAAAACAACAAACAACAACAGACGCAACATGCAACATATACACACCACATACAGCACACAGACACAACATATAAACACAGTGTGCGTGGTGGACTATATCAGCAGTATTTCTCATTCCAGCAAAGTTTGTCGGGTAGTGGCAGTTGTCTCCTCTGCCCCCCGTACCCACCCACCCTCCAGTAACCCAGACCACTGGTTGGCCACCCCTGATAAAGGGCTGCTCATACACACCTTTCTGGATCTTGGACACGAAGGGCTGCAGCAGAGCGATCATATCGGGGTCCCTTCTGGGGATCAGCTGCATAATCTGCTGCACCGCCTTCACTGAGTCCTCCAGCCCGTAGTGGGAGATGATCAGCTGGGGCATATCTGTCTTGAGAGCGGCCTCCTTCTTCCCCATCCGGATCTTTGTGAGATGAAGCAGACACTTCCTATACTCGTCTTCCTTTAACTCCTCCATAATGTTGCCCAGAGCCAGGAGCCACTTTTTCTGGTCGATGCGCGACGACATTCCTGTACCCGTACGAGTCAGTAAATATTTTATTGATGGCTGACCTGACCAGAGGGGCGGGACTGTATTTGCATGTTAGCTATACATTTAACTCCACATTTAACATTTATATTTAACTTTTACATTTATATTTAGCATTTATATTTATATTTAGCATGTAGATTTAACATTCATATTTAGACAAAATATTTATTTCATAGTTAAATGTTTAGTTTGCAAATCCCATATTTAGGATTTAGCTAAATATTTATTTTATTTTTTCAAAAACAGAGATTTAGTATTTATTGCAATATTTATTGAAAAAAACCCGAAATATTTATAAATGTGGAAAAAAACGGCTTAAGTATTTACTAAATGTGGGAAAAAACACTAGATGTAAGTTAAATCTGACAAAAACACTGACTGACAAAAAGTGTGCGGCCCATAATAAAAACAATAATACTATTATTATCAGAGGTGGAAAGAGTACTGAAAAATCCTACTGAAGCTTTGATGTAATTTTACAGAAGTAGAAGTAAAAATATGGTCTCAAATTAGCACCTTAAGTAACAAATTCAAAACAAAATATATCGTAAACGTGACAAAATGGATGTTGAGATCAAAAATAAAACAATTGAATGCAAAATGTATATAATTGTAAACACAAATAATATCAAAACCAAAACAAAAAAACTTGAAAGCAAATAATTTTAAATCGAGAGCAAAACTCAGATTAATTGATTGATTGATTGATTGATTGATTTCACTCACGCATGCCTGGTGCGCTGCCTGTGGTTACGATGCTGTGATCTTTGATTTCAGCTGGGCTGCTCAGCATTTTTATACATGCCACAGAGCATGATAGGATGTTAATTGCTTAATTGTATCATGCAGTGCATCTGCATTCGTTATGTTCCTCCACTCATTTATTCAGGTTTTTCCTTTAATTTGTCAACCGTCTGTGTGTTATATATATATAATCAGCAACAGTAATTTAGAACAATAATAATAAAAAACAAACTTTTTCAATTCAGTTAAATGTTCGATTTTATTTGTTATTTTTCTTCACACACTTGTCTCCAAATGAATAACCTTTTTTGTCAAAAATAGAAGAATTATTTTAACACTGCCAGCCAGGAAATTAACAATAACAATGTACTATCAGTAAATTAACAATGGCTTATTAAATACACCTTAATGGACTTGAAGTAGTTCAAGTAGATTTACATTAACAGTTTTTCTGTAGTTGTCATCATTGAATTCAAAGGAACATTAAGCTGGTGTATAAGTCGGTATGCACATATCTTAGCAGACATATAGAATTATAAAACAAAGAATCAGTTTAAAAAAGCATGGAACTGAAATATAGCCTATTATGCAACGTTAAAGCGCTTTGAAATGGCTCGGTGTTACAGCCTGCGTACATCAATGCAGAAATTGCGCTTTTCAACACTACAGTGACCTATAATAGAAAATAATTATCATTCATGATCAGACAGGTGACTGATCAAAACATTGATCCAGAGACCTGGGTTTGCAACAAGGTCAAGATTGAATTCCAAAGGAAAGTTAGAAACTTGCTGAGCCCATGAGAAGACAGACCTGCTAGAGCAGGTGCAGATCTGCTAAAACATAAATAGATTTATAACGTATTCATTTTGAGGATTTTACAGCTGAAACGCTGTATAGGTAGCTTATTTAATTCAAACATTTAGTAACATAAGAACGGATAAATACACACACGCAGAGATATTAACTGTATGCTGTCCTTTTGTTTTTGATGATACTTGAATTAATTTTGGTTTGGCGAAGACAAATAAATAAAAAATTCGCGACGCCGTGTTTAAATTCGATATTCGAAATCAAACGCTCGTTTCGATCGATCTTATATTCGGATTAAAAAATGTACAATCCTAATCACTAATACTGCTGAACTGGATGACTGACTTCAGATCTTTGATTAATTGACTGACCAACCGTAACCATCAGCCACACAAATTGGTTGCCCTGTTGAGTGTTGTGGGCGGAATGCTTGAAATCTGAAAGTATTGCTCCTTCATTTATTGGTCTATTTATCAGTCCGTCACCCACAATTTTTCCCCGTACAGCCTACAAAATTTGTACTCTGTGGCGAATGCCTTTTAAAAAGTAGCAAAGCACAGTACTTAACTTAAAACATACTCAAGTAAAAGTCAAATTGTCAAATTTGAAAAATACTCAAAAAAGTATAAGTACGCGAAAAGCTACTCAATTACAGGAACGAGATTATTATACATACATACATGTATACATGCAAATTGCACGGATCACGGCAACGCCATATCCTGAAACAAAATAAACTACAATAGACTATTTCAGTGCTCATTATTGCTGCTATTCAGCCTGTTCAGTTGGAAGTCTAAAGCACAACACTGTATTGTTCATTTCCCGTCCTTACCTGCAATGTGTCCTGTAGCCTCTTTCTGCACCTTTAACAGTCAGTCAAGGGATTGGGCTGTAAATCAGGCTTTAATGCACTTGGTATCCGGCGGCTACAGGTGCCTGTCGTGCGCACAATGTGAGAAGTTTGAAGCGGGTCAATACTGCACCTCTGAGGACTGCGAGCTTCCACTTTCGATTCCGCAGTCTTGGGATTTTTTATGAAAAGTAGTCGGCGGAAACAATCTGCTTCAAACCTGTTTAAATGTATAGAAATAATTGGGATGCAGTGTCAGAGGATTGCTGTTGACGGGGTTCTGCTTTTAACATGAAACACGATCCCAGAAATCACCTCCACCAGATATACCCATATCGATTAGAAATAAACACGTATCATTGTGTTAATATCTATAGTACATTGATTTCTATATAGTAATTCATTTTAAACCATTGTTTGTTTAGCCTGTAATAGAGAAATATCGCGATCGCCCTCTCTATACGGTTATAAAACCCAAACACAGAGACGCGCACAGAAGAAATCACGGATCTGATATTTTCTGCTTATCTGGCAGAAAAAAAGAAAGACCCCGAGCTACCAAGAAGGAGAATCAGAGACACAAACGGGGGGCACAAACTCCCATTTAAAGACAGGGGTCTCAGACGCCAATACATATTAAAGTGCTGTGTTGCATTCTGAGCATTTCCTTCATTGAAATGCCCAGAATGCAGCACAGGACTCAAAGAGCAGATTACCTAGAAACCTGGCTGGTCACAGCTACATTTGTTTTGCATTTTAAAATAACTGACTGAAACAGACTACTTCACTGAGATAAATTAACCTGATAATTAGCTCCTACACTTTCGCTCAAAATAATAATGGTGCTTTATTAATATGCACTGCAAACAATAGTACAATTAGAATAATAATAATTGTTACAATATATTACTTTCCATGTATTCCATTAATACTAATCATAATAATATTTCCTTTGATCATCTGCAGACACTAATACGTTAACGTCGTTAATTACTCGCCCAACATTGCTCGGCTGTTCGGAGGCAGGATGTTGGGCTGATCAGAATGACTTGTTTTTTGCGCAGTCATTCAGCAACCGGATACATTTTTACAGAAGTGTAGGGATAATTAACGTTAATTTATTTCAATTAAGCAGCTAATTTTAAATGCCGTTCTGTCTCGAACTAGTGCGCTTAACTTGAAACCCACAATAAACGGACCAGTTATCTTGCACTTTTAAAATGTGACCATTTCAGGATATATTATTTCAGACACTAGCGTTTGCACATAATCTAATGGCCGTGTTTCCGACTTTTTTGTGGTGGAGCGTCACATATTCTTCTAACTTGTGCAAATAAGTAATGCATGAATAATCACATTGCAGCATCATTGAGAACCAGTCAGCAGGTCATTCATTCTGTCTTTGCTCCTTAGCATTTGGTTGGCTAGTTATCTGCTGACATGGTATGCTGTGTTGATTTCAAAACTGCTGATTCCCAGTGCAAATGAGTTCGATAATCAATAGCTTGTTGCATCACTGGACACAAGTGAGGTGAAATTATGAATAATGTCTGATACTTGCCTCTACCTTGCGCCTTCTTGTCCTCGTCCTTCTTCTGCACTCTCTCTCTCTCTCTCTCTCTCTCTCTCTCTCTCTCTCTCTCTCTCTCTCTGCCGCTTCTCACCAGCCCCTCCCCAACAGTTTACGTTTTTACACGTGCTCACACTACACCTCTCTCACTCCGCTCTGAGCCGACATATTGTGCGCATATTAATATTATTTATGTCATATTTTAGGGACTCTCTGATATTCTGCGGCGCTACCGTCTAGTTCGCCTGTACGTCGGGACTGCCTGACGTTACATTAGAGGTTAAAGCGAGATACATATAACGTACTGATACGTAAAACACACTGATATCTACAAGACGTTAAAGCGTGTCTAAAGGAATGTGTTGCTGCTTTCAGAGCACGTTTATGAAAATGACCTCGATTAAGAATATGAGGGAGCATAAGGAATTAATCTGATGTGTAAACTACCAGTCAACTAATAAATACATAAAATGTAATTAGAAAGCCATAGCAAGTTTAAAGTCACGAAACTCTAGGGGAATAATCAGTTTCACAAGCAGATTAGCAGTACCAAGATAGAGGAAATTATGCAACCCCGATAAACTGGGGTCTCTATATTGGAGACCTTACAAACGGTGCAAATGTCAGCCATGATGAATTACATATAATAGACATGCCTTTTATCGGGAGGATCTCTGATGTTGTGCGAACGACACAGATAAGAACATAAGAACATCAGAAAGTTTACAAACGAGAGGAGGCCAAGGATCCTATCCAGTCTGTTTTTAAATGTTCCCAAACTTGCAGCTTCTACCACATCGCTGGGGAGTTTGTTCAGATTGTGACGCCTCTCTGTGTGAAGAAGTGTCTCCTGTTTTCTGTCTTGAATGCCTTGAAGCCCAATTTCCATTTGTGTCCCCGGGTGCGTGTGTCCCTGCTGATCTGGAAAAGCTCCTCTGGTTTGATGTGGTCGATGACCGATTTATTCCACATCATGAATGTCTGATATGCACATTATGAATCGTATCCTGATTTAACCGATGGTGCTCTTTATAAATAGTCACACAACATTTTGAACGGACAGATGTTGAGGTGCACAATGCTGAAGTGATGGTTGAGTCAGGAATCATTTTTATAAGTTTAGATTCAGAAATGTATCCAGACTGAATGTACTTTGTATTGGTCATGCACAAAATACATTGAAAATTGATTGGATGTTCAAATGGAATCGATGTGGAATTTTAAACGGTGAATCAACGTTGGATCAACTTCGAATAATCTACGTTGATTCCAGGTTAGACAGGCAACGTTGAAATTTCATTGAAAATTGGTTGTATTTGCAAACGGAATCGACGTTGAATTTTCAATGTATATTCAACGTTGAAATATGACGTTGAAACAACGTTGTTTCTAATGTAATCTAATGTAAACAACATTGAAATTTACTTGCAAATTGGTTGGATTTGCAAATGGAATCAATGTCAATTGTCAACATTCCTTCAACATCAATTAGCAAATGCAAACAAACAGAAAGAGAGAGAGAGAGAGTGATGACTGAGTTAATCTGGGGGAAGAAGAAAAGAAAACAACTAAAATACACTTTCTTGGTGTTAACTATACAGAAACAGTAGAGGAAAAAACACTGTACAGCTTCAGGATGAACCTAGAATGAAAACTCCAAATATCGTTTTTGTGGCTGACATTGTCATGTGTTAGAAGAAAGACAGAACCCTGTACACATTGTGTAGAAAATAACACAAAATGTGTCATAGGACTATTAACACATTATTTGTGTAAAATTTCTACACTGTATATTAAACCTGAAAAACAGATTTTAAAAATGCTATCAATCTTTTTAAAACTAGTTCCATGCAAGTTAAAGAGCACTTTTATACACACCCACAACATGTTTTATACATGTCTCCAGCTGAATTAAAGTTGAAGTGAAAAAAAAATATATATGCAAATTTTTCAAATTTCTAATATCATCAACGGTCACTCATAAAAGGTTCTCTTCTGACCTAGGTGAGGTGTATTTTTTAAAAGGCCCGGGAAGAGGACCAAGGTAAAGAACCAACTGTCTCACAGGAATCATGCCACTGTTTTGCTCTTTTTCTATTTTATTCAATATATTTTAACAAAACTGAACAACACAATATTCTACAGGTTTCAATACAAGCCTCTACAATAGGGTGCCTAAGGCCACGTTAATTATGACTGTGCTGGACAACAATGATTTGCTCTGTTGAAGGAACTGGGTGGTGGGTCCGAATGGAAGTCGTATTAAAATGTTTGATATCATTTTTAGTTTTCGATATGTCTTACTATTAGGATGAAAAGGTGTGTGTCTGCCCGATAAAGATTAATAACTAGTGACATCAAAGTAAAAAGCTGATGTAGAATCAGTGTAAAAAGTTTAATGCACAACTGTGCGTGTGTGTGGGGGTGTTGGCTGCTTAACACAATTACAATCATCATCCTCACAAATGGAGCAATTTATTCCAGTTTATTGTTGTAGACCTTAGGGAAGGATATTGTAGGTTCTGAAAAGAAAGTTTCAGAGCACTACTGCACTATACTTCTACATATTGTACAACACTATACCGTACTTTTATTACACTACTGAAAAAAACAGTAATTATTAATATTAATATTATCATTACAGGGATAATACAGGGATGTTAAGGTACAAGCAAATTTAGCTGATGTGAAAACAGCTGTTCTACGAGATAAGCTGTTACACAAACATCCTCTTTCGGCGACAGTTTCTGGTTTTCCTGTTTTTGACCGACACGTGCTGCAGACATCGGATGTGTCCGCTTCCCCGACGGGAGGATCCTAACAGCAAACAGCCGCGACAGGACCCCGGCAGCACACACTTCTGCCCAGGACTGCATACAAGCTGCGAAACCAACATCCATAGAAGCGGTAGCATCCTGTTGTTGGAGAGACCGGCTGTGACTCCCCAGAGTGACCGTCTTGTGACAAACAGTGTCTGCGCACTGAGCCGCCCAGCAGCCCGAGCAGCATGTCTCTGTCCCAGCGCTTCACACAGCGCCTGTCCTCGGCTCTGGCCGAGCTGATGAGAGCCGCTCAGTGTGCGGCGCGGAAGGCGCTGGCAGAGACGCTGGCGGAGCACCGAGAGGAGATGAGCCGAAGGCGGCGAGAGACCGAGAGGCTGCGCTGGAGGCTGCGGGAGCTGCGGGCGGCGAAGCGGAGTTTGAGAAGCGGCGGACACGGAGGAGGAGAGACCCCGGGAGCTGCCCTAGGTAACTTGTTCATTGTGTTCATGTCCGCTGGTTAAAGAGACGCGATGCGCAGACGCGATGGGCTGGATCTTATTCTGTGACGCATCTGTGCGGCTTCTCATCAGGGCTGAAAATGCGCATCCGCTCGTTTCATATTAAAACCGCTGTGAGAGGATGAAGCAATGAAAACGAAAGCAAACGTAGCGCGCCTGCGCAGTGAGGTGACGCTGCTCTTCCAGCTGCAGTGCGCGTCTCTCCTCTGCGTTTCCTCAGACAAACTGAGGCGCCGTCAGGGACATAATTGACCAGAGGTGGAAAGAGTACTGAAGTCCTACTCAAGTAGAAGTACTGTTACTTTGATTCAATTTTACTCAAGTAGAATAAGAGAACGGATATAAAAACTACTCAAGTTAAAGTAAAAAGTAGCTCATTTAAAAAGTACTCCGAATACAAGTTACTTAGTTACTTTCATCAAAGCATTATCACATGATCTCCAAGCAATCACTAACACTAAATATACAGACGGGTGACAAATGAAAGGAAAAACAACATGCAGTGTCTCAGTGAGGTGTTGGGCACCACGAGCCCCAGAACAGCTTCAATGCTCTTGGCACAGATTCTACGAGTCTCTGGACTCTACTGGAGGGATGAACACCATTCTTCCAAAAGATATTCCCTCATTTGGGGTTTGGTTGATGGTGGTGGAGAGCGCTGTCTAACATGTCAGCCCAAAATCTCCCATAGGTGTTCAATTGGGTTGAGATCTGGTGACTGCAAAGGCCATAGCATATGAGTCACATCATTTTCATACTCATCACACCATTCAGTGACCCTCGTGCCCTGTGGATGGGGGTATTGTCATCCTGGAAGAGACCACTCCCATCAGGATAGAAATGTGTCACCATACGATAATGGTGGTCACTCAGAAGAACTCTGTAATGATTTGCAGTGACCCTTCCCTATAATCAACCAATCAATTATTTGTAGCCACAGAGCACTTTACAGAGTGGTAAACATACAACAAATGTATAGCAAAATAAAATACAAAAATACAATAAAGTAAAATAAATATAGACCTGGCAACAGTTTACATGATCTAAAATAAAGTAAGTGAACATTTAAATAAATAAACCATTTAGGCACGGAGGAGCGAAAAAAAAAAAAAAACTCCTATGGATGGTATGTAGCAGAGAATGAATCTCTGGGGGTCCACGGCCTAGGCCTAATGGTTGCCTCCCCGACTGGCAGACTGATTTTGCGTTTGCCGTTGATGTCATGGGTCTCCTGAATGAACTGAATTGTAAACTACAAGGAAGGGGGCTTTTTGCTCATGACATGTACTGCCTTGTCAAAGCCTTCATGGCAATGTTGCTACTTTTTCCCGTTAAATTGAAGGCAAGTCACACCTCCCAACATTGCAACAGATTACGATATCTGATGTGAACCGGGAAAGATATGCATCTCTCAATGAACAGAACTTTCAAAAGATCAAGGTCCATGCTCAAAAGATGCTTGTACTGTTTGGTTCAACCTACATATGCGAACAGACATTTATAGTGATGAAATTCAATAAATCAAAGAACAGATCCTCCATTAGTGACGACCACCTTGCAGCAGTGCTGTGCATTGCAACATCGGAAATGACACCTGACCTCACACCTCCCTTGTTAATGTCCAAGAGAGACTCTCTACTTCACATTGAATAAGTAAAAGTTTGAAGTTAGATCTATTGTACACGTTCTAACATAAATATCAGTGTAAATATGGTAAAAATAAAAAATTATAATAATAATTCATGACAAAACAGATATGTGGCCTGCGATGCCATACTGACATTCATAGTGTAGCGTAAGGTACACTTATAAATTTCAATTAAAGAAGTGAATTTATAGTATCACCTTATCACGAATCCTGGAATCTTGTAGAACTCAATTTCTGTAATAATTGGACGCAGACACCAATTCCAAAGATATAAATTGTCAAATTTATTCAAAACAAAGACTAAATGTAGCACTACACTAATTATACAAAAGGGAAAAACTAATTAAAATTCAACTCTAGATCAACAAATCAAAGACAAATCACTTCCGTGACCAAATCAAAGACCATGGGATCGCATATGATAACACAAATCGTTAAACAAAAAAGGTTATAAACACATTGACTACAATACCGGTTAGTAAGACGAAGGTGAGTCTCTCGTTAGTATTATTAGTCAGACATTAAATAACTACGTAGGTTAGTATTTATGTCAGGTAACTTCTCGTTATATATATATCAGTCTCATTTACGTTTAGGTGCCGAGAAAGATCCTATCATTACTTGTTACCACAATTTCCCTTAACTGATTATTATTCAATGATTAAGGATAGGCAGGGCCACCAATCTAATGTCTATTAACTTGTGTCAATTTCAGACTAAACAGTTAAACAGGAATGAGAAGATATTTCTCGGCGTTGACAGATTTTATTTCTAAAATTATCAACAAAACAGTTTAATGCAACACACATTTATATTTAAGAAAACTAAATGATATTACACATTCTAGAGTTATGAATCACAGATTAATCGCAGAGAGGCCTCTCTGGCTTCGGGCTCAGATAACAGCACACGGCACGAGGTCCGTGTGGTTTGGAACAAAGGCAGTCCGGTTCGGCTTTGTCCAAGAACTTCCACTCAGTCGATGCACCTGGAAGTTGGGGTTTCGCGAAAGTAGAGTCGTTTCCAAACAGATTTTCCACTGGTTTGAAGGCTCCAAGGTTGTGCACAAAATCTTCTTTGTAAGCAGGGGTTCCACCGTAGTTACTTGAAGACAAAGTCTTTGAGGAAAGCAGGGCCCTGTTCGTTCCAAGGGTCAAGTTTCTTAAGACTCAAATAGCTATTTAAATGACTGACACTTTCGTATACAGTCGACTTAGTCAATTGTCCAGCTGTAAAACTCCACTGATCAGGTGGGCACAGGCGGGCAGCGCAGTCTGTAAAGTTCTTTATTTAATAAAGTCCTTTAAAAGAATTCTTCGTACGGCTCAATCTCCTTCTCCCAGTTTAACTCTTCTGTTGCCGGCAAAGACTTGGTTGGTTTCTGGTTCCGGTTCTGGCAACAGAGCTACAGGTTGAGCTGTGGCAGCTAGGTACTGGTTCAGGTGAGAGAGAGAGAGAAAGACTGTCCGCTGTTCCTTATAGTCTGTCAGATCAATAGGTGATTGGTCCCTGAGTTCTTGAGATTGGATTTCGGTTTCAGCCCCCAGTGTCCTATTGGAGGGGGGCTTGATTTATGACTGATGTCAATCCATGCCATCTTTTGGAAATGCCGGTTGGCCTGGCTTCGTAGCTCTATGTCGGGATTTCGGCTCTCATCCACTTCAAAGAGTTTTTATCACCTACAGGCCCCTTTCTCCAGACATCTCATAGCAGAATTCAAAACTATTTGGCCTCTTCTCGGTGCCATCCTCCCCAAAACTTTCACTTTGATGCAAACCAGTTCCAATCTGATGAGCTAAGGAAATCTGATAACTTTGGGGGGGGAGAGGTCTTCTTTAGATCAGCGCTTCAGCTCAGAGCCCAAATGCTCTTATCCAAATACACCCAACATAACGCTACAATAGAGTGTCCCACTTATGAAAATTATTGCCCACCCCTGCAGTAGAATCAATGAAAACAACAAAACTAATAGCCTATTGTTTATTAAATACATAAATGTTTTTATTTATGTATCACGTCATGGATCGCATTGAATGTTAAACAGATTGTCGTGGTACTAAGTAGCCTAGAGTCTCGGAGATGAGACAAACGCATTATTAGACGAGCTATAATGTAGGCTATATACTACACTAATACACCGATCAGCCATAACATTATGACCACCTGCCTAATATTGTGTAGTGCCGCCAAAACAGCCCAGGTCTGCGGCTACGCAGCCCCATATGCAACAAACTGCGATGCACTGTGTGTTCTGACACCTTTCCATCAGAACCAGCATGAACTTTTTCAGCAGTTTGAGCTACAGTAGCTCGTCTGTTGGATCGGACCACACGGGCCAGCCTTCGCTCCCCACGTGCATCAATGAGCCTTGGCCGCCCATGACCCTGTCGCTGGTTCACCACTTTTCCTTCCTTGGACCACTTTTGATAGGTACTGACCACTGCAGACTGGGAACACCCCACAAGAGCTGCAGTTTTGGAGATGCTCTGACCCAGTCGTCTAGCCATCACAATTTGGCCCTTGTCAAAGTCGCTCAGATCCTTAAGCTTGCCCATTTTTCCTGCTTCTAACACATCAATTTTGAGGACAAAATGTTCACTTGCTGCCTAATATATCCCACCCACTGACAGGTGCCATGATAACGAGATTATCAGTGTTATTCACTTCACCTGTCAGTGGTCTTAATGTTATGGCTGATCAGTGTATAAAAGCCATTATGTACTGGAATAAGCCATGCTTTTTATGTAACAACTGAGAAAACAACATAGTTATGGCATGAATTGAGACAAATGCACATTTGTGCACAAAACAGCACAAAACAATTTCAAAGAGGAACAATTCTGTGTTGATGCAGTTAATCACACGATGCTGCTGCAGCATCACTCACGCAGTTAGTGAACTTTAGCTGCCTCTTTACAGTTGGAGTCCGTGCGACCCCAGCAGTGCCCTTCTTCTGCAGATCGGCTGGATTTAGTCTGGAATCTGCGGGTGGTTAAACTTCAGATTCAACTTGTGAACAGATGATAAGCCTCTGTATTCATTCTTGCACATTTTCTTTTATAAATAGCTTACAGCACAGAGTACAAAAATTACTGTGCCGTCATATTTTCCATTTCCATTAACCCCCCCCCCCCCCCAAATGTTGTAATGTTTGATGCCTTGAACTTAATTGTATTTGTATTGCACTTATGTTGTAAGTCACCCAATAAATACAAATAATAATAATAAAATGTCATTCATTTTCGGTGATTAACTGCCGGGATGCCCCAATTCTGATCTGCTATTCCTGTCTTGTCCTCCCCCAGGAGCTGTAGAGGCCAGCGCTCTCCCTGACTCTGGGAAAAGGTCTCCCACTGAGCAGCAGCCCTGTGAGCAGGAGTGGGGCTCCAGTCTGAGGCAGGACACAGAGCCCACAGCTACTGAAGACAACAAGAGTCTGTCTGAGCAGCACGGGAGCAGACACGGTGAAATGGAGCTCAGTGGACTGGAGTCTGGCCACATGGCGGAGCCACAGACTGTGGGTTTAACACAGGGACTCGGGGCACTGGGGTCTGAGTGTGGACCCAGTGCAGCTGGTGCTGAACCAGACTCTGCCAGTACACAGTGTGGGCCCAGTGTGGCGTCTGTACACATTAAGACAGAGGACAGTGAGCTGGAGTGGGAAATGCATACAGCTGTGAAAGAGGAACCCTGTGATCTTAGAATAGACAATATTACAGGAGGCCTCTGTAAACTGGAGCCGCAGCTTCCGGTAGATGCGCTGTGTGACGCTGACTCTGGTGCCTTGAGGACGGGGCTCAGTGGAGGCAGTGTCAGTGCAGTGAAGGGTGAGAGCCCATCTTCACACTGCAGACAGCTGCGTCCTGGACCCTCCAGCTCTGACTTTCCCCCCTCAAACACATCTAGGAATCATCAGGGCTGCCATTGCTGCCCCAAGTGTGAGAAAACGTATAGGAACTTTGGAAGCTTCAAAAAACACCAATGCATTCCTACAAGGAAAAGAGTGCACTGCTGCAGCCTGTGTGGGAAGGGCTTCACCAGTGCATCAAGACTGACAACTCACCAGCGCATTCACACAGGAGAGAACCCGTACAGCTGCTCCCAGTGTGGGAAGATCTTCAGTCATGCAGGACACCTTAAACGTCACCAGCGCATTCACACAGGGGAGAAACCGTACAGCTGCTCCCAGTGTGGAAAGAGCTTCAGTCAGGTAGTACACCTTAAACTTCACCAGCGCATTCATACGGGGGAGAAACCCTACAGTTGCACACTGTGTGGGAAGAGCTTCAGACTTGCAAACACCCTTAAATTACACCAGCACATTCACACAGGGAAGAAACCATACAGCTGCACCCTGTGTGGGAAGGGCTTCAGTCAGGTAGGACAACTTAAATGTCACCACCTCACTCATACGGGGGAGAAACCATACCGCTGCTCTCAGTGTGGGAAGAACTTCGCTCAGGCAGCAAACCTTAAATCTCACCAGCGCATTCACACAAGTGAGAAACCATACATCTGCTCCCAGTGTGGGAAGAGCTTTCGTCATTTAGAAAGCCTTAATTCTCACCAGCACATTCATACAGGAGAGAGACCCTACAGCTGCACACGGTGTGGGAAGTGCTTCAGTCTGGGAAGCACCCTTAAATCTCACCTGCGCATTCACACAGGGGAGAAACCCTACAGCTGCTCCCAGTGTAGGAAGAGCTTCACTCAGGCAGCAAACCTTAAACGTCACCAGCGCATTCACATGGGAGAGAAACCGTACAGCTGTTCCCATTGTAGGAAGAGCTTCACCCAGGCACCAAACCTTAAGCGTCACCAGCAGATTCACACAAGGGAGAAATCGCACAGGAGCTCCAAGAGTGGGAAGAGATTCAGTTAGACAATCAACCTTAAATCTCAGCAGTGTATTCATACTAGAGAGAATCTGTACTGGATTGAATTTTTACATTTAAATTACACAAACAGTTATGTTAATAGTTCTATGTGTCAGTGCTATATGTGTCTCTGTATTGTAACAGTCCATTCCTACTCTTTTCTTCAGTCACCAGTAAATTACAATTCTGAGTCATAACATGGTGGGGGGTGTAATTTATGGACGACTGCATCTTCATTTTACACCCCAAAAAGGCAGTCCACAACAAACCACAAAGTAGTCACTACCACAGTAATTTTATTTAGCTCTGATTGTCAGCATTTTTAGGAATGACCAGAAGACAGCTGCTGACTTTGACACACCTGTGACTGTAAGAAAGTTCAACCATGAAAAGTTAAACAGTTGTTTTTTTGGTCATGTGTTAGTCATAGTTTCTCGTTTAGAATTTAGAATGAATGCTTTAATTTTGTCTCCTGATCACATAAGAAACACTGAATATTTAGTCTGCTGAGTTAAAGTAGTGTAAAGCAGCTGATCAAAGTAGATCTTTTTCAGGCACAGCAGTTAGACATGAGTGTTTGTCTGGGAAATTCACACAATTCTGTGTCTGACTCCATTCTCCAGCAGTGAACGTCACTCATCTGTACTACATTGCATTACATGTGTACTGCATTTTCCTGGCATGGTTTGGGTCCACTTGTCCTCTTAGAGGGATGGGTCACTGCAGATCATTACAGAGTTCTTCTGAGTGATCACCCTTATCCTATGGAGAAACATTTCTCTCCTGATGGGAGTGGTCTCTTCCAGGATGACAATGTCCCCATCCACAGGGCACGAGGGTCACTGAATGGTGTGATGAGTATGAAAATGATGTGAATCATATGCTATGGCCTTCACAGTCACCAGATCTCAACCCAATTGAACACCTATGGGAGATTTTGGGCCGACATGTTAGACAGCGCTCTCCACCACCATCATCAAAACCCCAAATGAGGGAATATCTATTGGAAGAATGGTGTTCATCCCTCCAGTAGAGTCCAGAGACTCGTAGAATATGTGCCAAGAGCATTGAAGCTGTTCTGGAAACTCATGGTACCCAACACCTTACTGAGACACTTTGTTGGTTTTTACTCTCATTTGTCACCCGTCTGTATATGCTGCTGTAATACTAATAATACTAATGCACTTTCATGTTGCATAAGATATAATATTTTATGTTCATGCTGTTTTTATAACTGGTTATTTATGTTTTATAATTATATAAGCTTGCTAAGATCTGTGCATGCAGATTTCTACATCAGTTTACATAGTTCATTGCATCAAGTTTTTTATTCGTTTTTCACATTTAAGTATATGCACTTGTTTTTTTAACTAAGAAAAATACTTTATTATGCAATGTAAATCTAGTGTTTTTGCCGTGAAATTATGTGTGATTTTCATAAGCAAAAACAGTACATTTTATCCAATTGTTTGTCATTTTCGTATCAAAGCTGTTTTATAGAGCAGCCGCACATTTTGCAGTTGATGCATTTTTTGTAGTTCAAAATATAGGCGGCTCTAGTGTTAATAAATTAAAATCTATCTGATTTATTGTCATGCAAAATAGTGTCTCTCATGCACAGTTCAGAATAAAACAAAAAAGGAAATTAAGTGTGTGTTTATTTTCACACAGCAAAGCCGGTTACTATCAAGTAACTTTAGCCTAACTTACAAGCTCAGAGGAGATGACTAGACTAGAAGAACTGAGAAATTGAAAATGGAAAATGGAAAAATAACACACACACACACACACACACTCACACTCACATACTCACTCATGCCCACACACACACACACACACATACACACATATACACTCACCTAAAGGATTATTAGGAACACCATACTAATACTGTGTTTGACCCCCTTTCGCCTTCAGAACTGCCTTAATTCTACGTGGCATTGATTCAACAAGGTGCTGAAAGCATTCTTTAGAAATGTTGGCCCATATTGATAGGATAGCATCTTGCAGTTGATGGAGATTTGTGGGATGCACATCCAGGGCACGAAGCTCCCGTTCCACCACATCCCAAAGATGCTCTATTGGGTTGAGATCTGGTGACTGTGGGGGCCAGTTTAGTACAGTGAACTCATTGTCATGTTCAAGAAACCAATTTGAAATGATTCGACCTTTGTGACATGGTGCATTATCCTGCTGGAAGTAGCCATCAGAGGATGGGTACATGGTGGTCATAAAGGGATGGACATGGTCAGAAACAATGCTCAGGTAGGCCGTGGCATTTAAACGATGCCCAATTGGCACTAAGGGGCCTAAAGTGTGCCAAGAAAACATCCCCCACACCATTACACCACCACCACCAGCCTGCACAGTGGTAACAAGGCATGATGGATCCATGTTCTCATTCTGTTTACGCCAAATTCTGACTCTACCATCTGAATGTCTCAACAGAAATCGAGACTCATCAGACCAGGCAACATTTTTCCAGTCTTCAACTGTCCAATTTTGGTGAGCTTGTGCAAATTGTAGCCTCTTTTTCCTATTTGTAGTGGAGATGAGTGGTACCCGGTGGGGTCTTCTGCTGTTGTAGCCCATCCGCCTCAAGGTTGTACGTGTTGTGGCTTCACAAATGCTTTGCTGCATACCTCGGTGGTAACGAGTGGTTATTTCAGTCAAAGTTGCTCTTCTATCAGCTTGAATCAGTCGGCCCATTCTCCTCTGACCTCTAGCATCAACAAGGCATTTTCGCCCACAGGACTGCCGCATACTGGATGTTTTTCCCTTTTCACACCATTCTTTGTAAACCCTAGAAATGGTTGTGCGTGAAAATCCCAGTAACTGAGCAGATTGTGCAATACTCAGACCGGCCCGTCTGGCACCAACAACCATGCCACGCTCAAAATTGCTTAAATCACCTTTCTTTCCCATTCAGACATTCAGTTTGGAGTTCAGGAGATTTTCTTGACCAGGACCACACCCCTAAATGCATTGAAGCAACTGCCATGTGATTGGTTGGTTAGATAATTGCATTAATGAGAAATTGAACAGGTGTTCCTAATAATCCTTTAGGTGAGTGTATATATAATTGATACAGAAAATCTCAAGTTATTTCTAAGCCAATTTTAACTGACTTGATTGCACTTTTTCCTGTGTTTTAACTGTTCCCATTTTGTCCTGTGCAAAGCGCTTGGTAGAGATTCTCCATATGAAATAAAATACTGATTTGGTTACTTTAAGTGCAGTGTCATTTTATTGAGACCATGAACAAACCTAGACTGGGGTATAAATCTGCCTCCCCAGAAAATGTCCATTCCCTCAATTCAATAGTGATACATGCTTCTTGCATTACTAATACTTGTTTGATTGATTTCCCCCTTGCTCCCTTTCCCATAGCCCTTGACCGTGACCCTACATCTTGACAGCACTTAGCTTTTACCGTCCAGGATGTAGGAAGTCACTTACTGTACTTACCTGTGTAAATTGGAAGTTGTAAGTGTATTATATTTTGAATTGCTCTGTTTAATGTAAATTTGAATTTGTAATGTTTGATGCCTTGTACTTTAACTATATTCTTCCACTTGCACATTTCTTAGCAGACACCTTTATTAGCCAGGTCAAATTACAATTGTTACAATACATCATGATATTTTGACATACAATTACCCATTTATACAGCTGGGATTTTAATGGAGCAATCTAGGTACAGTATCTTGCTCAAGGGTACAACATTTCTATATTTTATGTGGATGTGGGTTGAATGATGCAAGTGGGACAGATTAAATATGCTAATGACCGGTGCCAACGGTGCTTCAGGCACCCTGAATTATTACAGGAAGGTTGGTGATTAATTTAACCATGTTTACCTCATGCCCTGAAAGTGTCAACTGAACAGTGAGTGTATTTTAATTACTGTCTCTGTTTGCTATAGACTTCTCCAGACATGGAAAGAAAGGCAGATACACGCAGGCCCTGTTTAAACATTAAGTTCAATATAGTTCCTATTTGGAAACAAATTCTTGGGACAGGAGTTTCAGTCAATCAGCTGTATTTTTTAATGAATTCACATCAGGACCTCAAGGTCTGTTCCAATTTCCAATTTCCTGGTTACAAGCAGTTCTATTACCCACCAGAAGAGGTGCTCTACAGAGAGAGGTGGCAGTCCTCTGTCTTCCCATTGGAGGAGGCAGTGACACAGAATGAAAACGGCCAATAATAAAATCATAAAATTTTGCATAATAGTGACAGTTCGCTGGGTTCTCACATAAACAGTAACAAATGCTCACAAGACATTGAACAAAAGGGCAGTGGGATTTTTGCATTTACATTGAATTAATCTCACACATAGAATAAAAGCAATAAGTATAAGTATTCAGAAAAGTATTGATTGTTCATATTAAAAAGCAGTAGTATAATTACTTATGAAAAGCATTGATCATTATTATTATTATTTATTTCTGAGCAGACACCCTTATCCAGGATAGAGAGATCAATAATAAAATAATAAATAATAATCAATAATAAAAGTGCACATTATACAAATACAGTATAAAATTACAGATTAAACATAATACAATTACATTCATTCATATAAACCAGGGGTTCCCAATATCTGGTGATGGAGGGCCAACTTCCAGAGGTTGCATGGGATGGGGGGCCACAGTAGAAAATGAACCACAGATGAAAACAAAATATGTCCCAAATCATAGCTTTGTATTTCCTACACATTTCTGTTAGGGAACATTTTTGAACTTTAATTGTTGTTTTATTATTTCCCCCCAAGTTACATGTGCAATTTGTAACCGAAAATGTTCAAAAAGTGTAAAAATATAGTAAAGGTTCAGAAAATGGGGGGTTGAAGGTTGGCTTTGTGGGGCCACAACAAACATCCCCGAGGGTCACATTTGGCCCCCAGGCCACACTTTGGGAACCCCTGATATAAACCCTTCACTGATCAATACAAGGAATTCTCTCAATGTCCTGCAATGCCTTAGAACAGACCCTCCTCCTGCTGTGACTCTTTGTACACAGCCAGGGCTGGGAGAACACACTTTTGGATGTATTCGACATATTTTGTAATCATTTTGTTTGTTTTGTTTCATTTTGCACGCCCATGTGGAACTGTGTCTTAAAGTTAAACTCGGTAGTGAATGTGTCCCCTTTCAGGATCTTCCGCTCTTTTTCTTCCCTGGGGACCTGGATGTCTAGGATTATTTTCATTTTGGTGTCGGGATCTTCATACACCATGCAGCGCTCAGCCACCAGGCTGTGGTACAGCTCTTACTCCCTGACATTGACAAAGGTGATGTGCTCCCGGACTGCTTTCAGGTCCTCCTCTTCGCTGGCCTTCCTCTTCCCCAGCAGGCCCTTCTCACTGGCCCAGCCTAGCAGGCACTCAGTCTTCTTCTGCTGATCCTCAGTAGCCACTGGCTTCTTTTGCAGCTCTCTCTTCTTCCTCTGTGATTTTTGAGATGTGGGGGGTTCTTTTGGCAGGGGCTCTCCAGTCCTAGTGTGTTCTCCCTGGGTTCTCAATGGGTGTTTGATGCTTTCCTGGGCCACCATGCCTTGACTGCGCTCTGCATGCTCCTCTCCATGGCTAAGCATATCTGGACCCGACAGGGGCTCATTGGCTGCCAAGGGTGCCTCTTCAGTCTTCAGTGAATAATGGCAGGGGTCAACACTTGTGCAATGTGTCCCGCTGCTAACTGAACCATCACCTCCCAGAGTTTGGGCACTGCTGGCCCGGTCCGCTTGGTCTTGTGTCTGGTCGTCATTCCACTGATCATATACTTCAGGATCAAGCAAAGTGGAGCACCTTGATCTTCCTTTTGAGCCCTTGGCATATTTTGAGTTGTTCTCAAATATGAAGTCCTCAATGATCTCGAGGGGGAATTTCTTCTGGTTTCCACCCTCCCCTAATTTTTTTAGCTTTTGATTGATATATATCTGTCTACATTTTTCCCAAGTTAAAATTAAATGCTTTCTCAGCTTCTTGAATCGTATTGTCGTCTTCAGCTTCTCTATGTCTTCTCTCGCCACGTTCTTCTGCAGTTCAGCGATGTAGCGTTTGCGGACTTCTGGGTTGTCCACATACTGTTCCAGCCCTGAGAGGGTGCAGCGAGCTGGGTCTAAGAGATGGGTTTAAAACAGGGTATGTGAGAAACAATCTTGTCCATTTCTGTTGGCAATCCTGACACACTGACATTCCTGTGGAAACTAGTATTTATGTGGCCTATTCCGTGTGACATTTTAAAATAAACAAATTAACGAATAGCTAAATTTAAATCTATACATTATTTCTGCGTGTATTTATTTTATAATGTTCATTCTTTTATTAATTTCCACATTCATTTATTTATTAATTAATTCATTATATCTCCTCATTTTACATTTCCCTGTTTTTAATAGTTATTTAACCAGATGACTGACCATAAACAACATCTGCACAGTTATCGGACTTGGTGGTGTGATACTCACCTAGACTGTCCAACTCATCACTGGGTTCTGGGTTCTGCTCCAGTTCTTGTGCTGTGGCGGAGGCCTCAGGTCTGCTCTGTTCATTCTCTATAAGAGCATGTGGAAACTCATTGAGAGTAGCTTCACTACAGGAACGGATATAGCATAAACTCTCCGCTCTGCCATGGACAATGTATTCAGTACAAGCTTTGCAAGCATTGATGCCCCCAGTTGTCTCTTAGCAGATGTTACAATTACTACATATACAAGGCACACGTGCAGTAGACGGGTGTGTCGTGTCGTGTGTCTGTGTGCCGTAGATGGCAGGCACATGCACAGATAGACGCCAGGGGGTGCTTGAGCCCCTTCCTTTTTCCCCTTAGAGTCAAAAAGTGCCCTTTTATCCCCAGCATCCCGCACCTAGAACGCACTTCGTCAACACAGGGTGCCCTTTTTTGGCTTGAGCACCTACCCCCCAAAATGTCAGTGGACGGTACTGGTTGACAGGTGTAATGTATGTCAGTGTGCAATGGAGAGGTGTGTTATGTGTCACTGTGCTGTAGATAGGTGTATTGTGTCGTGTGTCACTGTGCTGTAGACAGGTGTGTTGTGTCAGTGTATTGTGTCATGTGTCACTGTGTTGTAGACAGGTGTATTGTGTAGTGTCAGTGTGTTGTAGACAGGTGTGTTGTGTAATGTGTCACTGTGTTGTAGACAGGTGTGTTGTGTCGTGTGTCACTGTGCTGTAGACAGGTGTAATGTGTAGTGTGTCAGTGTGTTGTAGACAGGTGTGTTGTGTAATGTGTCACTGTGTTGTAGACAGGTGTGTTGTGTCGTGTGTCACTGTGCTGTAGACAGGTGTAATGTGTCAGTGCGTTGTAGACAGGTCTGTTGTGTCAGTGTGTTGTAGACAGGTCTGTTGTGTCAGTGTGTCACTGTGCTGTAAACAGGTGTATTGTGTAGTGTGTCAGTGTCCAGTAGATGATATAAGTGGCACTACTCGGTTCGCACCGCACCTCAGTACTCTGTCATGGCGCATCTGTGCAGATCTAATTAGCTTTCCCCAAACAGGAGAGAGGGGTGTGCCAGTGACAGTGAAGGAGGGGAGTTTACAGAGAGTAACAACTGAAAAGAGAAAAGCTGCGTTTATCTCTAGAGAAATGTTCTGTTAGTTTGTTAGTGTTGACTAGGCTACCTTGCAAAAGTACCAAACAAAGACCCTGGTCTTCTGCTTTCCAATTATCAGCAGAGCCCTAATAAAGCTGGGCTGAGCATGTGCTATGTGAGGTTCCCTGTACTCGCCTCTGGATTGCTGAGAGACTCTGGGCAGTGAGGCGTGTGGTGCACAGTGTACTACAATTTAGCCTATTCCAATCAGCTCCCCCCTCCTCCCCTCCCAAATGTGCATCATTGGTTTGCCACCCCTGATAATAGGGCCGCTCTCACACACCTTTCTTGATCTCGAAGGGCTGCAGCAGGTTGAGTATGGTGGGGTCATTTCTGGGGATCAGCTTCATGATGCGCGCCACCTCCCTCACTGAGTCCTCCAGCCCATAGGTGGAGATGATCAGCTGGGGCATAGCCATCTTGCAAGTGCCCTCCATCGTCCCATGTGGGATCTTTGTGAGGTAATTCTGCATCTTCTTATACTGTACTTCATTTAACTCCTCCACAATCCTGACCAGAGTCTCAAGCCACTTGTCCTTGTCGATGCATGATGCCATTCCTGTGACCAGTATGGCAGGGCCAGTAAACATCATCATTATCATTATTATTAATATTAATAATAAATAAATAAATAAATAAATAAATCCACCTACATGATCGAAATGTATAGGACTCCACCAGCACTGGCACAACCATTATTGGTGAGCTAGACGGTCCCCATCATTTGGGGATCACTAAAATGTGTCTGAATGGAGGATTGGTTTGGTGGTGTCTTTAGTCACACTTAACTTAAATCTTGTTTGTTTTTCCAGATTAAGTTAATAATGAAGCACTTTTCCCCACATTTATAAAGATTTTATAAAAAAAAAAAAAAAAAAGCTAAATCTCAGTTTTGAAAAAAATATAGATTTATTGTTTTATTAAATATTTAGCTAAATCCTAAATATAGGCTTTGCAAACTAAACATTTAACTTTGAAATATTTAATGGTTGAATATAAATGTTAAATCTAAATCCAGATGGCAGGATTGAATTTGCAGGTTTATGTATTTAACATTTAGATTTACATTTAGATAAAACATTTAGATTTAAGATTTATATTTCAATTCAATATTTATCTTAATGCTATTTAATCAGTGATTTAAGTTAAATATTTCAAAGTATTTTTTTTGTTTGCAAAGCCCATATTTAGGATTTAGCTATATTAAGACAAACTATAAATATTATTTTTTCAAAACAGATATTAACCATTTATGATTTTAATTTTACATTTTTTAATATTTATGAATGGAAAAAGGCTTATTTACTACATCTGGAAAAACACACAAGATTTAAGTAGCATCTGTTAAAAAAGACACTCGGGGAAAACAAGTGTGCACTGCATTACATTTGGCACCACATAGGATAGGCTTTCTCCCAATGCGTGATTGGAGACGCCACCGAAAGAACTAGTTGCACAGAAGGACAGGGGCGAAACAAACCCTGAGAAAATAAGAAAATACCCCCGTTGAAGAGGCCCCAAATAACTCACCCGTACATGAGGTTACTAATGAGCACATAACGAGACCAGCTTCTACCGGTTTGTATCAGATGCATCTCTCTGCAGACACACAATACAAATTTAGTACAGAATGTAAGTTTTAGTAAAACCACAAGAAGATGGGGAAGAGGGCACACAACCCCCTTTGCCTATCTAGACATGCGTTAGATACGTGTGGAATATAAATAACGAAATGGCTACATATGTCTCCATATTTGGGCATAAAATAGAAAACATTGTGTTTAAGCTAAATCAGGAAGATAGTGAGGATATCATAAGATATAGGGAGTTGTCTCCCCCTTATTGGTTCAAATTCACCCTGTCCATGATATCGCAGTATGTATATAACATCATGTAAGCTCTATGATTTTAGGGAAGTAAGGACAGAGACCTGCGTGTCTGTGTGCATTACTTTTCTCCAAGCGGCTTGAATAAAGACTCTGTTTGATTCAATCTACTCTACAGTCTGATTTTTCTGAGAACAATTAAAAGGGGAGTCTTCAGTTGGCGTCACGACAGGATATCGCTGGAAGACCGGGTGTTCCCCACTGACCGTCTCCAAATGGGTGAGTAGGTTAATTTACCACCTATATAGCTTAAGAGAGACGTAGTGGGGGAGGCCCCGGGATTCCGCACAGACGCGATATCAAAACGAAACCAAAACATCAGACAGACTGTTGGAGTGATTGTTTTATACAGAACTGGTTGTGATCTCGAAATGTTGTGTTTTGTGCGCTCGGTTTTGGGCAACCGCACGAGTGGGTCTGCGCAACTTGGATTAGCTGGCGCTGATAGTTGTGTTTGGGATAACGGGCTCATACTGGGCGATTGATTGACATATTTGTATTGACTTTCCGAATTCAGACACTCGGTTGCCCCGGGTGAGTCTCTGCAGGAGAATACTGGATTAGACTTTTGGACTGGACTATTTCAAATCATGTCTGACGAAAGTGAGATTGAATTTTTGAGGGAAAACATTAGAAGGTAGAGAAACAGATGTTAGATAATGGATGGTCACAGGACTGGTCCCCCGGAATCATAGAGACTGGTGACATCAAGGAAATACAAGATGAAACCGGCAACGTTTTCATAAACCTTTGTCAGAATAATAAGAATTTAGAGACTAACTTGATCACAATGGATCAAGAAAACTGAGGCAGTGAAATAATTAAATAATCAAGTGGGATTATTTGAAATTTTATTCTAAATAATAAGAAGCTTCATAAATAAACAAATACCATCATAAAGAGCTTAAAGGGCTGTTTGAGACACTGCAGGGTCAATAAAACATGCCACAGATTGGATATCTGAATTATCTTTGGATATCAATGTGTATGTACTTTATGTGTTTATATATAATTTGTATATTTTGAAGGTGATATAAAGTAAATGTCTACGTTTTGTATGTGTTGTATTTTTAATATTGTCCATAGTCCAGAATAAAGCTAACAACTGAAGTAACCAGTAGTTTCAGAATTATATTTAAAACTGTCACATCAGAGATTTATCAGATTCATGAGGATCTCACCATGAGGACTTTTAACTCTATACAGAGTGCCTCAGGCATCAGAAATAAGAAAGATATAATATGATTCTACAAGAAAAATGTTAAAACAATACCAAATGTACTATGAATAAACAGATCAATAATAATAGTAATGAATATATAGTCATGGTGTCCCCACAGAAGAACCAGAATTTGTTTGTTAAACATCATGTTATGGACAAGTCCTCTAAAGTCAATTTAAAGGAAAGAAAAGGCTACACATGAGACAGACAGCCTGATGTAAAATCCAAGCAGGAGAATGTTACCCGTTTAGTGACATATTATAGTCTTTCAGAAAATGTGGTGAAGATATGAATACATAGAAAACCAGATACTCTAGGAAATTAAAATGTGGTCATTTGGTAGCTGAGTTCCACAATGAATAGTTTTTGAAATTCCTAGATTCAGATTTAGATTTAGAACGCAAAGCATGTGAATATGAGTGAAATAATAATATCGGAGGGTTTGGCGCGGCACCCCCACCAGGTCATTTGGGATTATATCCAGACCTTTCGCCTTTCAAACGCGGTCATAAAGAGCCAGATGTGAAAACCGTGCCTGCCGCTCCGATGCAGGTTAAAACCCGCACTAAAAGAGACAAGGACGGTAAAACCACAGGATATACCTCCCGAGTACATACTCCCATACCCAGCGGAAAAGTAAATGATTTGCGCTTCATTACCTAAATTGAAAATAAATCAAGGTAATACAGAATTTTGGGAAAACCTGAATGAAATGAGGTTGATTCATCTTCTTCACCCGAGAGATGTTCACGTCATATTGAAAGCCTAAGCCCTTCCAATGTATGGCTTCAATTAGAAAAACTTAGACATAGGACTGGGGACTGGGCTTGAGTGGAAACAAAAGACGTGCAAGAATGAGCAGATTTGATCAAGGCATTTGGCAAGGACGTAAAGCAAGCCCTAGGACAAAGTAATGGGAATTGGGGAATAGCAGTAGGCATTAAACAAAATCAAGGCGAGTCAGTAAAAGATTATTCCAAAGGAAAATTCACAGCCTACCAAGCCTACCAAGAACACAGAGACAGAGACCAAGCCGTGTTTTTGTAAATGTTGAAAGATGGCATGTCACACACATCAAAACATCCTAGCTATGGGAATATCTGGAAACACGTATCAGGAGATGGTGCGGTGGGCTGCTGAGGTAGAAACTCAAGCAAATAAACAAGAAGAAACTAACAAAAGAATCCCCTTCTGTTATTACAAGGAACTATATTACACTTATGTTGTAAGTCACCCTGGATAAGGGCGTCTGCCAAGAAATAATAATAATAATAATAATAATAATAATAATAATTATTATATTAGGCATTGCCATTCTCCGCGAAGCAGGGGCTTTCGTAGACGCAAGGAATAATCAGATACATTGGACAACCCCTACGGGCTCGCACAACAGCTTAACACACACACCGCGACACTGTGTGTCAGTATCAGCCATTTCTGCCACAGACATTACGCCCCCCACAGAGGCCTGCTCATGGTTGTGGAGCTGTCTGTGCTGCACTTCCCCATATCTGGGCCAGACACAAACTAGATTGCGGTTTGGCTCAGGTCCCACCTATTTCGGTTTCTGGTGAAGTGCACCCAGCACACAAGCAATATCTGATTAAATATTTTCTAAAATATAATTTTATTAGGTACATCTTATTTCATTAACTCAAATAGATGGAGCGAAACATGTGTATAAATAGTAATAATATAAATCGATCAAATATAACTTGAATTTTCTAGTAAGAAATCAGGAAAAGGAGGAAGAACAGCTGTTGGGATACAGAGCGATGTTGATGAAGGTTTGAGGAAGTTGACATGGGGTTTAAGAGTTAATGAGGCTTGGGAAGCCAAAAAAAGGGAGTTTGATATGTGTGAAAGAATTGTGCTGACACTTCCAGCACAAGAGTTTTGATGTTGATTGAATGGAATATGAGGGAAAATAAGGCATTTACTGAAGATATAACTTGATGAGAAATAATTAAATTGAACAATGCATGAGATATTAGGAAGGGAACACCCCCCAGCAAGGGTCTTTACACTGTGGTGTCCTGGGATATAAGGATAGTTACATTACTAATTCTAAAAATATTGATGCCGGTACTGATAGATAGAAAATTGACTACTATTATCTGTCTTCACAGGAGCCAGTGACACTGAATATCTCCCACAGGTTGCTACACCTCTGCTGATTGCAACAGGAGGGTGGCGATGCCCAGGAATAGGCGGACTGAGCATTAACGATTAAGTTCTCCACAGGTGATGAAACTAACATAAAATCATCTTTCAGAAAAAATGAAGACAGGCCTGAAGAACTCACCAGAAAAGACAACACATTGAAAAGGGACTTGCTGTGTATGCAGACGAATAATTATGGATATAGATTAGAAAGGAATCATGCATACTCAAACAACTCCAACTTCTT
The DNA here is from genome assembly GCF_036373705.1 of Amia ocellicauda. Lineage (NCBI taxonomy): Eukaryota > Metazoa > Chordata > Actinopteri > Amiiformes > Amiidae > Amia > Amia ocellicauda. The sequence goes on from NC_089863.1 coordinate 5,483,206, forward strand.
TTACATGTAAGCGCAACTGATGGATACAGAGTCTGGTGCGACTGTGGGCATTGCGTTAACTAAAAGGGGATTCTTCACCCGTGTACACGAATAGACCTGAATTCCTCGAACCACAAAATTCACAAAATACCACAATTGAATTGACTATTCCAGTGCTCATTATTGCTGCTATTCAGCCTGTTCAGTTGGAAGTCTAAAGCACAACACTGTATTGTTCATTTCCCGTCCTTACCTGCAATGTGTCCTGTAGCCTCTTTCTGCACCTTTAACAGTCAGTCAAGGGATTGGGCTGTAAATCAGGCTTTAATGCACTTGGTATCCGGCGCCTAAAGGCAATAGTGCGCACAATGTTAAACGCGTTTGAAGAATGCACCTCCACCTGCCCAGCTGCGCGGTTCCGCTTTCGATTCTTTTCGTGCTCAAATGTTTGATTTGGAGAACCAGAACAGCTTAGACACATATGCCTATGCATCAGCATACGATAATATATACGCTGGATAAGGGCGCCTGCCAAATACATACATACATAAATAATATTTTACGTCAATAAATAATTGGGATGCAGTTTCACCTCACAGGTGTATCGCCTAGTGGGCGGGTCCAGGCAAGGTCATAACATCTGATTGCCCCTCTGTTCCCCCACCTTAGGACTGACAGCGCTCTGATCCAATCAAAGTGTTCCTCTGACCAACGGGGAGGTTTCACTGTGTGTTCATTCGTTTTGTGAATCTGAACGCCTGGCCCGGGATCTTCTTTTCGAGTGAGTCACTTTTTGTGTTAATTCACCGGCACTCAGCAGGACTGAGACAGGCTCACACGTCAACAAACCCAAACCCCGCTATTGACCCAGCTCGTGTAGTGTTGTAGCGCACATTTCCGCAGTTCTGCGCAGATTTCCAGAATCCCAGCGATCCCATTGGTGGAGCAGCGCAGACCCGCGCAGAACTGCGCAACATGATCCATATAATCAATGATCGACATTATTATTATTATTATTATTATTATTATTATTATTATTATTATTATTATTATTATTTCTTGCCAGACGCCCTTATCCAGGGCGACTTACAACATAAGTGCAAAAATACAGTGAAGTACAAGGTATCAATCATTACAAATTCAATTTAGCTAAAACAGCAATTCAAAATAATACATTTTACAAATTCCAATTTACAATTTACACAAGTACAGTAAGTGACTTCCTACATCCTGGACGGTGAAAGCTAAGTGCTGTCAAGATGTTGGGTTACAGACTAGGGCTACGGGAAAGTGAGCCAGGAGGAAAACAATCAAGAACGTGAGGAGCATAATAAGAACTGTGAAGTGCTATCTAGCAGGGATAGAGGACTAATATTACAAGTGCTGTAATATTAAAAGACATGAAAAGCATGTAATCGATGCAGAACCTATAAGGCAGGGTGAGTGATCGCATCACTGTAATTTAGTTGTTTATTGCCCTGTCTGGCTCAGCTCTTCTGTTATAGTGCATCACGTTTTCATCATACTTCTTGATTTTACATTGCTAGTACTCATGTTGTTATTCTGATTCTGATCCATGCCTCTTCCCCTTAGCTCTTAACTATGACTTCACATATTGTCTGCTATTACAATCTAGGATGTAAGACTTGTATTTTGAACTGTGTATTTTCCTATGCACTGCATTTGAACTTGTAATTGTATTAGGTATTGAACTGTACTGTATTATTGCACTTTTGTATTACTCTTATATTTTGTAACTCGCCCTGGATAAGAGTGTCTGCTAATAAATATATAAATACATAATATCTATGGACAGTGATCCATATGTATCCACAGCACTTATTACCAATAATCAGTCATGCCATTATTGATCTGTTTGCATTAACCTTCATAGACTTCTAATCATCACAAATGTATTTGGTTTCATTTTTATTTTAAAGTTCAGTAGAGGCGGTATTTGGTGTTCTCTCATCAGTTCAATCACTCTTTTCAGTAATAGGCCTATGTGAAATTTAATCTTAATTATGTTATAATAACATATCATCTTAAAGGATACAGTTGAAAATATAGTTATAATTATGGACTATAATTATGTTTGTAAAAAATGCTTGAAATGTATGAAAAGCATACTGAGGTCCTGTAGCAAGTTGTTCTGTGTGCCTCGCCTGGCTTTGGGGGCTCAGTGTTGAGTCGAGGAGAGCCAAGTCCCTGGATATGGATGGATTTAAGATTGTGTTCAGTAGAGAACACAAGAACAGGAGAATACAGCTGTCCTGAAGATACTAGTACTACACTGGCCACTACAGGTACCTAACCCCAAGATAAACACACTGAGAATAGCCCAGAAACATTGAGATAAGGTGTCATTATGTTCCTGGTTTGAGCATGTTCACACTGTAGCACTGATCTCACCAATCACCGCAACATCTGCTCTTGTTAGTGGTTCAAACATAATAGACTGGGAGACTAGAGGTTTAAACTTGCAACAGATAGCAGTTAGCAGAACACTTCCCTTGCCATGCATGGCCCACAGGGGAGGGACAGAGGATCAAAATCACACCTAGCTGTCAGGAAAGCTGACAGGGGTGAGTGTGTGTGAAGACCCAGAGACAGAATGTAACTGAGAGGGATGGAGTTAGTCTATACAATTCAATACATTAATATGCAAAAATGTAATACATTTTAATATGCAAACATCATCAGCTGGTGGCTCTGGCCCAGTCCAGGTCCTCATTATAGACAGCGCTACCCCGCAGTGTCCTCTGTGCGCTGAACACCACAGTGGCCGATCTACAGCTGCCTCTTCAGGAAGAACGCATGGGTCAGGGTGGACTCCATGTTCAGGACAATCTTGACCTTCTGACTGATAGTGCTTCCATCAGGCTGGGTCTTCTGGACAGGAAAGTCCTGCTGGACCAGATTCTGGTTCACCTGCAACACAGAAGAGGACTCTTCATATCTGGTGTCTCAGTCTCTCAGTGCTTAATGAGAGTGCTTTAGGGTCCTGCAAGGCCTTGTAACCTGCATTGATACAACAGCAGGGAAGAGAAGCTGTAAGTGTGGCACAAATATTCCTCTTCCCAGATACCTTTTAATGTCCTGAAAGGCCTGAATGCATTCTGGACTGTGTCTCTGCAGGACCAGGGCTGAGATCCTGTTGGACTGGACTGTGTCTCTCGGGACCAGGGCTGGAGACCCTGCTGGACTGGACTGTGTCTCTGCAGGACCAGGGTTAAAGGTGGCTTACCTGGCAGTGCAGGGTACACAGTTAGGGTGTCGCTGGTGATGGGCAGACTAAACTTGACCGGGCTGTCCTCCTCGTACTCTGTCTTCATCGCTACATCGTCAGTCTGCATCGTCAGACCTGCTTCTCATTGCCTCCTAGTATCATGGCCTCAAGGTTCTCCCTCATCCCATGGGCCATGAGCACCACAAAGCAGCACATGACCTCTGGGCCTTCACTGAGGCCGTCTCTGAATTTTTCTATTTCCAGGATGATTATCTGTTAATAGGAAAGGGGGGGGGGGGGAATTTCTGTGCTGCATTATTGTATTACAGGACAGGGAAAGACAAAGCGCTGTTGGAGAGAGTGGCCCAGGTCAGTGTGTACATCAGTGGCTCTGTTCCTGGTCCTGTGGAGGCTGCCCTGCTGGTTTATGTTCAAACCGAGCTCTCCGATACTGCAGTGAACTCATTAATTGAACTAATTTGCCCTAATTGGCAAGGATCAGTGCAGTTCTCGATGATGTCATTGAGCAGCTCAATGGCTGCAACAAAGACCAGCAAGGTGGAGGGGCCTCCAGGACCAGGTCTGAGGGGCACTGGCTTCTTGTGTGAGTGTGTGTGTGTGTATGTGTGTGTGTGTGTGAGTGAGTGTGTGTGTATAGGGGGTCCCCCCTACCTGGCCCCCTGTCCACTGGGTTCAGGCTGACTGCCACACTGTACTGGAAGAGCTACTATTGGCAATGGATAGATCAGTGGTTCTCAATCTGTTCTCAAATGGAGCCCCCCCAGTTGGTATGCCAGACTACCCTGTAATTTATTGTGTGCACAGAAAAATTGGTAATTAAAAAAAAAAAAAAAAAATCTATGTAAATTCTTAATTTGTAATTTATTTAATTCGTTTAACAAAGCTTGAGACAGGTTTTCATAGTTTCTATTTTAATAAAACATCTATTATAAGAAAGTTTACAAATGAGAGGAGGCCATTCGCCCCATCATGCTCGTTGGGTCCCCACATAGTCTCCTCTGTTCCAGGGTGAAAAGGTTCAGTTCCTCAGTCTCTCAGTAGGACATTCCCTTCAGACCTGGAATAAGTCTGGTTGCTCTCCTCTGAACTGCCTCTAGAGCAGCGATATCTTTCTTGAAGTGTGGAGCCCAGAACTGTCCACAGTATCCAGATGAGCTCTAACTAGTGCATTGTACAGTCTGAACATCACTGCCCTTGTTCTCAATTCTACACTTTTGACAATATACCCTACATTGTGTTTGCCTTTTTTATTGCTTCCCCACATTGTTTGGATGGAGAAAGTGAGGAGTGCACATAGACTCCTAGTTCTTTCTCATGCGTTACTTCATCTAGTTCTATTCCTCCCATAGTGTAATTATAGTGTACAGTGTTACCTGCATGTATTACCTTGCACTTGTCCACATTGAATTTAATCTGCCAGGTTTCAGCCCACAACTGAATATTATCCAAATCCCTTTGAATTGCCTGTGCTGCTGAAATTGTATCTGCTGAGCCACCTATTTTAGTATCAAAAAAGTTAATGTAGATCATTTTACTGGTATACAATAGTCAACCCAGATGGGACTTGAACCCACAATCCCCAGCTCCAGAGGCTGATGCCTTATCCATTAGGCCACTGGGTCACGGTATTTAAATAGCACTGCCGGAAAATGGCAACAAGGCGGAACAATCCAAATTATCTAAGTTTGACATTTACTTACTTAAATTCTCAACAATCAGAGCATGAAGCCAGCGCATCTGAGGCGGCACTTAACCACGAAATATGCGATCTTGAAGGATAAGCCTGTTGATTTTTTTCAAAGGAAACTTAAAAGATCTGGGGCCTCATGTATCAACGCTGCGTACGCACAAAAACTTTGCGTACGCCATCTTTCACGCTCACGGTCGGATGTACTAACAGTGAAATGAACACAAGAATGTGCGTTCCTCCACGCCAACTTCATGTCTGGCGTACGTACATTTCTCATGGCTTTTGTCCGTTGGCGACTCCTACAGACAATGAAGTGAAGTTGCAAACATTACACTACGAATTGTTGTCTATCGCACTACCACCTGTGAGAAGCATTGCTATTAATTTGCAATTTATAAACTAATTAAAATACTATTGTCACACGAGCCTTATGGGAATATTCTATCAATTATGCAATTAAATAAGAACATATAAAAGCATGTGCAGATTGATACAACCCTTAGTCTATGGCAATGGCGGCGTTGGCCTTATTAGAGGACTTCGCTAATGGCAGAATCTGAGGAGAACGAGTTTTTAGGGACCACAATGATTTTCTGGCAAACGATGCTGACTGGCTTATCAGCCGTTTCAGATTTCCAAGGGCTATCCTCTTGGAGCTCTGTGCTGAGTTGGGTCCGGATATGGAGAGAGAGACACCGAGGAGCCACGCAATACCCGTTTCCCTGCAGGGGCTGACAACTCTTGGTTTCCTGGCAACTGGTTCTTTCCAAAGGGAACTGGCAGACCGCTCAGGAATAAGCCAGTCGTCTTTGAGCCGCGCAATGCTAGCTGTATGGGACGGGATCATCCGCATGTCTACCAGGTATATAAGGTTCCCATACGATGCAGTTGACCAGCCAAACATTAAAGCGCAATTTGCAGTGATAGCCGGTTTTCCTAATGTAATCGGAGCGATCAACTACACACACATTGCTATAAAAGCGCCATCTGAAGAAGAATTTGCATATGTGAATAGTACACATTTCCATTCAATTAATGTGCAGATAATATGTGATGCACAAATGTGCCTAACAAATATTGTAGCAAGGTGGCCTGGGTCAACCCATGATTCATACATCCTTACAAACAGCATGGTTGGGATGAGGCTCCAAGCTGGCAGGGTGCGCGATGGGTGGCTTCTTGGTGAGTGATGCATTTAAAGTTATGGTTCTATTTAATTGTATTTTTATTATTGTTTTTGCAGTTTAATTATTCAACTGCCCATCAGGAGACCGCGGTTATCCACTAAAGACGTGGCTGTTACCCCCCCTCACCAACCCACAAACTGACCAAGAGCGCAGCTACAATGATGCCCATTCTCGCACTCGGTCAGTTGTAGAGTGGGCGATTGGGCAGCTGAAATGTCGGTGGCGCAGCCTTGACAGGACCGGGGGGATGCTGTTATACTGCCCTGACAAGGTGTGCCGGATTGTGCTGGCCTGTGGTGTGCTGCACAATGTCGCGCACAGGCACGGCCTACCACTTGGTGAGGTGGCGGTACGCCAGATGACCCTGACCCAGGACCAATGTATGTGCAGCCCAACCAACAAGCCATTCAGGCCCATCAACATGTGATTGCGACAATATAAATGGTAATCAGAGACAAAGTTCATTTTTTGACCAATTTCTTTAATGAGTGGCTTATGTCTGTGAGTGCGTCAGTGATATTTTTCAGGTATTTCTCCGATGGCCAATAACGATTAGCTGTTGTGACTCCAGAACAGCATGCGTCAAGACGCGGCCAGACGGACGGGCCTCAGCACTGGGGGGAGCACTGGAAACGCCGGACACAATGGGCCCTGGCTGCTCAGGGGGGGCGGACTCCGAGTGCGTGCCAGTGGACGTTCCTGCTGTTGCACCATATAAATCAAAATAAACACAGGCACATGTTAATTGAGATTTGAGTCTGTTCCTTATTAATGGGTACACGCATTTGCCATAAATGCAATGTATACGTAAAATATCTGGTGTACTTTTGGTCAGCTACATTGCATGCATTTGAAAATTAAATGCAGGCTGGTAAGCTATGTGCACTACAGTTAAGCAATCAAATTGGAAATGAGTTACCTTCGTGGCAGTCCTGTAGTAAATCCGAGTCTCCCACAGCATCAGATACTATTCCAGAGAGTACAGTGACACCCATGATAGAGGCAACTCTCTGCTCAAAGGGTTCATCGACCCCTGTACCACTGCCTGTTCTGCCCACACTTTGTCGGTGCGCAGCAGTTCTCCGCTTAACTTCCACCTTTATATCAGACCATTTATTTTTAAGGTCATTCACTCCCCCACCTTTAGTTAAAAGAACGACTAGCGGGGTCTATCCAGTCCTCTCCTCAGTCGCACACAAGGCCTCTGCCCTGCCATCTGCTCGTCAGGCCTCGGCTACAAGGGAACCAGGGAGAACCTCCAGCACCGCGGGCCCTGAGCCCAGTGGAGTTTTGCCAGCCTTACCGGGTGGCGGGAGCCGAGCCTCCCACATAGTCTTCCTAGAGGATCAAGCGGTGAGGCAAATGGATGAAATGATGGGTGCGAGCGCTAAGCTAGGTGAGGGAGAAGAGAGAAGTGGGGAAGAGGAGGGTTTCTTTACATGATTGTTACAGAGCGGGTAATTGCCCCCCCAGCCATTATGGCATTAACTATTATATCAATAAATGTGAGGAGCATTGCTGAGGCGAAAAAGAGGACCGATGTTCTAAACTCTCTGGCTGGTATGAAGGTGGATGTCATCTGTTTGCAGGAGTGCGGCATCCCGTTCCAAAAGGAATATAAAGATCTCCGGGACACTTGGACCCTAGGCGAATCCTTCTGGTCGGGGTCCAATGTGTCCCGAGCGGACGGGATTGCCGTACTCCTGAAAAACCCCTTCATAGAGGTAAAGGCATTTAAGGTAATAGAGGCGGGCAGACTGGTCAACCTTGATTTTAAATACAAGGGGGCTGTATTGAGGCTGGTCAATGTCTATGCCCCCACCAGCCAGAGAGAGAGTGTCCTCTTTCTCCCTTAGCAATGCCCGCTCCTGATCGGCACCTTACCAGTTATCATTTCAGGTGATTTCAACTGTGCTCTGAGGGATGTAGACCGGAGTAAGCCCCGCAATGATAGATCCATCAGGGACCTCGCTGCGTTCGTGGAGGACTTTGAACTCTGCGACGCAGGTCGGGACCTGGTCCCCTTGTTCACCTGGGTGAGTTCTTCTGGCTCCTCCTTCTCCAGGATAGATCTTGTCCTCCTCAGTAAGCCACTGGAGAGGACCGCCATGTCTTCGGAGGCGGTCTTCTTTTCAGACCACAGGCTCCTGACGACAGAGGTGCTCATCCTGAGCACACAGGAGTCGGGGCCTGGGGTCTGGAAGCTCAACACCTCCCTGCTCGATGACCCTCATGTTATTAAGACCTTTAGCAGATGCCTCGAGGAGTGGAGGACCCTGAAGGACCTTTTTGATTCTCCCATAGAGTGGTGGGAGATGGTGAAGAAAAGGACCATGGGCTACTTCATTCAGCTAGGGAAACGGAAAGCTCGTGAGAGGCGGGCGAGATATTCCCATCTAAACGCCCGCCTCCAGCACCTGAGTCTTTTACAGCTCAGAGGCTTCGACCTAGCTGAGGAGGTGGCTCAGGTCAAACTGAGTCTCTCCGCCCTCTATCGGGAGGAGCAAGAGAAGATCAAGGTCCTTTCCAGGGTCCGCATCATGGAGGACGATGAGAAATGCAGCCGCTTCTTCTTAAAGAAAATGAAGGAGAGGCGGCCTGCAATGTCCTCCATGATCGACTCCTCGGGGCAAGAGGTGGAGGGCAGAGAGGCTGTTGAGACAGTGGTGCTGGATTTCTACAGGGAGTTGTATGATCAGAAGGAGGTGGATCAAAATCTGATCCATCACTTTCTGTCCCTGTTGGAGTCCCGCAATGAGGGGGACGAGGAGGAGAAGGAGGATCCAGAGATCACCACCACTGAACTCTCCCAGGTGATAAAGAGTCTTAACTCTGGAAGGACACCGGGTCCCGATGGGATCCCTGTTGAATTCTATAAGATCTTTTGGGAGGTGCTTAAAGAAGATCTGGCCCAGGTCTTGGGGTCAATGTACAGAGAGGGTAGATTGGCCCCTTCTATGAAGAAGAGTATCCTCTCCCTTCTTCACAAGAAGGGAGACCAAAAAGATCTGAGGAACTGGCGGCCGGTCAGCCTCCTGTGCACCGACTACAAGATACTGGCCAAAGCACTGATGCTCCGGCTGCAGCGACCACTCCCTCAAGTCGTGGGTCCCGACCAGGTCTGTGGTGCCCGGGGGAGATCGGCGGCCGACAACGCCATGCTGCTCAGGGATGTCGTGGCCTACTCGAACGAGAGAGGGCTTCCCCTGGTCCTAATCAGCTTGGACCAGGAGAAAGCCTTCGATAGAGTGGGCCACGAATACCTGCAGCTCGTCATGGAGAGGATGGGTTTCGCTCTTGGCCTGAGGAAATGGGTTAAGATCATTTACAGCGGTCTAAGCAGCAGGGTCCTTGTGAACCGCCACCTGACCGAACCATTTCCGGTCAGGTCGGGGGTCCGGCAGGGTTGTCCCCTGTCGGCCCTGCTGTACATCCTCTGTCTGGAGCCGTTCATGCAGGCAATCCGCGGGGACGTCCGGGTGACAGGTTTCCATCTCCCGGGTTCCGGCGGAGAGCAACTGAAGGCCCTGGACGACGTGGCCGTGGTCTGCACGGACGCTCCGTCCGTGGCCAGGGTCGAGGAACTGCTGGACGGCTTCTGCAGGGCGATGGGGGCCGCTGTCAACAAGGCCAAGAGCGAGGTCTACCTCTCCAGGGCATGGCCTGTCGGCTGGGGCCCGCCGACCGTGTTCCCTGTGAAGCCATTTATCAAGGTTCTGGGGATCACGATCGACGGGACCAACACGGGCACCCGGAGCTGGGAGGAGGCCATATTTAAGGTCCAAAAGAAGATCCACGGCTGGAGCACAAGGACCTTGACGATGGCTGGTAAGGTGCTGGTCGTAAAGGCCATCCTCTTCCCGATACTCCTCTACGTAGGAATGATCTTCCCCCCAGACAAGGTCATCGCAAAACTAGTGACCCGAATTATATTTCGGTTTGTCTGGGGGAGCAAAATGGAGAGGCTGAAAAGAGTGCAGATGGTGAAGGGTACCCTGGATGGAGGCAGGGGGGTCCCGGACGTTGTGCGGCTGATAAAGGCGCAGGGGCTGGCCTATGTGGTCAAGAACATCCAGGCTGCCAGCAGCCAGCAGCCTGAGACCATTCGGCCTCTGCGCCATAGTTAACACCAGGCCGAGCTCGTGGGATCCCCCGCCGTTCTACAGGGCGCTCCGAGCCTTTGCGCTCGAAGTAGGCCTCCATAAAGTCATGCTGGCCTCCTGGGATTATAAGACCATCTGTAGCCAGAAGAGATCTACCCAGGAGACCAGCCGGATAGAAGATTTCCCTCCCGAAACCTGCCGGTTTATCTGGGCTAACGCTACGCACGTTTGCCTCACGAATACACAGAAAGATGTCTCCTGGATGGCTGTGAGTCGGTGTCTCCCCACCCGAGTGTTCATGCACAGAAGGGGCATAGCTCCTTATGACACCTGCCCCTATAAGGGTTGCCTGGGGAAGGAGACGGAGGCTCATATCTTTAGGGATTGCCCCTCCGCCTGCAGGGTCTGGCTCCTGTTTTTCCCGTTCCTCTGCAGGTTTGCCGTTCCTGTGCGGACAACCGCCCAGCGGATCCTTCATGGCCCTGCCAAAGGAATAACATCTCCCTCCCTGAGGTGCTGGTGGCGTGTCGTCTGCGCAGTGAAGCAGGCCCTGTGGGAGGGACGGAACATCTGCCTTTTTAATAAGCAGGAGCTGGACCCGATTGTATGTCAATCTGGAGGTCCATCAGAGGGGCAAGGAGGAAGCCTACAAGATCTGGCACATAAAAGATCTGGGGGAACTTAGGATCCCTTGATGGGACCCACCTCCGGGGACGACCATCTCCCCCTGCTGGAGCCCGAGCCAAGATCTTTTAATTATTTTATGAAAGATTATATTTTAAAATTAATTTAAAAAATGAATTTTAATTGTTTTTAAAGATTTAGTTGTTTTTAAAAACACTAGTTTGATTGGTTTTTTGGGTTGTTTTTGTTATATTTCTTTGTCAAATGCATTGGCGGTTTGGTTTTAATTTTAAATGAATTGGACTGTTTTGGTTTGTTTTTTATTTTTCTTGTTTTATTTTATTTTTTTGATTTGTCTGATTCATTTTCAGTTATTTTCAATGTATTTTACATTTTTTGTTGGTTAGCAGGTTTGCTTTTAGTACATTTGTTTTTCCTTTTATGCACATGTTCAGTTAATTTGAATTTAATCACTTTGAGATTTTAAAACATTTTAAGTGATTTTAGTAATTGATTGAAGAATTTTTTTTTTAATCATAAGTATTAAAAATTTGAACGTTTTTATATTTGTAAATGTAAAATACTAATACCTAATAAACAGTATTTATATCAGACAATTTCTTTTTAAGGTCATTTACAGTGCGATTTTCAGATCCCACCGCATTGACGGCGTCAGCCAAACTCTCCCACTCATTTTTCTTCCTTTTGTTATTAATTCCGGAGGACAAAGTTCCAAATAAAATATTTTTTCTCGTTTCTACCTCCGATAGTAGCACCTCCAATTCACTTTCCGTAAAGTTTTGTTTCTTGCTGCTTGCTTTTGCCATTTTCTTGCTGCTTGCTTTTGCGATAGTAGACTCATTACCATATTGAAATTCATTTAATTGAGGGAGGAGACAGGGTGGGGTGTTGTGCTCGTGCATGTGCGCTCAATTTCACGTGAATTGGGATGTACAAAGAGAATATGCGTGGGATCCTGCGTACGTAGAGATTCATACATCTGTTTTTTTTTGTGCGTACGCACATTTACAGCTTTGTCCGTACGCAATGTTTTAGTATGAATTCAACGCAAGTCTTTGTACATGAGGCCCCTGAAGCAGCATAAGTCCACCATAAGGAACAGTGCTACTCCAATTTCCAAAGCCCAAGAAGCATCTTACCATGCTAGTCTGGGGATTGCTAAAGCAGGTAAGCCCCACACTATTGATGAGGAACTTTGTTTACCATTGGCAAAAATTATGTGTGGAGAAAAAGCTGCTCAACAGCTCGACCTGGTGCCCCTTTCGAATGCCAGTCACTTGCAGAATTATTGATATTGCAGATGATGTCAGAAATACACTGATAGATCAGCAGATGCTTTTCACTAAGATTAGATGAGTCTACTGATGTCGCCGATTTGGCCAATTTTCTCGTTTATGTTAGATATGAGTTTGAGGCCATATCCCATGAGGACTTTCTGTTCTGTAAGCCATTAACAACAAGAACTACAGGAGAGCATATTTTTCTGCTTCTGAATGAATTTATCGAAGAGAATGGCATCGACTGGAAACAATGTGTCAGAGTTGTACAGACAGTGCCAGCATGCTGACAAGCCGACACAGCGGCGTAGTTGCACAGATTAGAGAGGTCGCTCTGGATATGAAGTGGACACACTACAGCACCCACTACGAGACACAAGGGGCAGAAGCCCACAAGGCTCTTTGAACTGGACTCTGAGGTACAGATGTTTCTGCATGACCAGAAATCTACTTTGGCAAGTCTATTTGATGATCCAGTATGGCTGGTAAAATTAGTCTACTTGGTTGATATATTCTTACCTTTGAATGAGCTGAATATGGGACTGCAGGGGCTCTATTTAACAAATGTTGATGTGTCTGACAAGATCACTGCTATGAAGAAAAAGCTGCAGCTTCTTGTTAATAAAATCAAGGCAGGCAATGTCTCTGCTTTCCCAACACTGGAGACTCATCTGCTCACACATGGTGTGGCACTTGATGCTGCCGTTTGTGATGTGATTGTTGTGCAACTTTTGTCATTGGAAGAACAGTTATCAGAATATTTTCCAGTAGAGGCCACACCAAAGTGGATCAGGAGCCCCTTTACTGTTAATGTCAGGGGAATAGGACAGCAGTGTGGAGTAGTGGTCAGTGCTCTGCACGCTGGAGTGGAGGGTTGTGGGTTCAATCACAGTTCAATCAGTTTTTGATGCCTTTTGCTACTATCTTTCTTTGCGAGAAAGATTTATCTGTTCTCACTGCAATCAAGACAAAGTATCGCACCAAATGGATGCTTAGCCAGATCTGCATTTGAAGCTCACTGCCCTCGTCCCTGACATTGCAAGGCTTTCCTCGGCTAAACAGGCTCACCCATCTCAATAAAAATTGTAAGTGCTCAGTGACATTTTTATTATTTGTGTGTGTGCGTGCACTCATGTTGGTCATTGAGATTTTCTGTGGTTCCTATGAGAAGGTGACTTGTAGGTGGTACTTGGATGCTTTAGTTTGATCAGGGGTGGTATGTGGTTCACAAAGTTTGAGAACCACTGGGATAGATGATTGATGTTATATAGAGACATTGTTACCTCTCCAGCCAGTTCTTTTTTTTTTTTGGCAGTTGAAGTTATATCGTTTCTCCAGTAGGTCGGTTATGATCCTTCCATCGATGTCATTGACGAAGCCCTGAGACACAAGGAGAGGATCAACAGAAGACCTCTGATTGGTCAGAGTAGATACACTTTCTTGCAGATCCTCCCCTTTCGGCACCCTCGCCCCCTAGTGGTGGGATGACCTGACTTGTTTCTGATGTCCTGATGTACTGACTGTACTGGGTCACGATTCTAGAAAAAAAGTTGTTGTGACTACTGTGAGTTACCTGGGGTTAGGGTCATCTACTAGGAAATTAATAATAATCATAATAATTGTGATTGATTTATTATAGCTGCAAGCACCAGTCATCATTTGGCCTAGCATGCCACAGTAGTACACAGAAAAACAGCAATATGGGTTAAAAGTATCATATTGATAAGGAATAGTGCAATATTATATGCAAGTAACATGTGATTGGCCCATGGCAACCATATGCCCAATGTGACCAATCGCCTTCTCTTGAACATGATTTTACATTTTCGAGAATAGAAGTTTAACACAAAATGGCGGCCATTCCATGTGACCTGTGTGACACCTACCTCGTCATTGTAGCAATCCACCGTTTTCTGGGGTTTTAAGCGAGAGGAACCTGACTGGCCAAGGTTCTTCATCTCATTTTAGGCAAAGAATTGGTATTGTGAAGGGAACAGGATTTTCTATCCAACTAGCTAGCAACCTGAAACAGAAGACTATATTGCCTGATTTGGGGATTCACTTGCTTGCATGTAGTGCAGTGGTTTTCAAACTGGTCCTGGAGTACCCCCTGCCCTGCTGTTTTTTGTTCCAAACAAGGTCTTAATTACTTAATTTAACTGTATATTGCTTTGTTAGTTTTAAGGATTCAATTAAGCAATTAATTACCACTGATGTAGTGTATTTGAAATGGATTGGAGGTCATTGAATCGAGATTTTTCTCTACCAGGAATACAAACCCTGGGACAGAAGTCCAGTGTGGAGTGGCAGATGCGATGAGGATCTTACAAGTTACAGAGAGACTATGGTGTCGGTGTGGAGTGTGTGGGGCTGCTCTTGGTTTAAAAACAGTGGTTTAAGGGGGCATATCTGTCTTGAGAGTGGCCTCCTTCTTCCGTCCGGATCTTTGTGAGATGAAACAGACACTTCCTATACTCGTCTTCCTTTAACTCCTCCATAATGTCGCCCAGAGCCGGGAGTCACTTTTTCTGGTCGATGAGCGACGACATTCCTGTACTGGTACGAGTCAGTAAACATAACTCCATATTTAACTCCATATTTAAAATGTATATTGAACTTTTACATTAATATTTAGCATTTAGGTTTAGACTAAATATTTATTTCAAAGTTACATGTTTATTTTGCAAATCCCATATTTAGGATTTAGCTAAATATTTAATCAAACGATAAAGATACATTTAGTTAAGTATTTTTTTTTTTAAGAAATATTTATAAATGTGGGAAAAACGGCTTAAGTATTTACTAAATGTGGAAAAAAACACAAAGTTTAAGTTAAATCTGTGAAAAGAAAACATTCTCGGAAAAAAGTGTGCGCTGTTATACATTTGGCGCCCATATGGTAAAAACAATAATATTATTATTATGAATACATACATACAAATTGCACGGATCACGGCAACCCCAATTCATTAAACAAAATAAACTACAATAGACTATTTCAGTGCTCATTATTGCTGCTATTCAGCCTGTTCAGTTGGAAGTCTAAAGCACAACACTGTATTGTTCATTTCCCGTCCTTACCTGCAATGTGTCCTGTAGCCTCTTTCTGCACCTTTAACAGTCAGTCAAGGGATTGGGCTGAAACGGGTCAATACTGCACCTCTGAGGACTGCGAGCTTCCACTTTCGATTCCGCAGTCTTGGGATTTTTTATGAAAAGGAGTCGGCGGAAACAATCTGCTTCAAACATGTTTAAATGTATAGACATAATTGGGATGCAGTGTCAGCTGATTGCTGTTGACTGGGTTCTGCTTTTCAACATGAAACACGATCCCAGAAATCACCGCCATCAGATATGCCCATATCGATTAGAAATAAACACGTATCATTGTGTTAATATGTATAGTAAATGGATTTCTATACAGTAATTCGTTTTAAACCATTGTTTGTTTAGCCTGTAATAGAGAATCTCCCTCTCTATGCGGGGTGGATATAACACTATGCGGTAAGGAGTAACAAATCTGGCATTAATTAAAAAATATTTTAAGAGTTTAACAAATAAACCGTTCCATAAATGTATGGATACATATTTATTTTGTATATCCTTATTTATAAAATTACCTGCAAAAGTATTTCGATAATAGCTAGCTTGTTGCACGCACTGAGTTCACACACAATCATCACTCGACACAACCCAGATCGCACAGGACGTTGGGCCGACTAAATGCCAACAGATATCAGTGCAACTTGTTTTAATACATTGAAATATACAACTTTAAAATAACATACATATGAATAATAATCATAGTAAATATATTTGATACTGTCAAAAATGTTCCCAGCTTCATTATTTGAAAGCGCTCCAGAGAAAAGTCGCCCCCTCAGATGAGCTCAGACCGAAGAGCCGCTTAAATATATTTACATGTACTGTTGTTTAAATGAACTGAAAAGTAGAATATGTAATTGTCTGAAGTACCGTTTTGTATGTATGACACATCAACAGTGGTGCGATTCTAGAGTCTGTAGGGGCCCTAGGCAAAATATTTCCTTAAGTCCAGGCGTTGTGTGTGAAGATGCACAGAAACGAGGTGTTTATTTGTTTGTATTTGTAAGAGGACACTGAATTAGCAACGAATGTAACTTAATGGCTACAGGACAGAAGGGAACTTTCACATAACTATTTTTAAAGTTGCCATACTGACAATTAAAATTAGTTATGTTATAAGAATGACTAAGGCTTATTGAATGCCTTGTAGTTTAGTTATTTGTTCTGTATCTGCTTATCTAGAATTGAGCCAGACGTGTCCAGGGGATTCAGCAGCTCGGTCACTGAGAAGCAAGGTCAGACGTCCGTCATTTATTCTTTTAAATGTTTAATCTATTTGTGAATAAAATTGGTGCTTGTTATTCAATGCCTCTGCTGAGTGATTTGAATATGCGATCTTACATGTCTTTCTGTTGTGTTTTGATCTGGGGATCTGTAAGTGTCTACTGCACATTTACATATTTAATATTACATGAGTTATTTAATTAGGCTTAGTTCTGTTGAGCGTGTATAAGACGTGAGCTTTTTAAATAACTGTGTATTGGATAATACTAATTTTAGAAATACTCTCCCCCATCCGTACCTCACAGACAGAGAGAATGAAGCCGCATTGACACAGTGTGACTGCAGTTCTGCTCTCCTGCAATATATTTCTTCAAGATCAAGACCGGGCTCTGAAAACACGGAGGCTACAGGACGAGGACACCGAAGCAACGAGCAGCACTGAATACAGGATAAGAACAAAGGATACTTTTGGGGATGCCCGGTGACACTCATGATCCGTCGGGCCGACGTTGGCCCAACGCTGCTGTGCTATCTGGGTTAAGTTTGCTCATAAAGAAAACAAATCTAATTCTGGACAAAGAGAGAATAGAGGGGAGTTGGAGAGAGAGATAGTAACAGAGTTCAGTCAGTAAGGAGGGAGCTGCAAGAAGTAGAGAGAGAGCAGGAAGATGAAGAACAAGAGTGGGAGCCAGGGATTGAAGAGCAGCGTAGTGAGGCTGAGGGCACCGAGGGCGCACTTGGCCCAAGTCCAGTAGGACGTCACGGTAATCAAATTCTCCGATTTTCATTAAGAACAGTTTTTCTATTATCATTATTAAATTCTTCATTGTACTGTTGCAGTAAATTAGGATCATTTTATGTTGTCAATCGTGGTGCAGAACAGACAAAATATATAACACAATTATTCGTTAAGAACATTTTTCAAAGACATGCATTTTAATGTGGAATTTGATTTTTTTGTGGGGCTTACCAGAACCACTCAGATATTTGTTTGTGTGTTTCAGTTTGGATACCAATTTGGGATATTGAATGTTTTTTCTCCAAACAAAATCTATTTCCAAAATTAATATATTATGATAAACAACACTACAACTTCATCAGCATACACCTAATTGTTCTTTAGTTGGTTTAGCCTAATCGTGGGTTTTAGTTAGCTAGCTTGCTACTATTGTTATCTGTCCAACATGTTTGTTTGATCTGATTTGAGAGCAGGCTATAACATTTCAACCTTTTCAATACAACTTAATGTGCAAATGAATTATTTATTTTCAATAAAGTTTGTGCCTTTCATGAATTTTATACATTCTCTCAATCTCAAATAAGAGGGTATATAGCTGAATCATATTGTTTAGATTTATATATCATTGTTCCAGATAAATTTGAGTTCATACATACACTGAGTTGTAGCATTAATCATATTTCCAGTAAGTGTTCAAATTATTTAATCCTATACACAAGCAACTGGTTTTGCTCTTGCCCCCCCTTTGCCACCCTATGTATGAAATCCTGGACATGCCACTGCCCATTCCATGCTGAGAATTACGCTGTGAACCCAATAGTATAGTGCACACAAATCACCCCACCAGTTATCTCTTGGGCAGATACAATATCGCAATATTGAAGGTGGGCGAGGAGTGGCCACTCCCTGATTGGACTTCCTGGATTTAAAAAATGATTGGTCAACCAGGAACAGTTGAGGCTGGATTGGATTTGAAGAGCCAGTATAATGTTTTATATAATCTGTATAATGTTTTATATTAATATTAGTATGCAGACTGAGCAAAATAGATTTATCAGGCTAAGCAATGGTCAACAAGGTACATTTGTTAGAAATTCCTCTCAATGATAAAAGGATCACACAGTGGAGATAGCCCACAGCTGTTAAAAGTCTGTTTGTGGACTTAATTTTTTTCCCAGACAGGCAGGAGCTGTCTTTGTTAATGATTGATTGACAGTTGTTAAAGATGACCATAGGATCGGACCTTTCCCAGTACATCAAAGGAAGCTGTCTGGTTTCTGCATCCCACACCTCCCCCCAGGAAGACAACCACGAACAATCCAAAGGCCACAGACCTGACCTCAAAGTAACACTTCTTAGAAGCATGTGACTGGATCCTGCCCACAGACCCAGAGAAAGAGAATGAGAATGAGAGTAATAAGGCAGAGGCTTGATGCTAAGCCACTGGTCGGTTTTCACAGTGAGGGACAGGGATGCTGTTGTGCACCAGCATACACAGAGACAGTCAGAGACCTGCACTGACACACCCGGCCTGCCACTCCCTCTCTCTCCAACCAGGAGGTGACCGGGCAGCCCCACAAACACACAAAATCCACACAGAAAGACTCACACGCAAACACAGACAGATGTAAGACTCATTCACACACACACTCACTCAGACACAGACACAGACACAGACACTCAAACTCACAATTAAGACCCTCCCATCTACACAGAAGGATTCCCAGTGACCGAGAGGCAGACGGACAAAAGTGAAGTCCTGGAAGTCCTCCTCCCCTGCAGCCCAATCGCACCGGGGAACCGGAACAGGGAAAGAGGGAGAAGGGGAGAGGAAGGAGGAGATCCCTGAAGAGAATGTGGAGGTATTTTGCTCAGAGAAATGTTGCAACCTTTATATACAAATAAATAAATCAATAACACACCCACAGTGTGACTAGGTTCTCTTCTGACCTAAGTGAGGTTTATTTTGTAAAAGGCCCGGGAAGAGGACCAAGGTAAAGAACCAAGTGTCTTACAGGAAGTCATGACACTGTTTTTCTTTTTTATTCAATATATGTTAACAAAACACAATATTCTACAGGTTTCAATACAAGCCTCTACAATAGGGTGCTGAAGGCCACGTTAATTATGACTGCGCTGGACAACAATGATTTGCTCTGTTTGCACCACTGGGTGGTGGGTCCGAATGGAAGTTGTATTAAAATGTTTGAAATCATTTTTAGTTTTCGATATGCCTTACTATTAGGATGAAAAGGTGTGTGTCTGCCTGATAAAGATTAATAACTAGTGACATCAAAGTAAACAGCTGAGGTAGAATCACTGTAAAAAGTTTCATGCACAACTGTGTGTGTGTGTGTGTGTGTGTGTGTGTGTGTGTGTGTGTGTGTGTGTGTGTGTGTGTGTGTGTGTGTGTGTGTGTGTGTGTGTGTGTGTGGGGGGTTATCTGAACACAATTATAATCATCATCCTCACAAACGGAGCAATTTAATCCAGTTTATTGTTGTAGACCTTAGGGAAGGATATTGTATTTGTAGGTTCTGAAAGATAAATGTTACTTTTGACAGTAGCCCAAGGCCTGTGTGGTCTTCAATCAGGTGGGAGCGTTCGTTGCAATGCCTTTATGACACGCAGCGTGGAGAGGAACAGTGAATCAAGGAGATTCCAAAGTTGCTCTGACTCCATGCTAAAAGTCAGAGCTTTTTATACACAGAAACAAACATCTGATTATAATTAATAAGCCATTACTATGTCATCTTAAAAGCTAGCTAAGCAGAATATATATATATCATTAGGATTAGGGAGCAGACACTCAAATCATACTGTTTGTCATTATCTCCAAGATGCTAATCGAAAATAACAAACAGGGGGCAAACTACCTTCTGGTCTGACTGGTGGCTTGACCTTATCTTTCTTAAGTATACATGAAGTAAAACATTCAGAGAGGAATTTCTAACTTTACTTCCACAGCTGTGCCTCTCTTTTGCCCACCACAACCGTGTGGGACAAGAGCTGCATAAATCACTTTCCAAGCAGACACAGCCAACAGCCCAGAGAGAGACTTCAGCCCACTGATCGTTTCCAGAGACTCCGGCCTGGCTGCACCAACAGCAAACACACCGTCACACATTACAATACGATTGCCAGAACTTCATCCGCATCCGCGTCCGCTTGTGCTGCAGCAGCATGTCTCTGTCCCAGCGCTTCACACAGCGCCTGTCCTCGGCTCTGGCCGAGCTGATGAGAGCCGCTCAGTGTGCGGCGCGGAAGGCGCTGGCAGAGACGCTGGCGGAGCACCGAGAGGAGATGAGCCGAAGGCGGCGAGAGACGCTCGTTTCATATTAAAAGCGCTGTGAGAGGATGAAGCAATGAAAACGAAAGCCGTCAGGGACATAATTGACCAGAGGTGGAAAGAGTACTGAAGTCCTACTCAAGTAGAAGTACTGTTACTTTGATTAAATTGTACTCAAGTAGAAGTAAGAGTACTGATAAAAAACTACTCAAGTAAAAGTAAAAAGTAGCTCATTTAAAAAGTACAAGTTACTTAGTTACTTTCATCAAAGCATTGTCACATGATCTCCAAGCAATCACTAACACTAAATATACAGACGGGTGACTAATGAAAGGAAAAACAACATGCAGTGTCTCAGTAAGGTGTTGGGCACCACGAGCCCCAGAACAGCTTCAATGCTCTTGACACAGATTGTACGAGTCTCTGGACTCTACTGGAGGGATGAACACCATTCTTCCAAAAGATATTCCCTCATTTGTGGTTTTAATGATGGTGGGGGAGAGCGCTGTCTAACACGTCAGCCCAAAATCTCCCATAGGTGATTCACATAATTTTCATACTCATCAAACCATTCAGTGACCCTCGTGCCCTGTGGATGGTGGCATTGACATCCTGAGACCCCTCCCATCAGGATAGAAATGTGTCACCATAGGATAAAGGGCTTTGGAATGTGATTGATAAAAGTTTTTTGGGGGAAATTAATTGTTCAGATTTGATTCTTTCATGTGGAATATGCTGCGTGATTATGTTTATATGAAAATAAATTGTCATTATTGTTGGGATTGTTGGGAGTTGCACTGTACTTAATGTTACATAAGGGACCAGGGATTTAATGTTACATTAATAAATTGCATTTTTTTGCATTTAAATATTTCATAACACTGTATTTACACCTCCAGCACCCCACCTTTTAGAGTGTCCTCTTTATTGACAGTTTAGATATGGTAACCTTGGCTAGCTCTGGTTATCTCAACTCATTATCAGTGGAGCAGTAACTTTAGCTAATGGGTTAAAAGGGTCTTCTTAATGTACAGTGTTAAAGATGCATTCCAGTGATTTTGGGTTGTTGTGTACCCATTCTGTCCAATCAGCTATTTTCCTTCTTTATTTTTGCATATTAAGGAAACCCTATTTTGTCCACTAATACTATTCCATCTTGCACTGAACAAACGGTTGAGGGATGTGTTCATATTGAAGCACTTTTGGGGGTGAGGCGAGTGGAGAAGTTGTCTATATTGTCTATCGTGTAAATGGCAAAACAGTATCACTGTTGTCTATTGTGGTAATGTCAATTTTAAAATAATTTCATCAGTAGCAAATGGTAGCAAATATGATGGTACATTTTTGCTGGATTTTAATTAATTGCCCAGCTTGTAATTTGTAAATTGCTTCAATCTTAGCTTACAAACTGAGATTTTAAATGCCATTTTGCAAAAAATCTGCACAGGGGACCATGCCCCCAGACCCCCTAGCACATGTCGGCCCCTCTGTAATAATCTTGGCCCCTTATGGCCCCCCCATTTCAAAATCCTAGAATCGCCCCTGGATGAGAGGACAGACAGACGAGAGCTATAGCAGGTGCAAATCTGCTAAAAAAATATATATTTATAACCTATTCATTTTGAGGAGTTTACAGCTGAAACGCAGTATAGGTAGCCTATTAATTCAAAAATTTAATAACACATAACGGATAAGTGGGATGAATGCACATACGCAGAGATAGCAACATTATATTATAATTATATATTATATTATAATTATATATTATAATCTATTACTTATTATAATTTATTATTATTAATAACTAATTCGCGACCCTGTCTTTAAATTCGATGGTCAAAATCAAACGCTCGTTTTGATCGATCTTGTATTTGGATTAAAAAATGTACAGCCCTAATCACTAATACTGGTGGCTAGCTAGCTAGTAATTTACTTTAGCTACTGCTGGACTGGATGACTGACTTCAAATCTTTAATTATTTGACAGACCAACCATAACCATCAGACACACAATGTGATTGGCCTGTTGTTTGATTGGAGTGTTGTGGGCAGAATGCTTGAAATTTGAAAGTATTGCTCCTTCATTTATTGGTCTGTCTGTCACCCACCATTTCCCCCCTACCCCCATGACAGTCTACAAAATGTGTACGCATATACTACATACTGAGACGCATACACTACATACTGAAATGCATACACTACATACTGAGACACATACACTAAATACTGAGACGCACATACACTACATACTGAGACGCACATACACTACATACTGAGACGCACATACACTACATACTGAGATGTATACAGTCAGATTTGACTTCCGCATACAATGAGATTTCACATGCGTTTACAGTGAGACGACTTCTGTTTACAGTGAAATTTATCTTCTGCATAGTGAGATTTTGTAAACGGATGTGAAATCTCACTGTATACGGAAGTAAAATCACTGTATGTGCAGGGTCGGGAGGGTTACTTTTAAAAAGTATTCCGTTCAAAAATACTAAAAAAGTAGTTGTAATTCGTTACTTTCTACCCCTGTAATTCTCCCCATGGTACATACACTACATACTGAGATGCATTGTACAGTCTGAACATTACTTCCCTTTAAATTCTACACTCTTGACAATATACCATAAAACTCTGTTTGCCTTTTTTATTGCTTCCCCACACTGTTTGGATGGAGAAAGTGAGGAGTCCACATAGACTCCTAGGTCTTTCTCATGCGTTACTTCATCTAGTTCTATTCCTCCCAGTGTAATTATAGCGGACATTTTTGTTACCTGCATGTAATACCTTGCACTTGTCCACATTGTATTTCATTTGCCAGGTGTCAGCCCACAACTGAATGTTATCCAAGTCCCTTTGAATAGCTTGTGCTGCTGAGATTGTATCTGCTGAACCACCTATTTTAGTATCATCTGCAAATTTGACAAGTTTTCCAACAATCCCAGAGTCCAGATCATTAATATAGATTAGACAAAGCACAGGCCCTAGTACTGATCACTGAAGAACTCCACTAGCTTCCAATTTGAGGATCAGTGGAACCTTATCAAAAGCTTTCTGAAAATCTAAGTATATCATATCATATGTTTTCACATGATCTATAGCTGCAGTTGCATGTTCAAAAAATTCAAATAAATTATTAAGACATGATCTGCCTCGTCTAAACCCATGTTGACTATCTCCAAGAATATGTTTTCATTAAGATGCTAATTTGATGTCTAATCCTGTCTAACCTTTATTGACCTCTTGCTGTTATAGTATTGAAAAAAGCTCTTTGCATTAGTTTTAGGGAATCCAATCCTGGGCGCTTTTTTCAATCCCGGGATTTCGGGATTGTTGTTTCTAAAATCCCGGAATCCTGGGATTAAAAAGAGCTTCCCAGCTAACACACACATTATTACGTTGTGGCAACGTTGTGGCAATTGTCATGGCTACCATCTACCACTCCCACTTTCCCCCACTAGATGTTGCCACCACCCTTCCTTATCAGTCACGTCTCTGCCTTGCCTTGTTTGCCCTGTTCTGCCGGTACCGTCCACGTCTGACCACCTCTACTATGCTCTGCAACTGGGTCCCCTATTCCTGTGCCCCGCAGTATGTTACAGAAATGTTGTGTATTAGCTGGGTCATTTTCAAATGTAGTAATAATTATAATGCAACCAGTACAATCAACGAAAACAGCCTAATAGCCTATCGTTTTCTTAAATACATGAACGTTTTTATTAATGTATCATGTCATGGATCACATTGAATGTTAAACAGATTGTTGTGGTACTAAATTGCCTAGAGTCTCAGAGATTAAATGAACACATTATTAGACAAACTATAATGTAGGCTATATACTACACTTATACACTCACCTAAAGGATTATTAGGAACACCATACTAATACTGTGTTTGACCCCCTTTCGCCTTCAGAACTGCCTTAATTCTACGTGGCATTGATTCAACAAGGTGCTGAAAGCATTCTTTACAAATGTTGGCCCATATTGATAGGATAGCATCTTGCAGTTGATGGAGATTTGTGGGATGCACATCCAGGGCACGAAGCTCCCGTTCCACCACATCCCAAAGATGCTCTATTGGGTTGAGATCTGGTGACTGTGGGGGCCAGTTTAGTACAGTGAACTCATTGTCATGTTCAAGAAACCAATTTGAAATGATTGGACCTTTGTGACATGGTGCATTATCCTGCTGGAAGTAGCCATCAGAGGATGGGTACATGGTGGTCATAAAGGGATGGACATGGTCAGAAACAATGCTCAGGTAGGCCGTGGCATTTAAACGATGCCCAATTGGCACTAAGGGGCCTAAAATGTGCCAAGAAAACATCCCCCACACCATTACACCACCACCACCAGCCTGCACAGTGGTAACAAGACATGATGGATCCATGTTCTCATTCTGTTTACGCCAAATTCTGACTCTACCATCTGAATGTCTCAACAGAAATCGAGACTCATCAGACCAGGCAACATTTTTCCAGTCTTCAACTGTCCAATTTTGGTGAGCTTGTGCAAATTGTAGCCTCTTTTTCCTATTTGTAGTGGAGATGAGTGGTACCCGGTGGGGTCTTCTGCTGTTGTAGCCCATCCGCCTCAAGGTTGTACGTGTTGTGGCTTCACAAATGCTTTGCTGCATACCTCGGTGGTAACGAGTGGTTATTTCAGTCAAAGTTGCTCTTCTATCAGCTTGAATCAGTCGGCCCATTCTCCTCTGACCTCTAGCATCAACAAGGCATTTTCGCCCACAGGACTGCCGCATACTGGATGTTTTTCCCTTTTCACACCATTCTTTGTAAACCCTAGAAATGGTTGTGCGTGAAAATCCCAGTAACTGAGCAGATTGTGAAATACTCAGACCAGCCCGTCTGGCACCAACAACCATGCCACGCTCAAAATTGCTTAAATCACCTTTCTTTCCCATTCAGACATTCAGTTTGGAGTTCAGGAGATTGTCTTGACCAGGACCACACCCCTAAATGCATTGAAGCAACTGCCATGTGATTGGTTGGTTAGATAATTGCATTAATGAGAAATTGAACAGGTGTTCCTAATAATCCTTTAGGTGAGTGTATATAAAAGCCATTATGTACTGGAATAAGTCATGCTGTTTATGTAACAAATGAGAAAACAACATAGTTAAGGCATGAATTGAGACAAATGCACATTTGAGCACAAAACAGCCACAAGCACTAGACTACTACTACTACACTAAAACATACACTGAGCAGTTAAACATTATATACAATAGGCCTATGGTTTTTAGGTTTTGTTCATTATCTGTTTCTTAGCAGAGTAATTAAGAATAAAAGAATGAAGAAAGCTAAAGTCAATTGTCTCTTTTAGACCATTGCGTATGTTGTGTACAGAACACATGCGGCTAAAATGCAATTTCGGACTCCACTCTGGTTTGGTAGAGTTTCCACAGTTAATGTTATTTGCAGGTACAGCCCCCGTGCCCATACGCTTTCAAACAGGAACAATTCTGTGTTGATGCAGTTAATCACATGATGCTGCTGCTGCGGCACTCATGCAGTTCATGAACTTTAGCTGCCCCTTTAAAGTTGGAGTCCGCGAGACCTCAGCAGTGCCCTTCTTCTGCAGATCGGCTGAATTTAGTCTGGAATCTGCAGGTGGTTAAACTTCAGATTCGCACTGTGAACAGATGACAAGCCTCTGTATTCATTCTTGCACATTTTCTTTTATAAATAGCTTACAGCACGGAGTACAATAATTACTGTGCTGTCATATTTTCCATTAGCCACAGTCCCATGATCCCGGGTATTTCACGTTTTCAATCCCAGTATTTCGGGACTAGAAAATTGTCTGAGAAACCGGAATTCGGTCATCTTGGTCATTTGAAAATATAAAATCAATGCATGCTTTCTCTCTGGTTGGTTCCCTGACAAATTGAGTTAGAAAGCAGTCATTTACCATCTCAACCATTTCTATTTCTGCTTCTGTAGTCCCAACTGGGCTTTCCCAGTCTATGTTTGGGAAATTGAAATCCCCCATTATAACAGCCACATCCTTGCTACATGCAGTCCTGATTACACTGTACAATGCAGCATCTTTCTGAATATCTGAGTTGGGTGGCCTGTAACACACTCCTACTACTAACCCTCCAGATCTTTTATTCAAAAGTTGAACCCACAAAGATTTTGTTTCATTAGCAGGATCTAATTTGAGTTCTTCTGCCTCAATGTCATTTCAGACATCTAATGCTGCCCCACCACCTCTTTGATTATGCCCGTCTCCCCTAAACTGTGTATCCTTTCAACTTGTATTCATCCCCATCATTGTCTGTAAGCCATGTTTCTGTCACTCCTACAACATCATAATAGCTTAATTGGGGTTTTATTTATGTCGTAGGACATTAATTGAAGTATTTGATCAAATGAAACCGTAAGTGATTGGGTTTTATTAAGTGAATATGTACTGTATCTGTTATATATGATTTATTAAGAGCTCTATTGTGGTTTTATTTATGTAATTTGCAATTGAATGTTCACAAATGTCGGTGACTTAAATGCCGGGATGCCCCTATTCTGATCTGCTCTCCTGTCCTCCCCCAGGAGCTGTAGAGGCCAGCGCTCTCCCTGACTCTGGGAAAAGGGCTCCCACTGAGCAGCAGCCCTGTGAGCAGGAGTGGGGCTCCAGTCTGAGGCAGGACACAGAGCCCACAGCTACTGAAGACAACAAGAGTCTGTCTGAGCAGCACAGGAGCAGACACGGTGAAATGGAGCTCAGTGGACTGGAGTCTGGCCACATGGCGGAGCCACAGACTGTGGGTTTAACACAGGGACTCGGGGCACTGGGATCTGAGTGTGGACCCAGTGCAGCTGGTGCTGAGCCAGACTCTGCCAGTACACAGTGTGAGCCCAGTGTTGCGTCTGTTCACATTAAGACAGAGGACAGTGAACTGGAGTGGGAAATGCATACGGCTGTGGAAGAGGAACCCTGTGATCTTAGAATAGACAATATCACAGGAGGCCTCTGTAAACTGGAGCCGCAGCTTCCGGTAGATGCGCTGTGTGACGCTGACTCTGGTGCCTTGAGGATGGGGCCCAGTGGAGGCAGTGACAGTGCAGTGAGGGGTGAGAGCACATCTTCACACTGCAGACAGCTGCGTCCTGGACCCTCCAGCTCTGACTGTCCCCCCTCAAACACAACTAGGAAACGTCAGGGCTGCCACCGCTGCCCCCAGTGTGGGAAAACATATAGGAACTTTGGAAGCTTTAAAAAACACCAATGCATAAGGAAAAGAGTGCACTGCTGCAGCCTGTGTGGGAAGGGCTTCACTAGTGCATCAAGAATGACAACTCACCAGCGCATTTGCACAGGAGAGAAACCGTACAGCTGCACCCAGTGTGGGAAGAGCTTCAGTTATCCAGGACAACTTAAACGTCACCAGCGCATTCACACAGGGGAGAAACCATACAGCTGCTCCCAGTGTGGAAAGAGCTTCAGTCAGGTAGTACACCTTAAACTTCACCAGAGCATTCACACAGGGGAGAAACCGCACAGCTGCACACTGTGTGGGAAGAGCTTCAGACTTTCAAACACCCTTAAAATTCACCAGAGCATTCACACGGGGGAGAAACTGCACAGCTGCTCTCAGTGGGAAGAACTTCGCTCAGGCAGCAAACTTTGAATCTCACCAGCAGGTTCACATGGGAGAAACCGCACAGGAGCTCCAAGAGTGGGAAGAGTTTCAATTAGGCAAACAACCTTAAATCTCAGCAGTGTATTCATAATAGAGATAATCTATACTGGTTTGGATTTGTAAATTATAATTACGCAAGCAGTTATGTTAATAGTTCTATGTATGAGTGTTCTATGTGTCTCTGTATTATAGCAGTCATAACATGGTGGGGGGTATAATTTATGGACGACTGCATCTTCATTTTACACCCCAAAAAGGCAGTCCAAAACAAACCATAAAGTAGTCACTACCACAGTAATTTTCCTTAGCTCTGATTGTCAGCATTTTTAGCAATGGCCAGAAGACAGCTGCTGACTTTGACACACCTGTGACTGTAAGAAAGTTCAACCATGAAAAGTTAAACAGTTGTTTTTTTGGTCAAGTGTTAGTCACAGTTTCTCATTATCATTCAGTCTGCTGAGTGACAGGAGTGTAAAGCAGCTGATCAGAGCAGATCTTTGTCAGGCACAGCAGTTAGACATCAGTGTTTGTCTGGAAATTCACACAATTCTGTGTCTGACTCCATTCTCCAGTAGTGAATGTCACTCATCTGTACCACACATGAAATACACTACTACAGTGAAAAACTGTTTTAGTTGATACTTTATTATTCATATTTGCAGAATCCTTACCCTGGATGACTTAGCTGACTGAGATTTTCCAGTTTACTGTGTTCTGATGTTTTTAACAGTGCTGTTAGAATGTGACTGATAACTCTTAGTGTTAATAATTGGGTCATTTTTGTATTCTAATCTGAATTGTTACCATGTTTTGTAGATTTCACATCCATGTCATTAATCACTTATTTTTCTAAAATCTAAAATAAAAATGTACATTAACTCTGCTACAGTTCTTTCTGTTGGGTGTGTGAACAAGCTCTTGTATGTCAAGGTTATTGCTTGCAGGGCCGGCCCATGGTACAGGTGGATTAGGGGGTTGCCTAGGGCCCCAGAATATCAAGGGAGATAATCATATGTATCCGTGTAATATACCCAGAATGGCCACATTTTAATAGGGAAAGATAACTGCCTGGTCCGTTTATTGTGGGTTTCAAGGTAAAGTAAGTTGCTGATAGACATTTCATGGTTAATGGCAATGCAGATCACTTTTGTATCCTATGATCATTATGCTCTCTATATTGTTGTGGGTCTGTTATGTACTGTTCAGTACTGTACATCGTGTTGTAATCCTAACTTTATAAAACACTTCTATTTATGGTTTTGTAGCTCCACCATTGATGTGAAAACCCACTTGGTAAGATCATTAAAACAGAACATTAAACAACAAGGCGCAATGCACAAGACAATCCTTTGCCCTTCGCATGGTTGCATTTAAACCGCTCGTCTCTAGTGCAATAAACTAAAGTCCACAGCAGTCTGATCATGGTGTGCTTCTGTCTGGGGATCAGCTCCATGATCCGCCGCACCTCCCTCACCGAGCCCTCCAGCCTGTAGTATCTGAGGATCAGCTGGAACATATCCATCTTGTCTGTGGCCTCCTTTACGCGCCGTGGGATATTTGTGAGGTAATTCTGAAACCTCCTGTACTCTTCTTCCTTTAACTCATGCATAAAGTCGGCCAGAGCCCAGAACCACTTGTCCTCGTCGATGTGAGAAGCCATTTCTGTGAACTAGTGTGGCAACATCTGTTGATACTTTATTACATACATTATATATATATACACTCACCTAAAGGATTATTAGGAACACCATACTAATACTGTGTTTGACCCCCTTTCGCCTTCAGAACTGCCTTGACATTGATTCAACAAGGTGCTGAAAGCATTCTTAAGAAATGTTGGCCCATATTGATAGGATAGCATCTTGCAGTTGATGGAGATTAGTGGGATGCACATCCAGGGCACGAAGCTCCCGTT
Source organism: Amia ocellicauda (assembly GCF_036373705.1). Taxonomy (NCBI): domain Eukaryota; kingdom Metazoa; phylum Chordata; class Actinopteri; order Amiiformes; family Amiidae; genus Amia; species Amia ocellicauda. The sequence goes on from NC_089863.1 coordinate 5,513,282, forward strand.
CCACCACATCCCAAAGATGCTCTATTGGGTTGAGATCTGGTGACTGTGGGTGCCAGTTTAGTACAGTGAACCCATTGTCATGTTCAAGAAACCAATTTGAAATGATTCAACCTTTGTGACATGGTGCATTATCCTGCTGGATGTAGCCATCAGAGGATGGGTACATGGTGGCCATAAAGGGATGGACATGGTCAGAAACAATGCTCAGGTAGGCCGTGGCATTTAAACGATGCCCAATTGGCACTAAGGGGCCTAAAGTGTGCCAGGAAAACATCCCCCACACCATTACACCACCACCACCAGCCTGCACAGTGGTAACAAGGCATGATGGATCCATGTTCTCATTCTGTTTACGCCAAATTCTGACTCTACTATCTGAATGTCTCAACAGAAATCGAGACTCATCACACCAGGCAACATTTTTCCAGTCTTCAACTGTCCAATTTTGGTGAGCTTGTGCAAATTGTAGCCTCTTTTTCCTATTTGTAGTGGAGATGAGTGGTACCCGGTGGGGTCTTCTGCTGTTGTAGCCCATCCGCCTCAAGGTTGTACGTGTTGTGGCTTCACAAATGCTTTGCTGCATACCTCGGTTGTAACGAGTGGTTATTTCAGTCAAAGTTGCTCTTCTATCAGCTTGAATCAGTCGGCCCATTCTCCTCTGACCTCTAGCATCAACAAGGCATTTTCGCCCACAGGACTGCCGCATACTGGATGTTTTTCCCTTTTCACACCATTCTTTGTAAACCCTAGAAATGGTTGTGCGTGAAAATCCCAGTAACTGAGCAGATTGTGAAATACTCAGACCAGCCCGTCTGGCACCAACAACCATGCCACGCTCAAAATTGCTTAAATCACCTTTCTTTCCCATTCAGACATTCAGTTTGGAGTTCAGGAGATTGTCTTGACCAGGACCACACCCCTAAATGCATTGAAGCAACTGCCATGTGATTTGGTTGGTTAGATAATTGCATTAATGAGAAATTGAACAGGTGTTCCTAATAATCCTTTAGGTGAGTGTATATATATATATATATATATATATATATATATATAAGGCTAATATATGGAAGCCCATTTCCGCCACACAAAAAAAAAAAAGCCCCGATTTTTAAATTTATTTTCTGGTCAAATTGCTATCTTATAATTACGACTTACTCTAACGGGTACTGGGCATGCACCAACAGGACGGTTGCAATGGAAGCAGTCAGGTCGTTACAAGTTAGTATGTTAGCTAGCACAGTGGTTAAGACACTCCCCTCTGAGCCTGGCGTTGTGGGTAGGGATGGGGATCGTTAATTTGTATTGATATTGATACTATTTTCGAGACTGCTTAACGATCCAAGTCTTTATCGATACCACTATCGATACTTTTCTATTATTTGGTGGAAAGACTAGACGACAATACATTCTTAACAGAAATGTTATTGCTATTATTGCAAAAACTGTGAGTCTTTAATTTCAGATTTCAACATAACGTATAACTATGAGAACAGTAAAATAATATATCAGCAGCAAAATGTCCAACACGTTTTTTACAACAAAGAAAATAAATATATATAAATAAAATAAATATTATGTTTTACACAAAAAGAAAAAAGAATCGACAGCTCTTCTTCACAGCTCTTCACACACTGTGCTCGTAAATTATTTTTCCCGTTCGCGCACGCATCTAATTTTAGGTGTATATGTGAGTGAAATAGTTGCACTGTAGAGCCCTGAATCGGCTTAATATTGTCAACGATGGAGACTCTATAAAGTTGGGGTGCGCTTACCATGCATACCTGGGGTGGAGGAGGATGACTGTCCTGCTATGTACATGTCCTGCTATGATTTCGATACATTTATTTGTTTTCAATTCTATAAATGTTGCATTCGATTTTTTTATTTTTGATCTCAAAATCAATTTTTTGACTAGAGGCAGAGGAGGGTCGTGGTTTGGAGGAGGTGCGACGGCGAGGGCTGACTACCGGAGTACTGGCAGGACCAGCACTGAAGGGTGCTGCTATCTCTGAAGCTCCAAAGTCAGCCAGCTCCTCAACCAGCCGCTCCCTGAAGGCCAACTGTGTGAGATGCGCCAGCCCTTTCACCTTGGTCAGCTGCTGGTGCAGGATGAAGGAGTTGACGACAGCAGTGTCCACAAAGTGGTAAAAGAGGGTCTTGTACCACTTCATGGTCTTCTGCAGGACATGGCAGTAGCCGACCAGAGCATCGGACAGGTCGACGCCCCCAATTCCAGCAGTGTAGTCCTTCACGGCACAAGGGATGGGGACATCCTTCCGTATCCAAGCTCCATTCTCCTTCACTCGGCGATTGGCAAAGTCATATAGATATTAATTCATACATACAGTTAGGTCCATAACTGGGTAGATGAGTAGTGGAGGACACCGTGAGCACACTGGCCTGGTCTGGCTACCCAAGTAGGGGTACTGATGCGGAGGTTCCTAGGGGCAGCCATGGGGGAGGAGCAATGGCAGGTAGCGGTCCTCAGGCCACTGCAGGAGGAGCTGCTGACGTGGCACCAGTGGATCACAAAGACAGTGCAACACCTCCACTAGGGTTTCTACAGGGCCAGTGCCGATGAGATGTGGAAGACTTCTGCCGACTGGCAGATGCAAGACGCTGAATCGGCGCTGCTGTTGAAACCGAGACAGTCGATACCATCCCACACAGAGATCACCAGACCAGCCCACCTGCTCACTGATTGGGTTAGGAAGAACCGTCACTCAAAACTACTGGACCAATGGAGAGCCGAGATCCACGCCTCCCTGTAAATCCCACCCTCACGACAAAACAGCGCCAAAACTCGTAAACGAAAGAAAAAAAATCGAAAGCAAAGAAACTGGCGACAAAAACAAAAAATGCAGCATCACAAGCAAAGACGAGGGCTGCAGGCCAGTCTTGATAAAGTTTTTTTTTTTTTTGATTTCAATACATTTATTTGTTTTCAATTCTATAAATGTTGCATTCGATTTTTTTATTTTTGATCTCAAAATAAATTTTTTGACTAGAGGCAGAGGAGGGTCGTGGTTTGGAGGAGGTGCGACGGCGAGGGCTGACTACCGGAGTACTGGCAGGACCAGAACTGAAGGGTGCTGCTATCTCTGAAGCTCCAAAGTCAGCCAGCTCCTCAACCAGCCGCTCCCTGAAGGCCAACTGTGTGAGATGCGCCAGCCCTTTCACCTTGGTCAGGTGCTGGTGCAGGATGAAGGAGTTGACGACAGCAGTGTCCACAAAGTGGTAAAAGAGGGTCTTGTACCACTTCATGGTCTTCTGCAGGACATGGCAGTAGCCGACCAGAGCATCGGACAGGTCGACGCCCCCAATTCCAGCAGTGTAGTCCTTCACGGCACAAGGGATGGGGACATCCTTCCGTATCCAAGCTCCATTCTCCTTCACTCGGCGATTGGCAAAGTCATATAGATATTAATTCATACATACAGTTAGGTCCATAACTGGGTAGATGAGTAGTGGAGGACACCGTGAGCACACTGGCCTGGTCTGGCTACCCAAGTAGGGGTACTGATGCGGAGGTTCCTAGGGGCAGCCATGGGGGAGGAGCAATGGCAGGTAGCGGTCCTCAGGCCACTGCAGGAGGAGCTGCTGACGTGGCACCAGTGGATCACAAAGACAGTGCAACACCTCCACTAGGGTTTCTACAGGGCCAGTGCCGATGAGATGTGGAAGACTTCTGCCGACTGGCAGATGCAAGACGCTGAATCGGCGCTGCTGTTGAAACCGAGACAGTCGATACCATCCCACACAGAGATCACCAGACCAGCCCACCTGCTCACTGATTGGGTTAGGAAGAACCGTCACTCAAAACTACTGGACCAATGGAGAGCCGAGATCCACGCCTCCCTGTAAATCCCACCCTCACGACAAAACAGCGCCAAAACTCGTAAACGAAAGAAAAAAATCAAAAGCAAAGAAACGGGCGACGAAAACAAAATTGCAGCATCGCAAGCAAAGACGGGGGCTGCAGGCCAGTTTTGATAAAGTTTTTTTTTTTTTTTTTGCTTTCGATACATTTATTTGTTTTCAATTCTATAAATGTTGCATTCGATTTTTTTATTTTTGATCTCAAAATCAATTTTTTGACTAGAGGCAGAGGAGGGTCGTGGTTTGGAGGAGGTGCGACGGCGAGGGCTGACTACCGGAGTACTGGCAGGACCAGCACTGAAGGGTGCTGCTATCTCTGAAGCTCCAAAGTCAGCCAGCTCCTCAACCAGCCGCTCCCTGAAGGCCAACTGTGTGAGATGCGCCAGCCCTTTCACCTTGGTCAGGTGCTGGTGCAGGATGAAGGAGTTGACGACAGCAGTGTCCACAAAGTGGTAAAAGAGGGTCTTGTACCACTTCATGGTCTTCTGCAGGACATGGCAGTAGCCAAGCAGAGCATCGGACAGGTCGACGCCCCCAATTCCAGCAGTGTAGTCCTTCACGGCACAAGGGATGGGGACATCCTTCCGTATCCAAGCTCCATTCTCCTTCACTCGGCGATTGGCAAAGTCATATTGATATATATACATACATACAGTTAGGTCCATAACTGGGTAGATGAGCAGCGGAGGACACCGTGGGCACACTGGCCTGGTCTGGCTACCCAAGTAGGGGTACTGATGCGGAGGTTCCTAGGGGCAGCCATGGGGGAAGAGCATTGGCAGGTAGCGGTCCTCAGGCCACTGCAGGAGGAGCTGCTGACGTGGCACCAGTGCATCACAAAGACAGTGCAACACCACCACTAGGGTTTCTACAGGGCCAGTGCCGATGAGATGTGGAAGACTTCTGCCGACTGGCCAGGAATTGAGAGGAAGGGATTGTGACTGGGTAGCTGAGTTGGCGTGAAGCAGAGAGTGTGTGCCAATGCTATGCGGGAGCGAGCGCCTGTGTGATAGAGAGCAGAATAGAGTGAGATAGGGAGTTAAGTGTAATTGTTTGGGCGTGGGTCTCAGCCGATAGGGGCCTTTTAGATTGTGTTTTTTAAGGCCAATAAACCTTCCTGACGTTGCTTTATACTTGTTGTCTGCTAAAGGAAAAAGACCCCCGCTTGCTACAATACTTTTGTTTGTTAACTTTCGAACTTTGGATTCACTTGACAATAGTACGTCCACCTGCTTCCGCAGTCAGTGCACCAGTCACAATCATAGATTTTATAGATTTGCTTTAACCCTGGCCAGTAGGAATTCGACCTGCCCACATCAAACATCTGCGTCTCTCTGCCCCCGCCCCTCCCCCAAGGCATCGCAGGCTGGCAGGCAGCACAGACACAAGGCTGCGCGCACACAAGAGCAAACCCACAAGCAGTGACCACATAGATACAGAATACTTTGTAAAAAATAATCCCAACGCTGGACGGGCCCCTTCGCTGGCTGGGGCCCCGGGACTCGAGCCCTGGTAAGCCCTTGCAATAAGTAAGCCTGACTACACCTATACTTAAGAATTAAACCGGCTCATCGTTATTGAAAGCGAAGAAAATGTGAACAATCTTCTGTTTTTCACTTCTGACAGATTACATCATGAATGAACCAACTGGCAATATATTGTCTTTGAAATGAACTTTACACCATTCCGCGATACAGCGAATAAAAAGCCTATCATTGAACTTTTAAAACTTATATTTTGAAAACAACCACAGTCATACATACAACCTGCTACTTGAGAAACATAAATATTCTACTTTTCAGTACATTTAAACATTTGAATAAGTCGTGAAGTGAACTTACTTTAAGCGCACTCTTCGGTCTGAAGTCATCTGAGGAGCCTTTTCTCAAAGTGGTCTGAAGGAAGAGCACTCGAGCGCTTTCAAATAATGAATCTGGGAACATCTGTGACAGTATCAAACACGTGTTTAATGATTTATTATCCATTATTCGAGTTGCATACTGCAACTTCGGAGTCCTATACGACAAGGTCAGTGTGGAACCGTGTATGCATGTCGTTATCCATCCAACACAAAACTATAATCGTGACTTTTGATCTTAAAAAACATTGCTCGTGCCACTTTCCTTATTAATACGTTAATAAATAATCGAAGTCTTGTGGAGTTTACATCAGTTCATAATGACACAATCTGTTCCATATTTTGGATCTTTCTATCTCACGAGCGAAGTCACCGCTTCCCTGGTGGTCTAGTGGTTAGGATTCGGTGCTCTCACCGCCGCGGCCCGGGTTTTTCCAAATATTTTTTAGAACAGGTACAATGCTGATGGGTCTGTAGTTCGAAATGTGATCTTTAATCAGATGGGGGTGATCAAGCCTTTCTTACAAATGGGATGAGTGTTATTTAAGATGCAAAGATTAGTAATGTGATGAATAATATTTTATACACATCTGCTGCGTGAAGAATGCTGACCAGCACCAGTCAAAGTGGTCTGAAGGAAGAGCACTCGAGCGCTTTCAAATAATGAATCTGGGAACATCTGTGACAGTATCAAACACGTGTTTAATGATTTATTATCCATTATTCGAGTTGCATACTGCAACTTCGGAGTCCTATACGACAAGGTCAGTGTGGAACCGTGTATGGATGTCGTTATCCATCCAACACAAAACTATAATCGTGACTTTTGATCTTTAAAAAACATTGCTCGTGCCACTTTCCTTATTAATACGTTAATAAATAATCGAAGTCTTGTGGAGTTTACATCAGTTCATAATGACACAATCTGTTCCATATTTTGGATCTTTCTATCTCACGAGCGAAGTCACCGCTTCCCTGGTGGTCTAGTGGTTAGGATTCGGCGCTCTCACCGCCGCGGCCCGGGTTCGATTCCCGGTCAGGGAACTCGCTCTTTCCCGCCCCTTCCATAAACGAATGGAAAATCAATAAATCAAATCTATTCACGCTAAGTAGAGTGCATGTTATCAAATATGTATTTCCTGACTTCCCGTTTCAATCCTTGTAATGAGGGTGGGAGGTGCTGTATTGTGAGAAGAAGGGCCATGTGCACTGCTTGCAAAATGCAGGATGCGAAGGTAGCACATTACAAAGGATTGAGGGAGAGAGACGATACTGCATTTCATAATACATCTTGAGACAGGTGTGAATTCTCACACTGTCAGAGAGTTGGCGCTGTCTTGGAAATATTACAGTGGTGGGTCCAAGGAGACACTTTTGTAAGTCAATCTTATTTGCACGCTTGTATTATTTCATGCTAATTTGTCTTTGAGTGACCATCTAGGGAGGCATGTAAGAAATGCTGGAAATAAACTCATTCATGAACGGAAAAGATGTTCAGTTAAACTTCCGCAGTTTATTGTTAACCTATTTCTTGCTTTAATTTACTAATGTGATCTTTATAAGTGACATGGGAATCGAGAATTAGTCAAAGGTATTGAAGAGGTTACTACTGTAATTTGTGAGTTGTTGATTACTATAGAGGGAGGGCTGGAAGACTTAAGGGGATCTAAAATATACATTCTTTTTTTGTTTTGATTAGAGAAACATTGGTTTGAGCACCAGTTGAGCTTAAAACGTTTGAATTTAGGAGGAGATTAAGGTTAACCATCAACGGCTTTAAGGAAATCCCTGGTATTGTTGTCCGTGAGAGCTGTTTGTATGTGTTCAGTTAGCAGTAAAGTGGCTGATGCAAGACGATCTTTTTGTGCAAAAGACAAACTGATTTTCAGATTCTGATTCTGAGATTCTAAATAAAAAACTGGCCAGTAAGTATTTTTCCAAATATTTTTTAGAACAGGTACAATGCTGATGGGTCTGTAGTTCGAAATGTGTTCTTTAATCAGATGGGGGTGATCAAGCCTTTCTTACAAATGGGATGAGTGTTATTTAAGATGCAAAGATTAGTAATGTGATGAATAATATTTTATACACATCTGTTGCGTGAAGAATGCTGACCAGCACCAGTCTACTCAAACACTCCAATATCAGCAACAAACTTAGGTTATGTTATGTTCATTATTATGCAGGAGGTAAACCATCTGGTATTTGAATGAGATGTAATCACTTCCAATAGATAAGACTGTAACCTGTCTATCTGAAGATGCAAAAAGGCTTCTCCAAACTCACATGTATATTTATCTATAATCTATATTTATGTTTTATGGAATAAACTTGTTACTTCTTCATCGCTGTATCCTGGGATTTACTAAAACCACTACAGATATAAAGAGCGATAATAATCTTGAATTCAATAAACATGATCCAGTGATTGTGCAGCTCTTGACTGCAGGTCTCTGCGCATACAGGGTGTTTAATGAGTCGCTGAATCGGCGCTGCTGTTTAAACCGAGACAGTCGATACCATCCCACACAGAGATCACCAGACCAGCCCACCTGCTCACTGATTGGGTTAGGAAGAACCGTCACTCAAAACTACTCGACCAATGGAGAGCCATGATCCACGCCTCCCTGTAAATCCCACCCTCACGACAAAACAGCGCCAAAACTCGTAAACGAAAGAAAAAAAATCGAAAGCAAAGAAACTGGCGACGAAAACAAAAAATGCAGCATCACAAGCAAAGACGAGGGCTGCAGGCCAGTCTTGATAAAGTTTTTTTTTTTTTTGATTTCAATACATTTATTTTTTTTCAATTCTATAAATGTTGCATTCGATTTTTTTATTTTTGATCTCAAAATCAATTTTTTGACTAGAGGCAGAGGAGGGTCGTGGTTTGGAGGAGGTGCGACGGCGAGGGCTGACTACCGGAGTACTGGCAGGACCAGCACTGAAGGGTGCTGCTATCTCTGAAGCTCCAAAGTCAGCCAGCTCCTCAACCAGCCGCTCCCTGAAGGCCAACTGTGTGAGATGCGCCAGCCCTTTCACCTTGGTCAGGTGCTGGTGCAGGATGAAGGAGTTGACGACAGCAGTGTCCACAAAGTGGTAAAAGAGGGTCTTGTACCACTTCATGGTCTTCTGCAGGACATGGCAGTAGCCGACCAGAGCATCGGACAGGTCGACGCCCCCAATTCCAGCAGTGTAGTCCTTCACGGCACAAGGGATGGGGACATCCTTCCGTATCCAAGCTCCATTCTCCTTCACTCGGCGATTGGCAAAGTCATATAGATATATATACATACATACAGTTAGGTCCATAACTGGGTAGATGAGCAGCGGAGGACACCGTGGGCACACTGGCCTGGTCTGGCTACCCAAGTAGGGGTACTGATGCGGAGGTTCCTAGGGGCAGCCATGGGGGAGGAGCAATGGCAGGTAGCGGTCCTCAGGCCACTGCAGGAGGAGCTGCTGACGTGGCACCAGTGGATCACAAAGACAGTGCAACACCTCCACTAGGGTTTCTACAGGGCCAGTGCCGATGAGATGTGGAAGACTTCTGCCGACTGGCAGATGCAAGACGCTGAATCGGCGCTGCTGTTGAAACCGAGACAGTCGATACCATCCCACACAGAGATCACCAGACCAGCCCACCTGCTCACTGATTGGGTTAGGAAGAACCGTCACTCAAAACTACTCGACCAATGGAGAGCCATGATCCACGCCTCCCTGTAAATCCCACCCTCACGACAAAACAGCGCCAAAACTCGTAAACGAAAGAAAAAAAATCGAAAGCAAAGAAACTGGCGACAAAAACAAAAAATGCAGCATCACAAGCAAAGACGAGGGCTGCAGGCCAGTCTTGATAAAGTTTTTTTTTTTTTTGATTTCAATACATTTATTTGTTTTCAATTCTATAAATGTTGCATTCGATTTTTTTATTTTTGATCTCAAAATCAATTTTTTGACTAGAGGCAGAGGAGGGTCGTGGTTTGGAGGAGGTGCGACGGCGAGGGCTGACTACCGGAGTACTGGCAGGACCAGCACTGAAGGGTGCTGCTATCTCTGAAGCTCCAAAGTCAGCCAGCTCCTCAACCAGCCGCTCCCTGAAGGCCAACTGTGTGAGATGCGCCAGCCCTTTCACCTTGGTCAGGTGCTGGTGCAGGATGAAGGAGTTGACGACAGCAGTGTCCACAAAGTGGTAAAAGAGGGTCTTGTACCACTTCATGGTCTTCTGCAGGACATGGCAGTAGCCGACCAGAGCATCGGACAGGTCGACGCCCCCAATTCCAGCAGTGTAGTCCTTCACGGCACAAGGGATGGGGACATCCTTCCGTATCCAAGCTCCATTCTCCTTCACTCGGCGATTGGCAAAGTCATATAGATATTAATTCATACATACAGTTAGGTCCATAACTGGGTAGATGAGTAGTGGAGGACACCGTGAGCACACTGGCCTGGTCTGGCTACCCAAGTAGGGGTACTGATGCGGAGTTTCCTAGGGGCAGCCATGGGGGAGGAGCAATGGCAGGTAGCGGTCCTCAGGCCACTGCAGGAGGAGCTGCTGACGTGGCACCAGTGGATCACAAAGACAGTGCAACACCTCCACTAGGGTTTCTACAGGGCCAGTGCCGATGAGATGTGGAAGACTTCTGCCGACTGGCAGATGCAAGACGCTGAATCGGCGCTGCTGTTGAAACCGAGACAGTCGATACCATCCCACACAGAGATCACCAGACCAGCCCACCTGCTCACTGATTGGGTTAGGAAGAACCGTCACTCAAAACTACTGGACCAATGGAGAGCCGAGATCCACGCCTCCCTGTAAATCCCACCCTCACGACAAAACAGCGCCAAAACTCGTAAACGAAAGAAAAAAATCAAAAGCAAAGAAACGGGCGACGAAAACAAAATTGCAGCATCGCAAGCAAAGACGGGGGCTGCAGGCCAGTTTTGATAAAGTTTTTTTTTTTTTTTTTGCTTTCGATACATTTATTTGTTTTCAATTCTATAAATGTTGCATTCGATTTTTTTATTTTTGATCTCAAAATCAATTTTTTGACTAGAGGCAGAGGAGGGTCGTGGTTTGGAGGAGGTGCGACGGCGAGGGCTGACTACCGGAGTACTGGCAGGACCAGCACTGAAGGGTGCTGCTATCTCTGAAGCTCCAAAGTCAGCCAGCTCCTCAACCAGCCGCTCCCTGAAGGCCAACTGTGTGAGATGCGCCAGCCCTTTCACCTTGGTCAGGTGCTGGTGCAGGATGAAGGAGTTGACGACAGCAGTGTCCACAAAGTGGTAAAAGAGGGTCTTCTACCACTTCATGGTCTTCTGCAGGACATGGCAGTAGCCAAGCAGAGCATCGGACAGGTCGACGCCCCCAATTCCAGCAGTGTAGTCCTTCACGGCACAAGGGATGGGGACATCCTTCCGTATCCAAGCTCCATTCTCCTTCACTCGGCGATTGGCAAAGTCATATAGATATATATACATACATACAGTTAGGTCCATAACTGGGTAGATGAGCAGCGGAGGACACCGTGGGCACACTGGCCTGGTCTGGCTACCCAAGTAGGGGTACTGATGCGGAGGTTCCTAGGGGCAGCCATGGGGGAAGAGCATTGGCAGGTAGCGGTCCTCAGGCCACTGCAGGAGGAGCTGCTGACGTGGCACCAGTGCATCACAAAGACAGTGCAACACCACCACTAGGGTTTCTACAGGGCCAGTGCCGATGAGATGTGGAAGACTTCTGCCGACTGGCCAGGAATTGAGAGGAAGGGATTGTGACTGGGTAGCTGAGTTGGCGTGAAGCAGAGAGTGTGTGCCAATGCTATGCGGGAGCGAGCGCCTGTGTGATAGAGAGCAGAATAGAGTGAGATAGGGAGTTAAGTGTAATTGTTTGGGCGTGGGTCTCAGCCGATAGGGGCCTTTTAGATTGTGTTTTTTAAGGCCAATAAACCTTCCTGACGTTGCTTTATACTTGTTGTCTGCTAAAGGAAAAAGACCCCCGCTTGCTACAATACTTTTGTTTGTTAACTTTCGAACTTTGGATTCACTTGACAATAGTACGTCCACCTGCTTCCGCAGTCAGTGCACCAGTCACAATCATAGATTTTATAGATTTGCTTTAACCCTGGCCAGTAGGAATTCGACCTGCCCACATCAAACATCTGCGTCTCTCTGCCCCCGCCCCTCCCCCAAGGCATCGCAGGCTGGCAGGCAGCACAGACACAAGGCTGCGCGCACACAAGAGCAAACCCACAAGCAGTGACCACATAGATACAGAATACTTTGTAAAAAATAATCCCAACGCTGGACGGGCCCCTTCGCTGGCTGGGGCCCCGGGACTCGAGCCCTGGTAAGCCCTTGCAATAAGTAAGCCTGACTACACCTATACTTAAGAATTAAACCGGCTCATCGTTATTGAAAGCGAAGAAAATGTGAACAATCTTCTGTTTTTCACTTCTGACAGATTACATACAAATTTAAATACATTCGGTACATCATGAATGAACCAACTGGCAATATATTGTCTTTGAAATGAACTTTACACCATTCTGCGATACAGCGAATAAAAAGCCTATCATTGAACTTTTATAACGTATATTTTGAAAACAACCACAGTCATACATACAACCTGCTACTTGAGAAACATAAATATTCTACTTTTCAGTACATCTAAACATTTGAATAAGTCGTGAAGTGAACTTACTTTAAGCGCACTCTTCGGTCTGAAGTCATCTGAGGAGCCTTTTCTCAAAGTGGTCTGAAGGAAGAGCACTCGAGCGCTTTCAAATAATGAATCTGGGAACATCTGTGACAGTATCAAACACGTGTTTAATGATTTATTATCCATTATTCGAGTTCCATACTGCAACTTCGGAGTCCTATACGACAAGGTCAGTGTGGAACCGTGTATGCATGTCGTTATCCATCCAACACAAAACTATAATCGTGACTTTTGATCTTTAAAAAACATTGCTCGTGCCACTTTCCTTATGAATACGTTAATAAATAATCGAAGTCTTGTGGAGCTTACATCAGTTCATAATGACACAATCTGTTCCATATTTTGGATCTTTCTATCTCACGAGCGAAGTCACCGCTTCCCTGGTGGTCTAGTGGTTAGGATTCGGCGCTCTCACCGCCGCGGCCCGGGTTCGATTCCCGGTCAGGGAACTCGCTCTTTCCCGCCCCTTCCATAAGCGAATGGAAAATCAATAAATCAAATCTATTCACGCTAAGTAGAGTGCATGTTATCAAATATGTATTTCCTGACTTCCCGTTTCAATCCTTGTAATGAGGGTGGGAGGTGCTGTATTGTGAGAAGGAGGGCCATGTGCGCTGCTTGCAAAATGCAGGATGCGAAGGTAGCACATTACAAAGGATTGAGGGAGAGAGACGATACTGCATTTCATAATACATCTTGAGACAGGTGTGAATTCTCACACTGTCAGAGAGTTGGCGCTGTCTTGGAAATATTACAGTGGTGGGTCCAAGGAGACACTTTTGTAAGTCAATCTTATTTGCACGCTTGTATTATTTCCTGACGGCTGCTAATTTGTCTTTGAGTGACCATCTAGGGAGGCATGTAAGAAATGCTGGAAATAAACTCATTCATGAACGGAAAAGATGTTCAGTTAAACTTCCGCAGTTTATTGTTAACCTATTTCTTGCTTTAATTTACTAATGTGATCTTTATAAGTGACATGGGAATCGAGAATTAGTCAAAGGTATTGAAGAGGTTACTACTGTAATTTGTGAGTTGTTGATTACTATAGAGGGAGGGCTGGAAGACTTAAGGGGATGTAAAATATACATTCTTTTTTTGTTTTGATTAGAGAAACATTGGTTTGAGCACCAGTTGAGCTTAAAACGTTTGAATTTAGGAGGAGATTAAGGTTAACCATCAACGGCTTTAAGGAAATCCCTGGTTTTGTTGTCCGTGAGAGCTGTTTGTATGTGTTCAGTTAGCAGTAAAGTGGCTGATGCAAGACGATCTTTTTGTGCAAAAGACAAACTGATTTTCAGATTCTGATTCTGAGATTCTAAATAAAAAACTGGCCAGTAAGTATTTTTCCAAATATTTTTTAGAACAGGTACAATGCTGATGGGTCTGTAGTTCGAAATGTGTTCTTTAATCAGATGGGGGTGATCAAGCCTTTCTTACAAATGGGATGAGTGTTATTTAAGATGCAAAGATTAGTAATGTGATGAATAATATTTTATACACATCTGCTGCGTGAAGAATGCTGACCAGCACCAGTCTACTCAAACACTCCAATATCAGCAACAAACTTAGGTTATGTTATGTTCATTATTATGCAGGAGGTAAACCATCTGGTATTTGAATGAGATGTAATCACTTCCAATAGATAAGACTGTAACCTGTCTATCTGAAGATGCAAAAAGGCTTCTCCAAACTCACATGTATATTTATCTATAATCTATATTTATCTTTTATGGAATAAACTTGTTACTTCTTCATCGCTGTATCCTGGGATTTACTAAAACCACTACAGATATAAAGAGCGATAATAATCTTGAATTCAATAAACATGATCCAGTGATTGTGCAGCTCTTGACTGCAGGTCTCTGCGCATACAGGGTGTTTAATGAGTCGCTGAATCGGCGCTGCTGTTTAAACCGAGACAGTCGATACCATCCCACACAGAGATCACCAGACCAGCCCACCTGCTCACTGATTGGGTTAGGAAGAACCGTCACTCAAAACTACTCGACCAATGGAGAGCCATGATCCACGCCTCCCTGTAAATCCCACCCTCACGACAAAACAGCGCCAAAACTCGTAAACGAAAGAAAAAAAATCGAAAGCAAAGAAACTGGCGACGAAAACAAAAAATGCAGCATCACAAGCAAAGACGAGGGCTGCAGGCCAGTCTTGATAAAGTTTTTTTTTTTTTTGATTTCAATACATTTATTTGTTTTCAATTCTATAAATGTTGCATTCGATTTTTTTATTTTTGATCTCAAAATCAATTTTTTGACTAGAGGCAGAGGAGGGTCGTGGTTTGGAGGAGGTGCGACGGCGAGGGCTGACTACCGGAGTACTGGCAGGACCAGCACTGAAGGGTGCTGCTATCTCTGAAGCTCCAAAGTCAGCCAGCTCCTCAACCAGCCGCTCCCTGAAGGCCAACTGTGTGAGATGCGCCAGCCCTTTCACCTTGGTCAGGTGCTGGTGCAGGATGAAGGAGTTGACGACAGCAGTGTCCACAAAGTGGTAAAAGAGGGTCTTGTACCACTTCATGGTCTTCTGCAGGACATGGCAGTAGCCGACCAGAGCATCGGACAGGTCGACGCCCCCAATTCCAGCAGTGTAGTCCTTCACGGCACAAGGGATGGGGACATCCTTCCGTATCCAAGCTCCATTCTCCTTCACTCGGCGATTGGCAAAGTCATATAGATATTAATTCATACATACAGTTAGGTCCATAACTGGGAAGATGAGTAGTGGAGGACACCGTGAGCACACTGGCCTGGTCTGGCTACCCAAGTAGGGGTACTGATGCGGAGGTTCCTAGGGGCAGCCATGGGGGAGGAGCAATGGCAGGTAGCGGTCCTCAGGCCACTGCAGGAGGAGCTGCTGACGTGGCACCAGTGGATCACAAAGACAGTGCAACACCTCCACTAGGGTTTCTACAGGGCCAGTGCCGATGAGATGTGGAAGACTTCTGCCGACTGGCAGATGCAAGATGCTGAATCGGCGCTGCTGTTGAAACCGAGACAGTCGATACCATCCCACACAGAGATCACCAGACCAGCCCACCTGCTCACTGATTGGGTTAGGAAGAACCGTCACTCAAAACTACTGGACCAATGGAGAGCCGAGATCCACGCCTCCCTGTAAATCCCACCCTCACGACAAAACAGCGCCAAAACTCGTAAACGAAAGAAAAAAATCAAAAGCAAAGAAACGGGCGACGAAAACAAAATTGCAGCATCGCAAGCAAAGACGGGGGCTGCAGGCCAGTTTTGATAAAGTTTTTTTTTTTTTTTTTGCTTTCGATACATTTATTTGTTTTCAATTCTATAAATGTTGCATTCGATTTTTTTATTTTTGATCTCAAAATCAATTTTTTGACTAGAGGCAGAGGAGGGTCGTGGTTTGGAGGAGGTGCGACGGCGAGGG
Organism: Amia ocellicauda; assembly: GCF_036373705.1. Lineage (NCBI taxonomy): Eukaryota > Metazoa > Chordata > Actinopteri > Amiiformes > Amiidae > Amia > Amia ocellicauda. Next base: position 5,529,157 of record NC_089863.1, read on the forward strand.
CTGACTACCGGAGTACTGGCAGGACCAGCACTGAAGGGTGCTGCTATCTCTGAAGCTCCAAAGTCAGCCAGCTCCTCAAACAGCCGCTCCCTGAAGGCCAACTGTGTGAGATGCGCCAGCCCTTTCACCTTGGTCAGGTGCTGGTGCAGGATGAAGGAGTTGACGACAGCAGTGTCCACATAGTGGTAAAAGAGGGTCTTCTACCACTTCATGGTCTTCTGCAGGACATGGCAGTAGCCAAGCAGAGCATCGGACAGGTCGACGCCCCCAATTCCAGCAGTGTAGTCCTTCACGGCACAAGGGATGGGGACATCCTTCCGTATCCAAGCTCCATTCTCCTTCACTCGGCGATTGGCAAAGTCATATAGATATATATACATACATACAGTTAGGTCCATAACTGGGTAGATGAGCAGCGGAGGACACCGTGGGCACACTGGCCTGGTCTGGCTACCCAAGTAGGGGTACTGATGCGGAGGTTCCTAGGGGCAGCCATGGGGGAAGAGCATTGGCAGGTAGCGGTCCTCAGGCCACTGCAGGAGGAGCTGCTGACGTGGCACCAGTGCATCACAAAGACAGTGCAACACCACCACTAGGGTTTCTACAGGGCCAGTGCCGATGAGATGTGGAAGACTTCTGCCGACTGGCCAGGAATTGAGAGGAAGGGATTGTGACTGGGTAGCTGAGTTGGCGTGAAGCAGAGAGTGTGTGCCAATGCTATGCGGGAGCGAGCGCCTGTGTGATAGAGAGCAGAATAGAGTGAGATAGGGAGTTAAGTGTAATTGTTTGGGCGTGGGTCTCAGCCGATAGGGGCCTTTTAGATTGTGTTTTTTAAGGCCAATAAACCTTCCTGACGTTGCTTTATACTTGTTGTCTGCTAAAGGAAAAAGACCCCCGCTTGCTACAATACTTTTGTTTGTTAACTTTCGAACTTTGGATTCACTTGACAATAGTACGTCCACCTGCTTCCGCAGTCAGTGCACCAGTCACAATCATAGATTTTATAGATTTGCTTTAACCCTGGCCAGTAGGAATTCGACCTGCCCACATCAAACATCTGCGTCTCTCTGCCCCCGCCCCTCCCCCAAGGCATCGCAGGCTGGCAGGCAGCACAGACACAAGGCTGCGCGCACACAAGAGCAAACCCACAAGCAGTGACCACATAGATACAGAATACTTTGTAAAAAATAATCCCAACGCTGGACGGGCCCCTTCGCTGGCTGGGGCCCCGGGACTCGAGCCCTGGTAAGCCCTTGCAATAAGTAAGCCTGACTACACCTATACTTAAGAATTAAACCGGCTCATCGTTATTGAAAGCGAAGAAAATGTGAACAATCTTCTGTTTTTCACTTCTGACAGATTACATACAAATTTAAATACATTCGCTACATCATGAATGAACCAACTGGCAATATATTGTCTTTGAAATGAACTTTACACCATTCCGCGATACAGCGAATAAAAAGCCTATCATTGAACTTTTATAACGTATATTTTGAAAACAACCACAGTCATACATACAACCTGCTACTTGAGAAACATAAATATTCTACTTTTCAGTACATCTAAACATTTGAATAAGTCGTGAAGTGAACTTACTTTAAGCGCACTCTTCGGTCTGAAGTCATCTGAGGAGCCTTTTCTCAAAGTGGTCTGAAGGAAGAGCACTCGAGCGCTTTCAAATAATGAATCTGGGAACATCTGTGACAGTATCAAACACGTGTTTAATGATTTATTATCCATTATTCGAGTTGCATACTGCAACTTCGGAGTCCTATACGACAAGGTCAGTGTGGAACCGTGTATGCATGTCGTTATCCATCCAACACAAAACTATAATCGTGACTTTTGATCTTTAAAAAACATTGCTCGTGCCACTTTCCTTATGAATACGTTAATAAATAATCGAAGTCTTGTGGAGCTTACATCAGTTCATAATGACACAATCTGTTCCATATTTTGGATCTTTCTATCTCACGAGCAAAGTCACCGCTTCCCTGGTGGTCTAGTGGTTAGGATTCGGCGCTCTCACCGCCGCGGCCCGGGTTCGATTCCCGGTCAGGGAACTCGCTCTTTCCCGCCCCTTCCATAAACGAATGGAAAATCAATAAATCAAATCTATTCACGCTAAGTAGAGTGCATGTTATCAAATATGTATTTCCTGACTTTTCCCGTTTCAATCCTTGTAATGAGGGTGGGAGGTGCTGTATTGTGAGAAGAAGGGCCATGTGCGCTGCTTGCAAAATGCAGGATGTGAAGGTAGCACATTACAAAGGATTGAGGGAGAGAGACGATACTGCATTTCATAATACATCTTGAGACAGGTGTGAATTCTCACACTGTCAGAGAGTTGGCGCTGTCTTGGAAATATTACAGTGGTGGGTCCAAGGAGACACTTTTGTAAGTCAATCTTATTTGCACGCTTGTATTATTTCCTGACGGCTGCTAATTTGTCTTTGAGTGACCATCTAGGGAGGCATGTAAGAAATGCTGGAAATAAACTCATTCATGAACGGAAAAGATGTTCAGTTAAACTTCCGCAGTTTATTGTTAACCTATTTCTTGCTTTAATTTACTAATGTGATCTTTATAAGTGACATGGGAATCGAGAATTAGTCAAAGGTATTGAAGAGGTTACTACTGTAATTTGTGAGTTGTTGATTACTATAGAGGGAGGGCTGGAAGACTTAAGGGGATCTAAAATATACATTCTTTTTTTGTTTTGATTAGAGAAACATTGGTTTGAGCACCAGTTGAGCTTAAAACGTTTGAATTTAGGAGGAGATTAAGGTTAACCATCAACGGCTTTAAGGAAATCCCTGGTTTTGTTGTCCGTGAGAGCTGTTTGTATGTGTTCAGTTAGCAGTAAAGTGGCTGATGCAAGACGATCTTTTTGTGCAAAAGACAAACTGATTTTCAGATTCTGATTCTGAGATTCTAAATAAAAAACTGGCCAGTAAGTATTTTTCCAAATATTTTTTAGAACAGGTACAATGCTGATGGGTCTGTAGTTCGAAATGTGTTCTTTAATCAGATGGGGGTGATCAAGCCTTTCTTACAAATGGGATGAGTGTTATTTAAGATGCAAAGATTAGTAATGTGATGAATAATATTTTATACACATCTGCTGCGTGAAGAATGCTGACCAGCACCAGTCTACTCAAACACTCCAATATCAGCAACAAACTTAGGTTATGTTATGTTCATTATTATGCAGGAGGTAAACCATCTGGTATTTGAATGAGATGTAATCACTTCCAATAGATAAGACTGTAACCTGTCTATCTGAAGATGCAAAAAGGCTTCTCCAAACTCACATGTATATTTATCTATAATCTATATTTATCTTTTATGGAATAAACTTGTTACTTCTTCATCGCTGTATCCTGGGATTTACTAAAACCACTACAGATATAAAGAGCGATAATAATCTTGAATTCAATAAACATGATCCAGTGATTGTGCAGCTCTTGACTGCAGGTCTCTGCGCATACAGGGTGTTTAATGAGTCGCTGAATCGGCGCTGCTGTTTAAACCGAGACAGTCGATACCATCCCACACAGAGATCACCAGACCAGCCCACCTGCTCACTGATTGGGTTAGGAAGAACCGTCACTCAAAACTACTCGACCAATGGAGAGCCATGATCCACGCCTCCCTGTAAATCCCACCCTCACGACAAAACAGCGCCAAAACTCGTAAACGAAAGAAAAAAAATCGAAAGCAAAGAAACTGGCGACGAAAACAAAAAATGCAGCATCACAAGCAAAGACGAGGGCTGCAGGCCAGTCTTGATAAAGTTTTTTTTTTTTTGATTTCAATACATTTATTTGTTTTCAATTCTATAAATGTTGCATTCGATTTTTTTATTTTTAATCTCAAAATCAATTTTTTGACTAGAGGCAGAGGAGGGTCGTGGTTTGGAGGAGGTGCGACGGCGAGGGCTGACTACCGGAGTACTGGCAGGACCAGCACTGAAGGGTGCTGCTATCTCTGAAGCTCCAAAGTCAGCCAGCTCCTCAACCAGCCGCTCCCTGAAGGCCAACTGTGTGAGATGCGCCAGCCCTTTCACCTTGGTCAGGTGCTGGTGCAGGATGAAGGAGTTGACGACAGCAGTGTCCACAAAGTGGTAAAAGAGGGTCTTGTACCACTTCATGGTCTTCTGCAGGACATGGCAGTAGCCGACCAGAGCATCGGACAGGTCGACGCCCCCAATTCCAGCAGTGTAGTCCTTCACGGCACAAGGGATGGGGACATCCTTCCGTATCCAAGCTCCATTCTCCTTCACTCGGCGATTGGCAAAGTCATATAGATATTAATTCATACATACAGTTAGGTCCATAACTGGGTAGATGAGTAGTGGAGGACACCGTGAGCACACTGGCCTGGTCTGGCTACCCAAGTAGGGGTACTGATGCGGAGGTTCCTAGGGGCAGCCATGGGGGAGGAGCAATGGCAGGTAGCGGTCCTCAGGCCACTGCAGGAGGAGCTGCTGACGTGGCACCAGTGGATCACAAAGACAGTGCAACACCTCCACTAGGGTTTCTACAGGGCCAGTGCCGATGAGATGTGGAAGACTTCTGCCGACTGGCAGATGCAAGACGCTGAATCGGCGCTGCTGTTGAAACCGAGACAGTCGATACCATCCCACACAGAGATCACCAGACCAGCCCACCTGCTCACTGATTGGGTTAGGAAGAACCGTCACTCAAAACTACTGGACCAATGGAGAGCCGAGATCCACGCCTCCCTGTAAATCCCACCCTCACGACAAAACAGCGCCAAAACTCGTAAACGAAAGAAAAAAATCAAAAGCAAAGAAACGGGCGACGAAAACAAAATTGCAGCATCGCAAGCAAAGACGGGGGCTGCAGGCCAGTTTTGATAAAGTTTTTTTTTTTTTTTTGCTTTCGATACATTTATTTGTTTTCAATTCTATAAATGTTGCATTCGATTTTTTTATTTTTGATCTCAAAATCAATTTTTTGACTAGAGGCAGAGGAGGGTCGTGGTTTGGAGGAGGTGCGACGGCGAGGGCTGACTACCGGAGTACTGGCAGGACCAGCACTGAAGGGTGCTGCTATCTCTGAAGCTCCAAAGTCAGCCAGCTCCTCAAACAGCCGCTCCCTGAAGGCCAACTGTGTGAGATGCGCCAGCCCTTTCACCTTGGTCAGGTGCTGGTGCAGGATGAAGGAGTTGACGACAGCAGTGTCCACAAAGTGGTAAAAGAGGGTCTTCTACCACTTCATGGTCTTCTGCAGGACATGGCAGTAGCCAAGCAGAGCATCGGACAGGTCGACGCCCCCAATTCCAGAAGTGTAGTCCTTCACGGCACAAGGGATGGGGACATCCTTCCGTATCCAAGCTCCATTCTCCTTCACTCGGCGATTGGCAAAGTCATATAGATATATATACATACATACAGTTAGGTCCATAACTGGGTAGATGAGCAGCGGAGGACACCGTGGGCACACTGGCCTGGTCTGGCTACCCAAGTAGGGGTACTGATGCGGAGGTTCCTAGGGGCAGCCATGGGGGAAGAGCATTGGCAGGTAGCGGTCCTCAGGCCACTGCAGGAGGAGCTGCTGACGTGGCACCAGTGCATCACAAAGACAGTGCAACACCACCACTAGGGTTTCTACAGGGCCAGTGCCGATGAGATGTGGAAGACTTCTGCCGACTGGCCAGGAATTGAGAGGAAGGGATTGTGACTGGGTAGCTGAGTTGGCGTGAAGCAGAGAGTGTGTGCCAATGCTATGCGGGAGCGAGCGCCTGTGTGATAGAGAGCAGAATAGAGTGAGATAGGGAGTTAAGTGTAATTGTTTGGGCGTGGGTCTCAGCCGATAGGGGCCTTTTAGATTGTGTTTTTTAAGGCCAATAAACCTTCCTGACGTTGCTTTATACTTGTTGTCTGCTAAAGGAAAAAGACCCCCGCTTGCTACAATACTTTTGTTTGTTAACTTTCGAACTTTGGATTCACTTGACAATAGTACGTCCACCTGCTTCCGCAGTCAGTGCACCAGTCACAATCATAGATTTTATAGATTTGCTTTAACCCTGGCCAGTAGGAATTCGACCTGCCCACATCAAACATCTGCGTCTCTCTGCCCCCGCCCCTCCCCCAAGGCATCGCAGGCTGGCAGGCAGCACAGACACAAGGCTGCGCGCACACAAGAGCAAACCCACAAGCAGTGACCACATAGATACAGAATACTTTGTAAAAAATAATCCCAACGCTGGACGGGCCCCTTCGCTGGCTGGGGCCCCGGGACTCGAGCCCTGGTAAGCCCTTGCAATAAGTAAGCCTGACTACACCTATACTTAAGAATTAAACCGGCTCATCGTTATTGAAAGCGAAGAAAATGTGAACAATCTTCTGTTTTTCACTTCTGACAGATTACATACAAATTTAAATACATTCGCTACATCATGAATGAACCAACTGGCAATATATTGTCTTTGAAATGAACTTTACACCATTCCGCGATACAGCGAATAAAAAGCCTATCATTGAACTTTTATAACGTATATTTTGAAAACAACCACAGTCATACATACAACCTGCTACTTGAGAAACATAAATATTCTACTTTTCAGTACATCTAAACATTTGAATAAGTCGTGAAGTGAACTTACTTTAAGCGCACTCTTCGGTCTGAAGTCATCTGAGGAGCCTTTTCTCAAAGTGGTCTGAAGGAAGAGCACTCGAGCGCTTTCAAATAATGAATCTGGGAACATCTGTGACAGTATCAAACACGTGTTTAATGATTTATTATCCATTATTCGAGTTGCATACTGCAACTTCGGAGTCCTATACGACAAGGTCAGTGTGGAACCGTGTATGCATGTCGTTATCCATCCAACACAAAACTATAATCGTGACTTTTGATCTTTAAAAAACATTGCTCGTGCCACTTTCCTTATGAATACGTTAATAAATAATCGAAGTCTTGTGGAGCTTACATCAGTTCATAATGACACAATCTGTTCCATATTTTGGATCTTTCTATCTCACGAGCAAAGTCACCGCTTCCCTGGTGGTCTAGTGGTTAGGATTCGGCGCTCTCACCGCCGCGGCCCGGGTTCGATTCCCGGTCAGGGAACTCGCTCTTTCCCACCCCTTCCATAAGCGAATGGAAAATCAATAAATCAAATCTATTCACGCTAAGTAGAGTTCATGTTATCAAATATGTATTTCCTGACTTCCCGTTTCAATCCTTGTAATGAGGGTGGGAGGTGCTGTATTGTGAGAAGAAGGGCCATGTGCGCTGCTTGCAAAATGCAGGATGTGAAGGTAGCACATTACAAAGGATTGAGGGAGAGAGACGATACTGCATTTCATAATACATCTTGAGACAGGTGTGAATTCTCACACTGTCAGAGAGTTGGCGCTGTCTTGGAAATATTACAGTGGTGGGTCCAAGGAGACACTTTTGTAAGTCAATCTTATTTGCACGCTTGTATTATTTCCTGACGGCTGCTAATTTGTCTTTGAGTGACCATCTAGGGAGGCATGTAAGAAATGCTGGAAATAAACTCATTCATGAACGGAAAAGATGTTCAGTTAAACTTCCGCAGTTTATTGTTAACCTATTTCTTGCTTTAATTTACTAATGTGATCTTTATAAGTGACATGGGAATCGAGAATTAGTCAAAGGTATTGAAGAGGTTACTACTGTAATTTGTGAGTTGTTGATTACTATAGAGGGAGGGCTGGAAGACTTAAGGGGATCTAAAATATACATTCTTTTTTTGTTTTGATTAGAGAAACATTGGTTTGAGCACCAGTTGAGCTTAAAACGTTTGAATTTAGGAGGAGATTAAGGTTAACCATCAACGGCTTTAAGGAAATCCCTGGTTTTGTTGTCCGTGAGAGCTGTTTGTATGTGTTCAGTTAGCAGTAAAGTGGCTGATGCAAGACGATCTTTTTGTGCAAAAGACAAACTGATTTTCAGATTCTGATTCTGAGATTCTAAATAAAAAACTGGCCAGTAAGTATTTTTCCAAATATTTTTTAGAACAGGTACAATGCTGATGGGTCTGTAGTTCGAAATGTGTTCTTTAATCAGATGGGGGTGATCAAGCCTTTCTTACAAATGGGATGAGTGTTATTTAAGATGCAAAGATTAGTAATGTGATGAATAATATTTTATACACATCTGCTGCGTGAAGAATGCTGACCAGCACCAGTCTACTCAAACACTCCAATATCAGCAACAAACTTAGGTTATGTTATGTTCATTATTATGCAGGAGGTAAACCATCTGGTATTTGAATGAGATGTAATCACTTCCAATAGATAAGACTGTAACCTGTCTATCTGAAGATGCAAAAAGGCTTCTCCAAACTCACATGTATATTTATCTATAATCTATATTTATGTTTTATGGAATAAACTTGTTACTTCTTCATCGCTGTATCCTGGGATTTACTAAAACCACTACAGATATAAAGAGCGATAATAATCTTGAATTCAATAAACATGATCCAGTGATTGTGCAGCTCTTGACTGCAGGTCTCTGCGCATACAGGGTGTTTAATGAGTCGCTGAATCGGCGCTGCTGTTTAAACCGAGACAGTCGATACCATCCCACACAGAGATCACCAGACCAGCCCACCTGCTCACTGATTGGGTTAGGAAGAACCGTCACTCAAAACTACTCGACCAATGGAGAGCCATGATCCACGCCTCCCTGTAAATCCCACCCTCACGACAAAACAGCGCCAAAACTCGTAAACGAAAGAAAAAAAATCGAAAGCAAAGAAACTGGCGACGAAAACAAAAAATGCAGCATCACAAGCAAAGACGAGGGCTGCAGGCCAGTCTTGATAAAGTTTTTTTTTTTTTTATTTCAATACATTTATTTGTTTTCAATTCTATAAATGTTGCATTCGATTTTTTTATTTTTGATCTCAAAATCAATTTTTTGACTAGAGGCAGAGGAGGGTCGTGGTTTGGAGGAGGTGCGACGGCGAGGGCTGACTACCGGAGTACTGGCAGGACCAGCACTGAAGGGTGCTGCTATCTCTGAAGCTCCAAAGTCAGCCAGCTCCTCAACCAGCCGCTCCCTGAAGGCCAACTGTGTGAGATGCGCCAGCCCTTTCACCTTGGTCAGGTGCTGGTGCAGGATGAAGGAGTTGACGACAGCAGTGTCCACAAAGTGGTAAAAGAGGGTCTTGTACCACTTCATGGTCTTCTGCAGGACATGGCAGTAGCCGACCAGAGCATCGGACAGGTCGACGCCCCCAATTCCAGCAGTGTAGTCCTTCACGGCACAAGGGATGGGGACATCCTTCCGTATCCAAGCTCCATTCTCCTTCACTCGGCGATTGGCAAAGTCATATAGATATTAATTCATACATACAGTTAGGTCCATAACTGGGTAGATGAGTAGTGGAGGACACCGTGAGCACACTGGCCTGGTCTGGCTACCCAAGTAGGGGTACTGATGCGGAGGTTCCTAGGGGCAGCCATGAGGGAGGAGCAATGGCAGGTAGCGGTCCTCAGGCCACTGCAGGAGGAGCTGCTGACGTGGCACCAGTGGATCACAAAGACAGTGCAACACCTCCACTAGGGTTTCTACAGGGCCAGTGCCGATGAGATGTGGAAGACTTCTGCCGACTGGCAGATGCAAGACGCTGAATCGGCGCTGCTGTTGAAACCGAGACAGTCGATACCATCCCACACAGAGATCACCAGACCAGCCCACCTGCTCACTGATTGGGTTAGGAAGAACCGTCACTCAAAACTACTGGACCAATGGAGAGCCGAGATCCACGCCTCCCTGTAAATCCCACCCTCACGACAAAACAGCGCCAAAACTCGTAAACGAAAGAAAAAAATCAAAAGCAAAGAAACGGGCGACGAAAACAAAATTGCAGCATCGCAAGCAAAGACGGGGGCTGCAGGCCAGTTTTGATAAAGTTTTTTTTTTTTTTTTTGCTTTCGATACATTTATTTGTTTTCAATTCTATAAATGTTGCATTCGATTTTTTTATTTTTGATCTCAAAATCAATTTTTTGACTAGAGGCAGAGGAGGGTCGTGGTTTGGAGGAGGTGCGACGGCGAGGGCTGACTACCGGAGTACTGGCAGGACCAGCACTGAAGGGTGCTGCTATCTCTGAAGCTCCAAAGTCAGCCAGCTCCTCAAACAGCCGCTCCCTGAAGGCCAACTGTGTGAGATGCGCCAGCCCTTTCACCTTGGTCAGGTGCTGGTGCAGGATGAAGGAGTTGACGACAGCAGTGTCCACAAAGTGGTAAAAGAGGGTCTTCTACCACTTCATGGTCTTCTGCAGGACATGGCAGTAGCCAAGCAGAGCATCGGACAGGTCGACGCCCCCAATTCCAGAAGTGTAGTCCTTCACGGCACAAGGGATGGGGACATCCTTCCGTATCCAAGCTCCATTCTCCTTCACTCGGCGATTGGCAAAGTCATATAGATATATATACATACATACAGTTAGGTCCATAACTGGGTAGATGAGCAGCGGAGGACACCGTGGGCACACTGGCCTGGTCTGGCTACCCAAGTAGGGGTACTGATGCGGAGGTTCCTAGGGGCAGCCATGGGGGAAGAGCATTGGCAGGTAGCGGTCCTCAGGCCACTGCAGGAGGAGCTGCTGACGTGGCACCAGTGCATCACAAAGACAGTGCAACACCACCACTAGGGTTTCTACAGGGCCAGTGCCGATGAGATGTGGAAGACTTCTGCCGACTGGCCAGGAATTGAGAGGAAGGGATTGTGACTGGGTAGCTGAGTTGGCGTGAAGCAGAGAGTGTGTGCCAATGCTATGCGGGAGCGAGCGCCTGTGTGATAGAGAGCAGAATAGAGTGAGATAGGGAGTTAAGTGTAATTGTTTGGGCGTGGGTCTCAGCCGATAGGGGCCTTTTAGATTGTGTTTTTTAAGGCCAATAAACCTTCCTGACGTTGCTTTATACTTGTTGTCTGCTAAAGGAAAAAGACCCCCGCTTGCTACAATACTTTTGTTTGTTAACTTTCGAACTTTGGATTCACTTGACAATAGTACGTCCACCTGCTTCCGCAGTCAGTGCACCAGTCACAATCATAGATTTTATAGATTTGCTTTAACCCTGGCCAGTAGGAATTCGACCTGCCCACATCAAACATCTGCGTCTCTCTGCCCCCGCCCCTCCCCCAAGGCATCGCAGGCTGGCAGGCAGCACAGACACAAGGCTGCGCGCACACAAGAGCAAACCCACAAGCAGTGACCACATAGATACAGAATACTTTGTAAAAAATAATCCCAACGCTGGACGGGCCCCTTCGCTGGCTGGGGCCCCGGGACTCGAGCCCTGGTAAGCCCTTGCAATAAGTAAGCCTGACTACACCTATACTTAAGAATTAAACCGGCTCATCGTTATTGAAAGCGAAGAAAATGTGAACAATCTTCTGTTTTTCACTTCTGACAGATTACATACAAATTTAAATACATTCGCTACATCATGAATGAACCAACTGGCAATATATTGTCTTTGAAATGAACTTTACACCATTCCGCGATACAGCGAATAAAAAGCCTATCATTGAACTTTTATAACGTATATTTTGAAAACAACCACAGTCATACATACAACCTGCTACTTGAGAAACATAAATATTCTACTTTTCAGTACATCTAAACATTTGAATAAGTCGTGAAGTGAACTTACTTTAAGCGCACTCTTCGGTCTGAAGTCATCTGAGGAGCCTTTTCTCAAAGTGGTCTGAAGGAAGAGCACTCGAGCGCTTTCAAATAATGAATCTGGGAACATCTGTGACAGTATCAAACACGTGTTTAATGATTTATTATCCATTATTCGAGTTGCATACTGCAACTTCGGAGTCCTATACGACAAGGTCAGTGTGGAACCGTGTATGCATGTCGTTATCCATCCAACACAAAACTATAATCGTGACTTTTGATCTTTAAAAAACATTGCTCGTGCCACTTTCCTTATGAATACGTTAATACATAATCGAAGTCTTGTGGAGCTTACATCAGTTCATAATGACACAATCTGTTCCATATTTTGGATCTTTCTATCTCACGAGCAAAGTCACCGCTTCCCTGGTGGTCTAGTGGTTAGGATTCGGCGCTCTCACCGCCGCGGCCCGGGTTCGATTCCCGGTCAGGGAAGTCGCTTTTTCCCGCCCCTTCCATAAACGAATGGAAAATCAATAAATCAAAACGAGCACTAATCACGCTAAGTAGAGTGCATGTTATCAAATATGTATTTCCTGACTTCCCGTTTCAATCCTTGTAATGAGGGTGGGAGGTGCTGTATTGTGAGAAGAAGGGCCATGTGCGCTGCTTGCAAAATGCAGGATGCGAAGGTAGCACATTACAAAGGATTGAGGGAGAGAGACGATACTGCATTTCATAATACATCTTGAGACAGGTGTGAATTCTCACACTGTCAGAGAGTTGACGCTGTCTTGGAAATATTACAGTGGTGGGTCCAAGGAGACACTTTTGTAAGTCAATCTTATTTGCACGCTTGTATTATTTCATGCTAATTTGTCTTTGAGTGACCATCTAGGGAGGCATGTAAGAAATGCTGGAAATAAACTCATTCATGAACGGAAAAGATGTTCAGTTAAACTTCCGCAGTTTATTGTTAACCTATTTCTTGCTTTAATTTACTAATGTGATCTTTATAAGTGACATGGGAATCGAGAATTAGTCAAAGGTATTGAAGAGGTTACTACTGTAATTTGTGAGTTGTTGATTACTATAGAGGGAGGGCTGGAAGACTTAAGGGGATCTAAAATATACATTCTTTTTTTGTTTTGATTAGAGAAACATTGGTTTGAGCACCAGTTGAGCTTAAAACGTTTGAATTTAGGAGGAGATTAAGGTTAACCATCAACGGCTTTAAGGAAATCCCTGGTTTTGTTGTCCGTGAGAGCTGTTTGTATGTGTTCAGTTAGCAGTAAAGTGGCTGATGCAAGACGATCTTTTTGTGCAAAAGACAAACTGATTTTCAGATTCTGATTCTGAGATTCTAAATAAAAAACTGGCCAGTAAGTATTTTTCCAAATATTTTTTAGAACAGGTACAATGCTGATGGGTCTGTAGTTCGAAATGTGTTCTTTAATCAGATGGGGGTGATCAAGCCTTTCTTACAAATGGGATGAGTGTTATTTAAGATGCAAAGATTAGTAATGTGATGAATAATATTTTATACACATCTGCTGCGTGAAGAATGCTGACCAGCACCAGTCTACTCAAACACTCCAATATCAGCAACAAACTTAGGTTATGTTATGTTCATTATTATGCAGGAGGTAAACCATCTGGTATTTGAATGAGATGTAATCACTTCCAATAGATAAGACTGTAACCTGTCTATCTGAAGATGCAAAAAGGCTTCTCCAAACTCACATGTATATTTATCTATAATCTATATTTATGTTTTATGGAATAAACTTGTTACTTCTTCATCGCTGTATCCTGGGATTTACTAAAACCACTACAGATATAAAGAGCGATAATAGTCTTGAATTCAATAAACATGATCCAGTGATTGTGCAGCTCTTGACTGCAGGTCTCTGCGCATACAGGGTGTTTAATGAGTCGCTGAATCGGCGCTGCTGTTTAAACCGAGACAGTCGATACCATCCCACACAGAGATCACCAGACCAGCCCACCTGCTCACTGATTGGGTTAGGAAGAACCGTCACTCAAAACTACTCGACCAATGGAGAGCCATGATCCACGCCTCCCTGTAAATCCCACCCTCACGACAAAACAGCGCCAAAACTCGTAAACGAAAGAAAAAAAATCGAAAGCAAAGAAACTGGCGACGAAAACAAAAAATGCAGCATCACAAGCAAAGACGAGGGCTGCAGGCCAGTCTTGATAAAGTTTTTTTTTTTTATGATTTCAATACATTTATTTGTTTTCAATTCTATAAATGTTGCATTCGATTTTTTTATTTTTGATCTCAAAATCAATTTTTTGACTAGAGGCAGAGGAGGGTCGTGGTTTGGAGGAGGTGCGACGGCGAGGGCTGACTACCGGAGTACTGGCAGGACCAGCACTGAAGGGTGCTGCTATCTCTGAAGCTCCAAAGTCAGCCAGCTCCTCAACCAGCCACTCCCTGAAGGCCAACTGTGTGAGATGCGCCAGCCCTTTCACCTTGGTCAGGTGCTGGTGCAGGATGAAGGAGTTGACGACAGCAGTGTCCACAAAGTGGTAAAAGAGGGTCTTGTACCACTTCATGGTCTTCTGCAGGACATGGCAGTAGCCGACCAGAGCATCGGACAGGTCGACGCCCCCAATTCCAGCAGTGTAGTCCTTCACGGCACAAGGGATGGGGACATCCTTCCGTATCCAAGCTCCATTCTCCTTCACTCGGCGATTGGCAAAGTCATATAGATATTAATTCATACATACAGTTAGGTCCATAACTGGGTAGATGAGTAGTGGAGGACACCGTGAGCACACTGGCCTGGTCTGGCTACCCAAGTAGGGGTACTGATGCGGAGGTTCCTAGGGGCAGCCATGGGGGAGGAGCAATGGCAGGTAGCGGTCCTCAGGCCACTGCAGGAGGAGCTGCTGACGTGGCACCAGTGGATCACAAAGACAGTGCAACACCTCCACTAGGGTTTCTACAGGGCCAGTGCCGATGAGATGTGGAATACTTCTGCCGACTGGCAGATGCAAGACGCTGAATCGGCGCTGCTGTTGAAACCGAGACAGTCGATACCATCCCACACAGAGATCACCAGACCAGCCCACCTGCTCACTGATTGGGTTAGGAAGAACCGTCACTCAAAACTACTGGACCAATGGAGAGCCGAGATCCACGCCTCCCTGTAAATCCCACCCTCACGACAAAACAGCGCCAAAACTCGTAAACGAAAGAAAAAAATCAAAAGCAAAGAAACGGGCGACGAAAACAAAATTGCAGCATCGCAAGCAAAGACGGGGGCTGCAGGCCAGTTTTGATAAAGTTTTTTTTTTTTTTTTTGCTTTCGATACATTTATTTGTTTTCAATTCTATAAATGTTGCATTCGATTTTTTTATTTTTGATCTCAAAATCAATTTTTTGACTAGAGGCAGAGGAGGGTCGTGGTTTGGAGGAGGTGCGACGGCGAGGGCTGACTACCGGAGTACTGGCAGGACCAGCACTGAAGGGTGCTGCTATCTCTGAAGCTCCAAAGTCAGCCAGCTCCTCAAACAGCCGCTCCCTGAAGGCCAACTGTGTGAGATGCGCCAGCCCTTTCACCTTGGTCAGGTGCTGGTGCAGGATGAAGGAGTTGACGACAGCAGTGTCCACAAAGTGGTAAAAGAGGGTCTTCTACCACTTCATGGTCTTCTGCAGGACATGGCAGTAGCCAAGCAGAGCATCGGACAGGTCGACGCCCCCAATTCCAGCAGTGTAGTCCTTCACGGCACAAGGGATGGGGACATCCTTCCGTATCCAAGCTCCATTCTCCTTCACTCGGCGATTGGCAAAGTCATATAGATATATATACATACATACAGTTAGGTCCATAACTGGGTAGATGAGCAGCGGAGGACACCGTGGGCACACTGGCCTGGTCTGGCTACCCAAGTAGGGGTACTGATGCGGAGGTTCCTAGGGGCAGCCATGGGGGAAGAGCATTGGCAGGTAGCGGTCCTCAGGCCACTGCAGGAGGAGCTGCTGACGTGGCACCAGTGCATCACAAAGACAGTGCAACACCACCACTAGGGTTTCTACAGGGCCAGTGCCGATGAGATGTGGAAGACTTCTGCCGACTGGCCAGGAATTGAGAGGAAGGGATTGTGACTGGGTAGCTGAGTTGGCGTGAAGCAGAGAGTGTGTGCCAATGCTATGCGGGAGCGAGCGCCTGTGTGATAGAGAGCAGAATAGAGTGAGATAGGGAGTTAAGTGTAATTGTTTGGGCGTGGGTCTCAGCCGATAGGGGCCTTTTAGATTGTGTTTTTTAAGGCCAATAAACCTTCCTGACGTTGCTTTATACTTGTTGTCTGCTAAAGGAAAAAGACCCCCGCTTGCTACAATACTTTTGTTTGTTAACTTTCGAACTTTGGATTCACTTGACAATAGTACGTCCACCTGCTTCCGCAGTCAGTGCACCAGTCACAATCATAGATTTTATAGATTTGCTTTAACCCTGGCCAGTAGGAATTCGACCTGCCCACATCAAACATCTGCGTCTCTCTGCCCCCGCCCCTCCCCCAAGGCATCGCAGGCTGGCAGGCAGCACAGACAGAAGGCTGCGCGCACACAAGAGCAAACCCACAAGCAGTGACCACATAGATACAGAATACTTTGTAAAAAATAATCCCAACGCTGGACGGGCCCCTTCGCTGGCTGGGGCCCCGGGACTCGAGCCCTGGTAAGCCCTTGCAATAAGTAAGCCTGACTACACCTATACTTAAGAATTAAACCGGCTCATCGTTATTGAAAGCGAAGAAAATGTGAACAATCTTCTGTTTTTCACTTCTGACAGATTACATACAAATTTAAATACATTCGCTACATCATGAATGAACCAACTGGCAATATATTGTCTTTGAAATGAACTTTACACCATTCCGCGATACAGCGAATAAAAAGCCTATCATTGAACTTTTATAACGTATATTTTGAAAACAACCACAGTCATACATACAACCTGCTACTTGAGAAACATAAATATTCTACTTTTCAGTACATCTAAACATTTGAATAAGTCGTGAAGTGAACTTACTTTAAGCGCACTCTTCGGTCTGAAGTCATCTGAGGAGCCTTTTCTCAAAGTGGTCTGAAGGAAGAGCACTCGAGCGCTTTCAAATAATGAATCTGGGAACATCTGTGACAGTATCAAACACGTGTTTAATGATTTATTATCCATTATTCGAGTTGCATACTGCAACTTCGGAGTCCTATACGACAAGGTCAGTGTGGAACCGTGTATGCATGTCGTTATCCATCCAACACAAAACTATAATCGTGACTTTTGATCTTTAAAAAACATTGCTCGTGCCACTTTCCTTATTAATACGTTAATAAATAATTGAAGTCTTGTGGAGCTTACATCAGTTCATAATGTCACAATCTGTTCCATATTTTGGATCTTTCTATCTCACGAGCAAAGTCACCGCTTCCCTGGTGGTCTAGTGGTTAGGATTCGGCGCTCTCACCGCCGCGGCCCGGGTTCGATTCCCGGTCAGGGAACTCGCTCTTTCCCGCCCCTTCCATAAGCGAATGGAAAATCAATAAATCAAAACGAGCACTAATCACGCTAAGTAGAGTGCATGTTATCAAATATGTATTTCCTGACTTCCCGTTTCAATCCTTGTAATGAGGGTGGGAGGTGCTGTATTGTGAGAAGAAGGGCCATGTGCGCTGCTTGCAAAATGCAGGATGCGAAGGTAGCACATTACAAAGGATTGAGGGAGAGAGACGATACTGCATTTCATAATACATCTTGAGACAGGTGTGAATTCTCACACTGTCAGAGAGTTGACGCTGTCTTGGAAATATTACAGTGGTGGGTCCAAGGAGACACTTTTGTAAGTCAATCTTATTTGCACGCTTGTATTATTTCATGCTAATTTGTCTTTGAGTGACCATCTAGGGAGGCATGTAAGAAATGCTGGAAATAAACTCATTCATGAACGGAAAAGATGTTCAGTTAAACTTCCGCAGTTTATTGTTAACCTATTTCTTGCTTTAATTTACTAATGTGATCTTTATAAGTGACATGGGAATCGAGAATTAGTCAAAGGTATTGAAGAGGTTACTACTGTAATTTGTGAGTTGTTGATTACTATAGAGGGAGGGCTGGAAGACTTAAGGGGATCTAAAATATACATTCTTTTTTTGTTTTGATTAGAGAAACATTGGTTTGAGCACCAGTTGAGCTTAAAACGTTTGAATTTAGGAGGAGATTAAGGTTAACCATCAACGGCTTTAAGGAAATCCCTGGTTTTGTTGTCCGTGAGAGCTGTTTGTATGTGTTCAGTTAGCAGTAAAGTGGCTGATGCAAGACGATCTTTTTGTGCAAAAGACAAACTGATTTTCAGATTCTGATTCTGAGATTCTAAATAAAAAACTGGCCAGTAAGTATTTTTCCAAATATTTTTTAGAACAGGTACAATGCTGATGGGTCTGTAGTTCGAAATGTGTTCTTTAATCAGATGGGGGTGATCAAGCCTTTCTTACAAATGGGATGAGTGTTATTTAAGATGCAAAGATTAGTAATGTGATGAATAATATTTTATACACATCTGCTGCGTGAAGAATGCTGACCAGCACCAGTCTACTCAAACACTCCAATATCAGCAACAAACTTAGGTTATGTTATGTTCATTATTATGCAGGAGGTAAACCATCTGGTATTTGAATGAGATGTAATCACTTCCAATAGATAAGACTGTAACCTGTCTATCTGAAGATGCAAAAAGGCTTCTCCAAACTCACATGTATATTTATCTATAATCTATATTTATGTTTTATGGAATAAACTTGTTACTTCTTCATCGCTGTATCCTGGGATTTACTAAAACCACTACAGATATAAAGAGCGATAATAATCTTGAATTCAATAAACATGATCCAGTGATTGTGCAGCTCTTGACTGCAGGTCTCTGCGCATACAGGGTGTTTAATGAGTCGCTGAATCGGCGCTGCTGTTTAAACCGAGACAGTCGATACCATCCCACACAGAGATCACCAGACCAGCCCACCTGCTCACTGATTGGGTTAGGAAGAACCGTCACTCAAAACTACTCGACCAATGGAGAGCCATGATCCACGCCTCCCTGTAAATCCCACCCTCACGACAAAACAGCGCCAAAACTCGTAAACGAAAGAAAAAAAATCGAAAGCAAAGAAACTGGCGACGAAAACAAAAAATGCAGCATCACAAGCAAAGACGAGGGCTGCAGGCCAGTCTTGATAAAGTTTTTTTTTTTTTTTGATTTCAATACATTTATTTGTTTTCAATTCTATAAATGTTGCATTCGATTTTTTTATTTTTGATCTCAAAATCAATTTTTTGACTAGAGGCAGAGGAGGGTCGTGGTTTGGAGGAGGTGCGACGGCGAGGGCTGACTACCGGAGTACTGGCAGGACCAGCACTGAAGGGTGCTGCTATCTCTGAGGCTCCAAAGTCAGCCAGCTCCTCAACCAGCCGCTCCCTGAAGGCCAACTGTGTGAGATGCGCCAGCCCTTTCACCTTGGTCAGGTGCTGGTGCAGGATGAAGGAGTTGACGACAGCAGTGTCCACAAAGTGGTAAAAGAGGGTCTTCTACCACTTCATGGTCTTCTGCAGGACATGGCAGTAGCCGACCAGAGAATCGGACAGGTCGACGCCCCCAATTCCAGCAGTGTAGTCCTTCACGGCACAAGGGATGGGGACATCCTTCCGTATCCAAGCTCCATTCTCCTTCACTCGGCGATTGGCAAAGTCATATAGATATATATACATACATACAGTTAGGTCCATAACTGGGTAGATGAGCAGCGGAGGACACCGTGGGCACACTGGCCTGGTCTGGCTACCCAAGTAGGGGTACTGATGCAGAGGTTCCTAGGGGCAGCCATGAGGGAGGAGCAATGGCAGGTAGCGGTCCTCAGGCCACTGCAGGAGGAGCTGCTGACGTGGCACCAGTGGATCACAAAGACAGTGCAACACCTCCACTAGGGTTTCTACAGGGCCAGTGCCGATGAGATGTGGAAGACTTCTGCCGACTGGCAGATGCAAGACGCTGAATCGGCGCTGCTGTTGAAACCGAGACAGTCGATACCATCCCACACAGAGATCACCAGACCAGCCCACCTGCTCACTGATTGGGTTAGGAAGAACCGTCACTCAAAACTACTGGACCAATGGAGAGCCGAGATCCACGCCTCCCTGTAAATCCCACCCTCACGACAAAACAGCGCCAAAACTCGTAAACGAAAGAAAAAAATCAAAAGCAAAGAAACGGGCGACGAAAACAAAATTGCAGCATCGCAAGCAAAGACGGGGGCTGCAGGCCAGTTTTGATAAAGATTTTTTTTTTTTTTTGCTTTCGATACATTTATTTGTTTTCAATTCTATAAATGTTGCATTCGATTTTTTTATTTTTGATCTCAAAATCAATTTTTTGACTAGAGGCAGAGGAGGGTCGTGGTTTGGAGGAGGTGCGACGGCGAGGGCTGACTACCGGAGTACTGGCAGGACCAGCACTGAAGGGTGCTGCTATCTCTGAAGCTCCAAAGTCAGCCAGCTCCTCAACCAGCCGCTCCCTGAAGGCCAACTGTGTGAGATGCGCCAGCCCTTTCACCTTGGTCAGGTGCTGGTGCAGGATGAAGGAGTTGACGACAGCAGTGTCCACAAAGTGGTAAAAGAGGGTCTTCTACCACTTCATGGTCTTCTGCAGGACATGGCAGTAGCCAAGCAGAGCATCGGACAGGTCGACGCCCCCAATTCCAGCAGTGTAGTCCTTCACGGCACAAGGGATGGGGACATCCTTCCGTATCCAAGCTCCATTCTCCTTCACTCGGCGATTGGCAAAGTCATATAGATATATATACATACATACAGTTAGGTCCATAACTGGGTAGATGAGCAGCGGAGGACACCGTGGGCACACTGGCCTGGTCTGGCTACCCAAGTAGGGGTACTGATGCGGAGGTTCCTAGGGGCAGCCATGGGGGAAGAGCATTGGCAGGTAGCGGTCCTCAGGCCACTGCAGGAGGAGCTGCTGACGTGGCACCAGTGCATCACAAAGACAGTGCAACACCACCACTAGGGTTTCTACAGGGCCAGTGCCGATGAGATGTGGAAGACTTCTGCCGACTGGCAAGGAATTGAGAGGAAGGGATTGTGACTGGGTAGCTGAGTTGGCGTGAAGCAGAGAGTGTGTGCCAATGCTATGCGGGAGCGAGCGCCTGTGTGATAGAGAGCAGAATAGAGTGAGATAGGGAGTTAAGTGTAATTGTTTGGGCGTGGGTCTCAGCCGATAGGGGCCTTTTAGATTGTGTTTTTTAAGGCCAATAAACCTTCCTGACGTTGCTTTATACTTGTTGTCTGCTAAAGGAAAAAGACCCCCGCTTGCTACAATACTTTTGTTTGTTAACTTTCGAACTTTGGATTCACTTGACAATAGTACGTCCACCTGCTTCCGCAGTCAGTGCACCAGTCACAATCATAGATTTTATAGATTTGCTTTAACCCTGGCCAGTAGGAATTCGACCTGCCCACATCAAACATCTGCGTCTCTCTGCCCCCGCCCCTCCCCCAAGGCATCGCAGGCTGGCAGGCAGCACAGACACAAGGCTGCGCGCACACAAGAGCAAACCCACAAGCAGTGACCACATAGATACAGAATACTTTGTAAAAAATAATCCCAACGCTGGACGGGCCCCTTCGCTGGCTGGGGCCCCGGGACTCGAGCCCTGGTAAGCCCTTGCAATAAGTAAGCCTGACTACACCTATACTTAAGAATTAAACCGGCTCATCGTTATTGAAAGCGAAGAAAATGTGAACAATCTTCTGTTTTTCACTTCTGACAGATTACATACAAATTTAAATACATTCGCTACATCATGAATGAACCAACTGGCAATATATTGTCTTTGAAATGAACTTTACACCATTCCGCGATACAGCGAATAAAAAGCCTATCATTGAACTTTTATAACGTATATTTTGAAAACAACCACAGTCATACATACAACCTGCTACTTGAGAAACATAAAAATTCTACTTTTCAGTACATCTAAACATTTGAATAAGTCGTGAAGTGAACTTACTTTAAGCGCACTCTTCGGTCTGAAGTCATCTGAGGAGCCTTTTCTCAAAGTGGTCTGAAGGAAGAGCACTCGAGCGCTTTCAAATAATGAATCTGGGAACATCTGTGACAGTATCAAACACGTGTTTAATGATTTATTATCCATTATTCGAGTTGCATACTGCAACTTCGGAGTCCTATACGACAAGGTCAGTGTGGAACCGTGTATGCATGTCGTTATCCATCCAACACAAAACTATAATCGTGACTTTTGATCTTTAAAAAACATTGCTCGTGCCACTTTCCTTATTAATACGTTAATAAATAATCGAAGTCTTGTGGAGTTTACATCAGTTCATAATGACACAATCTGTTCCATATTTTGGATCTTTCTATCTCACGAGCGAAGTCACCGCTTCCCTGGTGGTCTAGTGGTTAGGATTCGGCGCTCTCACCGCCGCGGCCCGGGTTCGATTCCCGGTCAGGGAACTCGCTCTTTCCCGCCCCTTCCATAAGCGAATGGAAAATCAATAAATCAAATCTATTCACGCTAAGTAGAGTGCATGTTATCAAATATGTATTTCCTGACTTCCCGTTTCAATCCTTGTAATGAGGGTGGGAGGTGCTGTATTGTGAGAAGAAGGGCCATGTGCGCTGCTTGCAAAATGCAGGATGCGAAGGTAGCACATTACTAAGGATTGAGGGAGAGAGACGATACTGCATTTCATAATACATCTTGAGACAGGTGTGAATTCTCACACTGTCAGAGAGTTGCCGCTGTCTTGGAAATATTACAGTGGTGGGTCCAAGGAGACACTTTTGTAAGTCAATCTTTTTTGCACGCTTGTATTATTTCCTGACGGCTGCTAATTTGTCTTTGAGTGACCATCTAGGGAGGCATGTAAGAAATGCTGGAAATAAACTCATTCATGAACGGAAAAGATGTTCAGTTAAACTTCCGCAGTTTATTGTTAACCTATTTCTTGCTTTAATTTACTAATGTGATCTTTATAAGTGACATGGGAATCGAGAATTAGTCAAAGGTATTGAAGAGGTTACTACTGTAATTTGTGAGTTGTTGATTACTATAGAGGGAGGGCTGGAAGACTTAAGGGGATCTAAAATATACATTCTTTTTTTGTTTTGATTAGAGAAACATTGGTTTGAGCACCAGTTGAGCTTAAAACGTTTGAATTTAGGAGGAGATTAAGGTTAACCATCAACGGCTTTAAGGAAATCCCTGGTTTTGTTGTCCGTGAGAGCTGTTTGTATGTGTTCAGTTAGCAGTAAAGTGGCTGATGCAAGACGATCTTTTTGTGCAAAAGACAAACTGATTTTCAGATTCTGATTCTGAGATTCTAAATAAAAAACTGGCCAGTAAGTATTTTTCCAAATATTTTTTAGAACAGGTACAATGCTGATGGGTCTGTAGTTCGAAATGTGTTCTTTAATCAGATGGGGGTGATCAAGCCTTTCTTACAAATGGGATGAGTGTTATTTAAGATGCAAAGATTAGTAATGTGATGAATAATATTTTATACACATCTGCTGCGTGAAGAATGCTGACCAGCACCAGTCTACTCAAACACTCCAATATCAGCAACAAACTTAGGTTATGTTATGTTCATTATTATGCAGGAGGTAAACCATCTGGTATTTGAATGAGATGTAATCACTTCCAATAGATAAGACTGTAACCTGTCTATCTGAAGATGCAAAAAGGCTTCTCCAAACTCACATGTATATTTATCTATAATCTATATTTATGTTTTATGGAATAAACTTGTTACTTCTTCATCGCTGTATCCTGGGATTTACTAAAACCACTACAGATATAAAGAGCGATAATAGTCTTGAATTCAATAAACATGATCCAGTGATTGTGCAGCTCTTGACTGCAGGTCTCTGCGCATACAGGGTGTTTAATGAGTCGCTGAATCGGCGCTGCTGTTTAAACCGAGACAGTCGATACCATCCCACACAGAGATCACCAGACCAGCCCACCTGCTCACTGATTGGGTTAGGAAGAACCGTCACTCAAAACTACTCGACCAATGGAGAGCCATGATCCACGCCTCCCTGTAAATCCCACCCTCACGACAAAACAGCGCCAAAACTCGTAAACGAAAGAAAAAAAATCGAAAGCAAAGAAACTGGCGACGAAAACAAAAAATGCAGCATCACAAGCAAAGACGAGGGCTGCAGGCCAGTCTTGATAAAGTTTTTTTTTTTTATGATTTCAATACATTTATTTGTTTTCAATTCTATAAATGTTGCATTCGATTTTTTTATTTTTGATCTCAAAATCAATTTTTTGACTAGAGGCAGAGGAGGGTCGTGGTTTGGAGGAGGTGCGACGGCGAGGGCTGACTACCGGAGTACTGGCAGGACCAGCACTGAAGGGTGCTGCTATCTCTGAAGCTCCAAAGTCAGCCAGCTCCTCAACCAGCCACTCCCTGAAGGCCAACTGTGTGAGATGCGCCAGCCCTTTCACCTTGGTCAGGTGCTGGTGCAGGATGAAGGAGTTGACGACAGCAGTGTCCACAAAGTGGTAAAGGAGGGTCTTGTACCACTTCATGGTCTTCTGTAGGACATGGCAGTAGCCAACCAGAGCATCGGACAGGTCGACGCCCCCAATTCCAGCAGTGTAGTCCCTCACGGCACAAGGGATGGGGACATCCTTCCGTATCCAAGCTCCATTCTCCCTCACTCGGCGATTGGCAAAGTCATATAGATATATATACATACATACAGTTAGGTCCATAACTGGGTAGATGAGCAGCGGAGGACACCGTGGGCACACTGGCCTGGTCTGGCTACCCAAGTAGGGGTACTGATGCGGAGGTTCCTAGGGGCAGCCATGGGGGAAGAGCATTGGCAGGTAGCGGTCCTCAGGCCACTGCAGGAGGAGCTGCTGACGTGGCACCAGTGCATCACAAAGACAGTGCAACACCACCACTAGGGTTTCTACAGGGCCAGTGCCGATGAGATGTGGAAGACTTCTGCCGACTGGCCAGGAATTGAGAGGAAGGGATTGTGACTGGGTAGCTGAGTTGGCGTGAAGCAGAGAGTGTGTGCCAATGCTATGCGGGAGCGAGCGCCTGTGTGATAGAGAGCAGAATAGAGTGAGATAGGGAGTTAAGTGTAATTGTTTGGGCGTGGGTCTCAGCCGATAGGGGCCTTTTAGATTGTGTTTTTTAAGGCCAATAAACCTTCCTGACGTTGCTTTATACTTGTTGTCTGCTAAAGGAAAAAGGCCCCCGCTTGCTACAATACTTTTGTTTGTTAACTTTCGAACTTTGGATTCACTTGACAATAGTACGTCCACCTGCTTCCGCAGTCAGTGCACCAGTCACAATCATAGATTTTATAGATTTGCTTTAACCCTGGCCAGTAGGAATTCGACCTGCCCACATCAAACATCTGCGTCTCTCTGCCCCCGCCCCTCCCCCAAGGCATCGCAGGCTGGCAGGCAGCACAGACACAAGGCTGCGCGCACACAAGAGCAAACCCACAAGCAGTGACCACATAGATACAGAATACTTTGTAAAAAATAATCCCAACGCTGGACGGGCCCCTTCGCTGGCTGGGGCCCCGGGACTCGAGCCCTGGTAAGCCCTTGCAATAAGTAAGCCTGACTACACCTATACTTAAGAATTAAACCGGCTCATCGTTATTGAAAGCGAAGAAAATGTGAACAATCTTCTGTTTTTCACTTCTGACAGATTACATACAAATTTAAATACATTCGCTACATCATGAATGAACCAACTGGCAATATATTGTCTTTGAAATGAACTTTACACCATTCCGCGATACAGCGAATAAAAAGCCTATCATTGAACTTTTATAACGTATATTTTGAAAACAACCACAGTCATACATACAACCTGCTACTTGAGAAACATAAATATTCTACTTTTCAGTACATCTAAACATTTGAATAAGTCGTGAAGTGAACTTACTTTAAGCGCACTCTTCGGTCTGAAGTCATCTGAGGAGCCTTTTCTCAACGTGGTCTGAAGGAAGAGCACTCGAGCGCTTTCAAATAATGAATCTGGGAACATCTGTGACAGTATCAAACACGTGTTTAATGATTTATTATCCATTATTCGAGTTGCATACTGCAACTTCGGAGTCCTATACGACAAGGTCAGTGTGGAACCGTGTATGCATGTCGTTATCCATCCAACACAAAACTATAATCGTGACTTTTGATCTTTAAAAAACATTGCTCGTGCCACTTTCCTTATGAATACGTTAATAAATAATCGAAGTCTTGTGGAGCTTACATCAGTTCATAATGACACAATCTGTTCCATATTTTGGATCTTTCTATCTCACGAGCAAAGTCACCGCTTTCCTGGTGGTCTAGTGGTTAGGATTCAGCGCTCTCACCGCCGCGGCCTGGGTTCGATTCCCGGTCAGGGAACTCACTCTTTCCCACCCCTTCCATAAACGAATGGAAAATCAATAAATCAAATCTATTCACGCTAAGTAGAGTGCATGTTATCAAATATGTATTTCCTGACTTCCCGTTTCAATCCTTGTAATGAGGGTGGGAGGTGCTGTATTGTGAGAAGAAGGGCCATGTGCACTGCTTGCAAAATGCAGGATGCGAATGTAGCACATTACAAAGGAGAAGAAGGGCCATGTGCGCTGCTTGCAAAATGCAGGATGCGAAGGTAGCACATTACAAAGGATTGAGGGAGAGAGATGATACTGCATTTCATAATACATCTTGAGACAGGTGTGAATTCTCACACTGTCAGAGAGTTGGCGCTGTCTAGGAAATATTACAGTGGTGGGTCCAAGGAGACACTTTTGTAAGTCAATCTTATTTGCACGCTTGTATTATTTCATGCTAATTTGTCTTTGAGTGACCATCTAGGGAGGCATGTAAGAAATGCTGGAAATAAACTCATTCATGAACGGAAAAGATGTTCAGTTAAACTTCCGCAGTTTATTGTTAACCTATTTCTTGCTTTAATTTACTAATGTGATCTTTATAAGTGACATGGGAATCGAGAATTAGTCAAAGGTATTGAAGAGGTTACTACTGTAATTTGTGAGTTGTTGATTACTATAGAGGGAGGGCTGGAAGACTTAAGGGGATCTAAAATATACATTCTTTTTTTGTTTTGATTAGAGAAACATTGGTTTGAGCACCAGTTGAGCTTAAAACGTTTGAATTTAGGAGGAGATTAAGGTTAACCATCAACGGCTTTAAGGAAATCCCTGGTATTGTTGTCCGTGAGAGCTGTTTGTATGTGTTCAGTTAGCAGTAAAGTGGCTGATGCAAGACGATCTTTTTGTGCAAAAGACAAACTGATTTTCAGATTCTGATTCTGAGATTCTAAATAAAAAACTGGCCAGTAAGTATTTTTCCAAATATTTTTTAGAACAGGTACAATGCTGATGGGTCTGTAGTTCGAAATGTGTTCTTTAATCAGATGGGGGTGATCAAGCCTTTCTTACAAATGGGATGAGTGTTATTTAAGATGCAAAGATAAGTAATGTGATGAATAATATTTTATACACATCTGTTGCGTGAAGAATGCTGACCAGCACCAGTCTACTCAAACACTCCAATATCAGCAACAAACTTAGGTTATGTTATGTTCATTATTATGCAGGAGGTAAACCATCTGGTATTTGAATGAGATGTAATCACTTCCAATAGATAAGACTGTAACCTGTCTATCTGAAGATGCAAAAAGGCTTCTCCAAACTCACATGTATATTTATCTATAATCTATATTTATGTTTTATGGAATAAACTTGTTACTTCTTCATCGCTGTATCCTGGGATTTACTAAAACCACTACAGATATAAAGAGCGATAATAATCTTGAATTCAATAAACATGATCCAGTGATTGTGCAGCTCTTGACTGCAGGTCTCTGCGCATACAGGGTGTTTAATGAGTCGCTGAATCGGCGCTGCTGTTGAAACCGAGACAGTCGATACCATCCCACACAGAGATCACCAGACCAGCCCACCTGCTCACTGATTGGGTTAGGAAGAACCGTCACTCAAAACTACTCGACCAATGGAGAGCCATGATCCACGCCTCCCTGTAAATCCCACCCTCACGACAAAACAGCGCCAAAACTCGTAAACGAAAGAAAAAAAATCGAAAGCAAAGAAACTGGCGACAAAAACAAAAAATGCAGCATCACAAGCAAAGACGAGGGCTGCAGGCCAGTCTTGATAAAGTTTTTTTTTTTTTTGATTTCAATACATTTATTTGTTTTCAATTCTATAAATGTTGCATTCGATTTTTTTATTTTTGATCTCAAAATCAATTTTTTGACTAGAGGCAGAGGAGGGTCGTGGTTTGGAGGAGGTGCGACGGCGAGGGCTGACTACCGGAGTACTGGCAGGACCAGCACTGAAGGGTGCTGCTATCTCTGAAGCTCCAAAGTCAGCCAGCTCCTCAACCAGCCGCTCCCTGAAGGCCAACTGTGTGAGATGCGCCAGCCCTTTCACCTTGGTCAGGTGCTGGTGCAGGATGAAGGAGTTGACGACAGCAGTGTCCACAAAGTGGTAAAAGAGGGTCTTGTACCACTTCATGGTCTTCTGCAGGACATGGCAGTAGCCGACCAGAGCATCGGACAGGTCGACGCCCCCAATTCCAGCAGTGTAGTCCTTCACGGCACAAGGGATGGGGACATCCTTCCGTATCCAAGCTCCATTCTCCTTCACTCGGCGATTGGCAAAGTCATATAGATATTAATTCATACATACAGTTAGGTCCATAACTGGGTAGATGAGTAGTGGAGGACACCGTGAGCACACTGGCCTGGTCTGGCTACCCAAGTAGGGGTACTGATGCAGAGGTTCCTAGGGGTAGCCATGGGGGAGGAGCAATGGCAGGTAGCGGTCCTCAGGCCACTGCAGGAGGAGCTGCTGACGTGGCACCAGTGGATCACAAAGACAGTGCAACACCTCCACTAGGGTTTCTACAGGGCCAGTGCCGATGAGATGTGGAAGACTTCTGCCGACTGGCAGATGCAAGACGCTGAATCGGCGCTGCTGTTGAAACCGAGACAGTCGATACCATCCCACACAGAGATCACCAGACCAGCCCACCTGCTCACTGATTGGGTTAGGAAGAACCGTCACTCAAAACTACTGGACCAATGGAGAGCCGAGATCCACGCCTCCCTGTAAATCCCACCCTCACGACAAAACAGCGCCAAAACTCGTAAACGAAAGAAAAAAATCAAAAGCAAAGAAACGGGCGACGAAAACAAAATTGCAGCATCGCAAGCAAAGACGGGGGCTGCAGGCCAGTTTTGATAAAGTTTTTTTTTTTTTTTTTGCTTTCGATACATTTATTTGTTTTCAATTCTATAAATGTTGCATTCGATTTTTTTATTTTTGATCTCAAAATCAATTTTTTGACTAGAGGCAGAGGAGTGTCGTGGTTTGGAGGAGGTGCGACGGCGAGGGCTGACTACCGGAGTACTGGCAGGACCAGCACTGAAGGGTGCTGCTATCTCTGAAGCTCCAAAGTCAGCCAGCTCCTCAACCAGCCGCTCCCTGAAGGCCAACTGTGTGAGATGCGCCAGCCCTTTCACCTTGGTCAGGTGCTGGTGCAGGATGAAGGAGTTGACGACAGCAGTGTCCACAAAGTGGTAAAAGAGGGTCTTCTACCACTTCATGGTCTTCTGCAGGACATGGCAGTAGCCAAGCAGAGCATCGGACAGGTCGACGCCCCCAATTCCAGCAGTGTAGTCCTTCACGGCACAAGGGATGGGGACATCCTTCCGTATCCAAGCTCCATTCTCCTTCACTCGGCGATTAGCAAAGTCATATAGATATATATACATACATACAGTTAGGTCCATAACTGGGTAGATGAGCAGCGGAGGACACCGTGGGCACACTGGCCTGGTCTGGCTACCCAAGTAGGGGTACTGATGCGGAGGTTCCTAGGGGCAGCCATGGGGGAAGAGCATTGGCAGGTAGCGGTCCTCAGGCCACAGCAGGAGGAGCTGCTGACGTGGCACCAGTGCATCACAAAGACAGTGCAACACCACCACTAGGGTTTCTACAGGGCCAGTGCCGATGAGATGTGGAAGACTTCTGCCGACTGGCCAGGAATTGAGAGGAAGGGATTGTGACTGGGTAGCTGAGTTGGCGTGAAGCAGAGAGTGTGTGCCAATGCTATGCGGGAGCGAGCGCCTGTGTGATAGAGAGCAGAATAGAGTGAGATAGGGAGTTAAGTGTAATTGTTTGGGCGTGGGTCTCAGCCGATAGGGGCCTTTTAGATTGTGTTTTTTAAGGCCAATAAACCTTCCTGACGTTGCTTTATACTTGTTGTCTGCTAAAGGAAAAAGACCCCCGCTTGCTACAATACTTTTGTTTGTTAACTTTCGAACTTTGGATTCACTTGACAATAGTACGTCCACCTGCTTCCGCAGTCAGTGCACCAGTCACAATCATAGATTTTATAGATTTGCTTTAACCCTGGCCAGTAGGAATTCGACCTGCCCACATCAAACATCTGCGTCTCTCTGCCCCCGCCCCTCCCCCAAGGCATCGCAGGCTGGCAGGCAGCACAGACACAAGGCTGCGCACACACAAGAGCAAACCCACAAGCAGTGACCACATAGATACAGAATACTTTGTAAAAAATAATCCCAACGCTGGACGGGCCCCTTCGCTGGCTGGGGCCCCGGGACTCGAGCCCTGGTAAGCCCTTGCAATAAGTAAGCCTGACTACACCTATACTTAAGAATTAAACCGGCTCATCGTTATTGAAAGCGAAGAAAATGTGAACAATCTTCTGTTTTTCACTTCTGACAGATTACATACAAATTTAAATACATTCGCTACATCATGAATGAACCTACTGGCAATATATTGTCTTTGAAATGAACTTTACACCATTCCGCGATACAGCGAATAAAAAGCCTATCATTGAACTTTTATAACGTATATTTTGAAAACAACCACAGTCATACATACAACCTGCTACTTGAGAAACATAAATATTCTACTTTTCAGTACATCTAAACATTTGAATAAGTCGTGAAGTGAACTTACTTTAAGCGCACTCTTCGGTCTGAAGTCATCTGAGGAGCCTTTTCTCAAAGTGGTCTGAAGGAAGAGCACTCGAGCGCTTTCAAATAATGAATCTGGGAACATCTGTGACAGTATCAAACACGTGTTTAATGATTTATTATCCATTATTCGAGTTGCATACTGCAACTTCGGAGTCCTATACGACAAGGTCAGTGTGGAACCGTGTATGCATGTCGTTATCCATCCAACACAAAACTATAATCGTGACTTTTGATCTTTAAAAAACATTGCTCGTGCCACTTTCCTTATGAATACGTTAATAAATAATCGAAGTCTTGTGGAGCTTACATCAGTTCATAATGACACAATCTGTTCCATATTTTGGATCTTTCTATCTCACGAGCGAAGTCACCGCTTCCCTGGTGGTCTAGTGGTTAGGATTCGGCGCTCTCACCGCCGCGGCCCGGGTTCGATTCCCGGTCAGGGAACTCGCTCTTTCCCGCCCCTTCCATAAGCGAATGGAAAATCAATAAATCAAATCTATTCACGCTAAGTAGAGTGCATGTTATCAAATATGTATTTCCTGACTTCCCGTTTCAATCCTTGTAATGAGGGTGGGAGGTGCTGTATTGTGAGAAGAAGGGCCATGTGCGCTGCTTGCAAAATGCAGGATGCGAAGGTAGCACATTACAAAGGATTGAGGGAGAGAGACGATACTGCATTTCATAATACATCTTGAGACAGGTGTGAATTCTCACACTGTCAGAGAGTTGGCGCTGTCTTGGAAATATTACAGTGGTGGGTCCAAGGAGACACTTTTGTAAGTCAATCTTATTTGCACGCTTGTATTATTTCCTGACGGCTGCTAATTTGTCTTTGAGTGACCATCTAGGGAGGCATGTAAGAAATGCTGGAAATAAACTCATTCATGAACGGAAAAGATGTTCAGTTAAACTTCCGCAGTTTATTGTTAACCTATTTCTTGCTTTAATTTACTAATGTGATCTTTATAAGTGACATGGGAATCGAGAATTAGTCAAAGGTATTGAAGAGGTTACTACTGTAATTTGTGAGTTGTTGATTACTATAGAGGGAGGGCTGGAAGACTTAAGGGGATCTAAAATATACATTCTTTTTTTGTTTTGATTAGAGAAACATTGGTTTGAGCACCAGTTGAGCTTAAAACGTTTGAATTTAGGAGGAGATTAAGGTTAACCATCAACGGCTTTAAGGAAATCCCTGGTTTTGTTGTCCGTGAGAGCTGTTTGTATGTGTTCAGTTAGCAGTAAAGTGGCTGATGCAAGACGATCTTTTTGTGCAAAAGACAAACTGATTTTCAGATTCTGATTCTGAGATTCTAAATAAAAAACTGGCCAGTAAGTATTTTTCCAAATATTTTTTAGAACAGGTACAATGCTGATGGGTCTGTAGTTCGAAATGTGTTCTTTAATCAGATGGGGGTGATCAAGCCTTTCTTACAAATGGGATGAGTGTTATTTAAGATGCAAAGATTAGTAATGTGATGAATAATATTTTATACACATCTGCTGCGTGAAGAATGCTGACCAGCACCAGTCTACTCAAACACTCCAATATCAGCAACAAACTTAGGTTATGTTATGTTCATTATTATGCAGGAGGTAAACCATCTGGTATTTGAATGAGATGTAATCACTTCCAATAGATAAGACTGTAACCTGTCTATCTGAAGATGCAAAAAGGCTTCTCCAAACTCACATGTATATTTATCTATAATCTATATTTATGTTTTATGGAATAAACTTGTTACTTCTTCATCGCTGTATCCTGGGATTTACTAAAACCACTACAGATATAAAGAGCGATAATAATCTTGAATTCAATAAACATGATCCAGTGATTGTGCAGCTCTTGACTGCAGGTCTCTGCGCATACAGGGTGTTTAATGAGTCGCTGAATCGGCGCTGCTGTTTAAACCGAGACAGTCGATACCATCCCACACAGAGATCACCAGACCAGCCCACCTGCTCACTGATTGGGTTAGGAAGAACCGTCACTCAAAACTACTCGACCAATGGAGAGCCATGATCCACGCCTCCCTGTAAATCCCACCCTCACGACAAAACAGCGCCAAAACTCGTAAACGAAAGAAAAAAAATCGAAAGCAAAGAAACTGGCGACGAAAACAAAAAATGCAGCATCACAAGCAAAGACGAGGGCTGCAGGCCAGTCTTGATAAAGTTTTTTTTTTTTTTGATTTCAATACATTTATTTGTTTTCAATTCTATAAATGTTGCATTCGATTTTTTTATTTTTGATCTCAAAATCAATTTTTTGACTAGAGGCAGAGGAGGGTCGTGGTTTGGAGGAGGTGCGACGGCGAGGGCTGACTACCGGAGTACTGGCAGGACCAGCACTGAAGGGTGCTGCTATCTCTGAAGCTCCAAAGTCAGCCAGCTCCTCAACCAGCCGCTCCCTGAAGGCCAACTGTGTGAGATGCGCCAGCCCTTTCACCTTGGTCAGGTGCTGGTGCAGGATGAAGGAGTTGACGACAGCAGTGTCCACAAAGTGGTAAAAGAGGGTCTTGTACCACTTCATGGTCTTCTGCAGGACATGGCAGTAGCAGAGCAGAGCATCGGACAGGTCGACGCCCCCAATTCCAGCAGTGTAGTCCTTCACGGCACAAGGGATGGTGACATCCTTCCGTATCCAAGCTCCATTCTCCTTCACTCGGCGATTGGCAAAGTCATATAGATATTAATTCATACATACAGTTAGGTCCATAACTGGGTAGATGAGTAGTGGAGGACACCGTGAGCACACTGGCCTGGTCTGGCTACCCAAGTAGGGGTACTGATGCGGAGGTTCCTAGGGGCAGCCATGGGGGAGGAGCAATGGCAGGTAGCGGTCCTCAGGCCACTGCAGGAGGAGCTGCTGACGTGGCACCAGTGGATCACAAAGACAGTGCAACACCTCCACTAGGGTTTCTACAGGGCCAGTGCCGATGAGATGTGGAAGACTTCTGCCGACTGGCAGATGCAAGACGCTGAATCGGCGCTGCTGTTGAAACCGAGACAGTCGATACCATCCCACACAGAGATCACCAGACCAGCCCACCTGCTCACTGATTGGGTTAGGAAGAACCGTCACTCAAAACTACTGGACCAATGGAGAGCCGAGATCCACGCCTCCCTGTAAATCCCACCCTCACGACAAAACAGCGCCAAAACTCGTAAACGAAAGAAAAAAATCAAAAGCAAAGAAACGGGCGAAGAAAACAAAATTGCAGCATCGCAAGCAAAGACGGGGGCTGCAGGCCAGTTTTGATAAAGTTTTTTTTTTTTTTTTTGCTTTCGATACATTTATTTGTTTTCAATTCTATAAATGTTGCATTCGATTTTTTTATTTTTGATCTCAAAATCAATTTTTTGACTAGAGGCAGAGGAGGGTCGTGGTTTGGAGGAGGTGCGACGGCGAGGGCTGACTACCGGAGTACTGGCAGGACCAGCACTGAAGGGTGCTGCTATCTCTGAAGCTCCAAAGTCAGCCAGCTCCTCAAACAGCCGCTCCCTGAAGGCCAACTGTGTGAGATGCGCCAGCCCTTTCACCTTGGTCAGGTGCTGGTGCAGGATGAAGGAGTTGACGACAGCAGTGTCCACAAAGTGGTAAAAGAGGGTCTTCTACCACTTCATGGTCTTCTGCAGGACATGGCAGTAGCCAAGCAGAGCATCGGACAGGTCGACGCCCCCAATTCCAGCAGTGTAGTCCTTCACGGCACAAGGGATGGGGACATCCTTCCGTATCCAAGCTCCATTCTCCTTCACTCGGCGATTGGCAAAGTCATATAGATATATATACATACATACAGTTAGGTCCATAACTGGGTAGAGGAGCAGCGGAGGACACCGTGGGCACACTGGCCTGGTCTGGCTACCCAAGTAGGGGTACTGATGCGGAGGTTCCTAGGGGCATCCATGGGGGAAGAGCATTGGCAGGTAGCGGTCCTCAGGCCACTGCAGGAGGAGCTGCTGACGTGGCACCAGTGCATCACAAAGACAGTGCAACACCACCACTAGGGTTTCTACAGGGCCAGTGCCGATGAGATGTGGAAGACTTCTGCCGACTGGCCAGGAATTGAGAGGAAGGGATTGTGACTGGGTAGCTGAGTTGGCGTGAAGCAGAGAGTGTGTGCCAATGCTATGCGGGAGCGAGCGCCTGTGTGATAGAGAGCAGAATAGAGTGAGATAGGGAGTTAAGTGTAATTGTTTGGGCGTGGGTCTCAGCCGATAGGGGCCTTTTAGATTGTGTTTTTTAAGGCCAATAAACCTTCCTGACGTTGCTTTATACTTGTTGTCTGCTAAAGGAAAAAGACCCCCGCTTGCTACAATACTTTTGTTTGTTAACTTTCGAACTTTGGATTCACTTGACAATAGTACGTCCACCTGCTTCCGCAGTCAGTGCACCAGTCACAATCATAGATTTTATAGATTTGCTTTAACCCTGGCCAGTAGGAATTCGACCTGCCCACATCAAACATCTGCGTCTCTCTGCCCCCGCCCCTCCCCCAAGGCATCGCAGGCTGGCAGGCAGCACAGACACAAGGCTGCGCGCACACAAGAGCAAACCCACAAGCAGTGACCACATAGATACAGAATACTTTGTAAAAAATAATCCCAACGCTGGACGGGCCCCTTCGCTGGCTGGGGCCCCGGGACTCGAGCCCTGGTAAGCCCTTGCAATAAGTAAGCCTGACTACACCTATACTTAAGAATTAAACCGGCTCATCGTTATTGAAAGCGAAGAAAATGTGAACAATCTTCTGTTTTTCACTTCTGACAGATTACATACAAATTTAAATACATTCGCTACATCATGAATGAACCAACTGGCAATATATTGTCTTTGAAATGAACTTTACACCATTCCGCGATACAGCGAATAAAAAGCCTATCATTGAACTTTTATAACGTATATTTTGAAAACAACCACAGTCATACATACAACCTGCTACTTGAGAAACATAAATATTCTACTTTTCAGTACATCTAAACATTTGAATAAGTCGTGAAGTGAACTTACTTTAAGCGCACTCTTCGGTCTGAAGTCATCTGAGGAGCCTTTTCTCAAAGTGGTCTGAAGGAAGAGCACTCGAGCGCTTTCAAATAATGAATCTGGGAACATCTGTGACAGTATCAAACACGTGTTTAATGATTTATTATCCATTATTCGAGTTCCATACTGCAACTTCGGAGTCCTATACGACAAGGTCAGTGTGGAACCGTGTATGCATGTCGTTATCCATCCAACACAAAACTATAATCGTGACTTTTGATCTTTAAAAAACATTGCTCGTGCCACTTTCCTTATGAATACGTTAATAAATAATCGAAGTCTTGTGGAGCTTACATCAGTTCATAATGACACAATCTGTTCCATATTTTGGATCTTTCTATCTCACAAGCAAAGTCACCGCTTCCCTGGTGGTCTAGTGGTTAGGATTCGGCGCTCTCACCGCCGCGGCCCGGGTTCGATTCCCGGTCAGGGAACTTGCTTTTTCCCGCCCCTTCCATAAACGAATGGAAAATCAATAAATCAAAACGAGCACTAATCACGCTAAGTAGAGTGCATGTTATCAAATATGTATTTCCTGACTTCCCGTTTCAATCCTTGTAATGAGGGTGGGAGGTGCTGTATTGTGAGAAGAAGGGCCATGTGCGCTGCTTGCAAAATGCAGGATGCGAAGGTAGCACATTACAAAGGATTGAGGGAGAGAGACGATACTGCATTTCATAATACATCTTGAGACAGGTGTGAATTCTCACACTGTCAGAGAGTTGGCGCTGTCTTGGAAATATTACAGTGGTGGGTCCAAGGAGACACTTTTGTAAGTCAATCTTATTTGCACGCTTGTATTATTTCATGACGGCTGCTAATTTGTCTTTGAGTGACCATCTAGGGAGGCATGTAAGAAATGCTGGAAATAAACTAATTCATGAACGGAAAAGATTTTCAGTTAAACTTCCGCAGTTTATTGTTAACCTATTTCTTGCTTTAATTTACTAATGTGATCTTTATAAGTGACATGGGAATCGAGAATTAGTCAAAGGTATTGAAGAGGTTACTACTGTAATTTGTGAGTTGTTGATTACTATAGAGGGAGGGCTGGAAGACTTAAGGGGATCTAAAATATACATTCTTTTTTTGTTTTGATTAGAGAAACATTGGTTTGAGCACCAGTTGAGCTTAAAACGTTTGAATTTAGGAGGAGATTAAGGTTAACCATCAACGGCTTTAAGGAAATCCCTGGTTTTGTTGTCCGTGAGAGCTGTTTGTATGTGTTCAGTTAGCAGTAAAGTGGCTGATGCAAGACGATCTTTTTGTGCAAAAGACAAACTGATTTTCAGATTCTGATTCTGAGATTCTAAATAAAAAACTGGCCAGTAAGTATTTTTCCAAATATTTTTTAGAACAGGTACAATGCTGATGGGTCTGTAGTTCGAAATGTGTTCTTTAATCAGATGGGGGTGATCAAGCCTTTCTTACAAATGGGATGAGTGTTATTTAAGATGCAAAGATTAGTAATGTGATGAATAATATTTTATACACATCTGTTGCGTGAAGAATGCTGACCAGCACCAGTCTACTCAAACACTCCAATATCAGCAACAAACTTAGGTTATGTTATGTTCATTATTATGCAGGAGGTAAACCATCTGGTATTTGAATGAGATGTAATCACTTCCAATAGATAAGACTGTAACCTG
The DNA here is from genome assembly GCF_036373705.1 of Amia ocellicauda. Lineage (NCBI taxonomy): Eukaryota > Metazoa > Chordata > Actinopteri > Amiiformes > Amiidae > Amia > Amia ocellicauda. Next base: position 5,566,658 of record NC_089863.1, read on the forward strand.
TCTATCTGAAGATGCAAAAAGGCTTCTCCAAACTCACATGTATATTTATCTATAATCTATATTTATGTTTTATGGAATAAACTTGTTACTTCTTCATCGCTGTATCCTGGGATTTACTAAAACCACTACAGATATAAAGAGCGATAATAATCTTGAATTCAATAAACATGATCCAGTGATTGTGCAGCTCTTGACTGCAGGTCTCTGCGCATACAGGGTGTTTAATGAGTCGCTGAATCGGCGCTGCTGTTTAAACCGAGACAGTCGATACCATCCCACACAGAGATCACCAGACCAGCCCACCTGCTCACTGATTGGGTTAGGAAGAACCGTCACTCAAAACTACTCGACCAATGGAGACCCATGATCCACGCCTCCCTGTAAATCCCACCCTCACGACAAAACAGCGCCAAAACTCGTAAACGAAAGAAAAAAAATCGAAAGCAAAGAAACTGGCGACGAAAACAAAAAATGCAGCATCACAAGCAAAGACGAGGGCTGCAGGCCAGTCTTGATAAAGTTTTTTTTTTTTTTGATTTCAATACATTTATTTGTTTTCAATTCTATAAATGTTGCATTCGATTTTTTTATTTTTGATCTCAAAATCAATTTTTTGACTAGAGGCAGAGGAGGGTCGTGGTTTGGAGGAGGTGCGACGGCGAGGGCTGACTACCGGAGTACTGGCAGGACCAGCACTGAAGGGTGCTGCTATCTCTGAAGCTCCAAAGTCAGCCAGCTCCTCAACCAGCCGCTCCCTGAAGGCCAACTGTGTGAGATGCGCCAGCCCTTTCACCTTGGTCAGGTGCTGGTGCAGGATGAAGGAGTTGACGACAGCAGTGTCCACAAAGTGGTAAAAGAGGGTCTTGTACCACTTCATGGTCTTCTGCAGGACATGGCAGTAGCCGACCAGAGCATCGGACAGGTCGACGCCCCCAATTCCAGCAGTGTAGTCCTTCACGGCACAAGGGATGGGGACATCCTTCCGTATCCAAGCTCCATTCTCCTTCACTCGGCGATTGGCAAAGTCATATAGATATTAATTCATACATACAGTTAGGTCCATAACTGGGTAGATGAGTAGTGGAGGACACCGTGAGCACACTGGCCTGGTCTGGCTACCCAAGTAGGGGTACTGATGCAGAGGTTCCTAGGGGTAGCCATGGGGGAGGAGCAATGGCAGGTAGCGGTCCTCAGGCCACTGCAGGAGGAGCTGCTGACGTGGCACCAGTGGATCACAAAGACAGTGCAACACCTCCACTAGGGTTTCTACAGGGCCAGTGCCGATGAGATGTGGAAGACTTCTGCCGACTGGCAGATGCAAGACGCTGAATCGGCGCTGCTGTTGAAACCGAGACAGTCGATACCATCCCACACAGAGATCACCAGACCAGCCCACCTGCTCACTGATTGGGTTAGGAAGAACCGTCACTCAAAACTACTGGACCAATGGAGAGCCGAGATCCACGCCTCCCTGTAAATCCCACCCTCACGACAAAACAGCGCCAAAACTCGTAAACGAAAGAAAAAAATCAAAAGCAAAGAAACGGGCGACGAAAACAAAATTGCAGCATCGCAAGCAAAGACGGGGGCTGCAGGCCAGTTTTGATAAAGTTTTTTTTTTTTTTTTTGCTTTCGATACATTTATTTGTTTTCAATTCTATAAATGTTGCATTCGATTTTTTTATTTTTGATCTCAAAATCAATTTTTTGACTAGAGGCAGAGGAGGGTCGTGGTTTGGAGGAGGTGCGACGGCGAGGGCTGACTACCGGAGTACTGGCAGGACCAGCACTGAAGGGTGCTGCTATCTCTGAAGCTCCAAAGTCAGCCAGCTCCTCAACCAGCCGCTCCCTGAAGGCCAACTGTGTGAGATGCGCCAGCCCTTTCACCTTGGTCAGGTGCTGGTGCAGGATGAAGGAGTTGACGACAGCAGTGTCCACAAAGTGGTAAAAGAGGGTCTTGTACCACTTCATGGTCTTCTGCAGGACATGGCAGTAGCCAAGCAGAGCATCGGACAGGTCGACGCCCCCAATTCCAGCAGTGTAGTCCTTCACGGCACAAGGGATGGGGACATCCTTCCGTATCCAAGCTCCATTCTCCTTCACTCGGCGATTGGCAAAGTCATATAGATATATATACATACATACAGTTAGGTCCATAACTGGGTAGATGAGCAGCGGAGGACACCGTGGGCACACTGGCCTGGTCTGGCTACCCAAGTAGGGGTACTGATGCGGAGGTTCCTAGGGGCAGCCATGGGGGAAGAGCATTGGCAGGTAGCGGTCCTCAGGCCACTGCAGGAGGAGCTGCTGACGTGGCACCAGTGCATCACAAAGACAGTGCAACACCACCACTAGGGTTTCTACAGGGCCAGTGCCGATGAGATGTGGAAGACTTCTGCCGACTGGCCAGGAATTGAGAGGAAGGGATTGTGACTGGGTAGCTGAGTTGGCGTGAAGCAGAGAGTGTGTGCCAATGCTATGCGGGAGCGAGCGCCTGTGTGATAGAGAGCAGAATAGAGTGAGATAGGGAGTTAAGTGTAATTGTTTGGGCGTGGGTCTCAGCCGATAGGGGCCTTTTAGATTGTGTTTTTTAAGGCCAATAAACCTTCCTGACGTTGCTTTATACTTGTTGTCTGCTAAAGGAAAAAGACCCCCGCTTGCTACAATACTTTTGTTTGTTAACTTTCGAACTTTGGATTCACTTGACAATAGTACGTCCACCTGCTTCCGCAGTCAGTGCACCAGTCACAATCATAGATTTTATAGATTTGCTTTAACCCTGGCCAGTAGGAATTCGACCTGCCCACATCAAACATCTGCGTCTCTCTGCCCCCGCCCCTCCCCCAAGGCATCGCAGGCTGGCAGGCAGCACAGACACAAGGCTGCGCGCACACAAGAGCAAACCCACAAGCAGTGACCACATAGATACAGAATACTTTGTAAAAAATAATCCCAACGCTGGACGGGCCCCTTCGCTGGCTGGGGCCCCGGGACTCGAGCCCTGGTAAGCCCTTGCAATAAGTAAGCCTGACTACACCTATACTTAAGAATTAAACCGGCTCATCGTTATTGAAAGCGAAGAAAATGTGAACAATCTTCTGTTTTTCACTTCTGACAGATTACATCATGAATGAACCAACTGGCAATATAGTGTCTTTGAAATGAACTTTACACCATTCCGCGATACAGCGAATAAAAAGCCTATCATTGAACTTTTATAACGTATATTTTGAAAACAACCACAGTCATACATACAACCTGCTACTTGAGAAACATAAATATTCTACTTTTCAGTACATCTAAACATTTGAATAAGTCGTGAAGTGAACTTACTTTAAGCGCACTCTTCGGTCTGAAGTCATCTGAGGAGCCTTTTCTCAAAGTGGTCTGAAGGAAGAGCACTCGAGCGCTTTCAAATAATGAATCTGGGAACATCTGTGACAGTATCAAACACGTGTTTAATGATTTATTATCCATTATTCGAGTTGCATACTGCAACTTCGGAGTCCTATACGACAAGGTCAGTGTGGAACCGTGTATGCATGTCGTTATCCATCCAACACAAAACTATAATCGTGACTTTTGATCTTTAAAAAACATTGCTCGTGCCACTTTCCTTATGAATACGTTAATAAATAATCGAAGTCTTGTGGAGCTTACATCAGTTCATAATGACACAATCTGTTCCATATTTTGGATCTTTCTATTTCACGAGCGAAGTCACCGCTTCCCTGGTGGTCTAGTGGTTAGGATTTGGCGCTCTCACCGCCGCGGCCCGGGTTCGATTCCCGGTCAGGGAACTCGCTCTTTCCCGCCCCTTCCATAAACGAATGGAAAATCAATTAATCAAATCTATTCACGCTAAGTAGAGTGCATGTTATCAAATATGTATTTCCTGACTTCCCGTTTCAATCCTTGTAATGAGGGTGGGAGGTGCTGTATTGTGAGAAGAAGGGCCATGTGCGCTGCTTGCAAAATGCAGGATGCGAAGGTAGCACATTACAAAGGATTGAGGGAGAGAGACGATACTGCATTTCATAATACATCTTGAGACAGGTGTGAATTCTCACACTGTCAGAGAGTTGGCGCTGTCTTGGAAATATTACAGTGGTGGGTCCAAGGAGACACTTTTGTAAGTCAATCTTATTTGCACGCTTGTATTATTTCCTGACGGCTGCTAATTTGTCTTTGAGTGACCATCTAGGGAGGCATGTAAGAAATGCTGGAAATAAACTCATTCATGAACGGAAAAGATGTTCAGTTAAACTTCCGCAGTTTATTGTTAACCTATTTCTTGCTTTAATTTACTAATGTGATCTTTATAAGTGACATGGGAGTCGAGAATTAGTCAAAGGTATTGAAGAGGTTACTACTGTAATTTGTGAGTTGTTGATTACTATAGAGGGAGGGCTGGAAGACTTAAGGGGATGTAAAATATACATTCTTTTTTTGTTTTGATTAGAGAAACATTGGTTTGAGCACCAGTTGAGCTTAAAACGTTTGAATTTAGGAGGAGATTAAGGTTAACCATCAACGGCTTTAAGGAAATCCCTGGTTTTGTTGTCCGTGAGAGCTGTTTGTATGTGTTCAGTTAGCAGTAAAGTGGCTGATGCAAGACGATCTTTTTGTGCAAAAGACAAACTGATTTTCAAATTCTGATTCTGAGATTCTAAATAAAAAACTGGCCAGTAAGTATTTTTCCAAATATTTTTTAGAACAGGTACAATGCTGATGGGTCTGTAGTTCGAAATGTGTTCTTTAATCAGATGGGGGTGATCAAGCCTTTCTTACAAATGGGATGAGTGTTATTTAAGATGCAAAGATTAGTAATGTGATGAATAATATTTTATACACATCTGCTGCGTGAAGAATGCTGACCAGCACCAGTCTACTCAAACACTCCAATATCAGCAACAAACTTAGGTTATGTTATGTTCATTATTATGCAGGAGGTAAACCATCTGGTATTTGAATGAGATGTAATCACTTCCAATAGATAAGACTGTAACCTGTCTATCTGAAGATGCAAAAAGGCTTCTCCAAACTCACATGTATATTTATCTATAATCTATATTTATCTTTTATGGAATAAACTTGTTACTTCTTCATCGCTGTATCCTGGGATTTACTAAAACCACTACAGATATAAAGAGCGATAATAATCTTGAATTCAATAAACATGATCCAGTGATTGTGCAGCTCTTGACTGCAGGTCTCTGCGCATACAGGGTGTATAATGAGTCGCTGAATCGGCGCTGCTGTTTAAACCGAGACAGTCGATACCATCCCACACAGAGATCACCAGACCAGCCCACCTGCTCACTGATTGGGTTAGGAAGAACCGTCACTCAAAACTACTCGACCAATGGAGAGCCATGATCCACGCCTCCCTGTAAATCCCACCCTCACGACAAAACAGCGGCAAAACTCGTAAACGAAAGAAAAAAAATCGAAAGCAAAGAAACTGGCGACGAAAACAAAAAATGCAGCATCACAAGCAAAGACGAGGGCTGCAGGCCAGTCTTGATAAAGTTTTTTTTTTTTTTGATTTCAATACATTTATTTGTTTTCAATTCTATAAATGTTGCATTCGATTTTTTTATTTTTGATCTCAAAATCAATTTTTTGACTAGAGGCAGAGGAGGGTCGTGGTTTGGAGGAGGTGCGACGGCGAGGGCTGACTACCGGAGTACTGGCAGGACCAGCACTGAAGGGTGCTGCTATCTCTGAGGCTCCAAAGTCAGCCAGCTCCTCAACCAGCCGCTCCCTGAAGGCCAACTGTGTGAGATGCGCCAGCCCTTTCACCTTGGTCAGGTGCTGGTGCAGGATGAAGGAGTTGACGACAGCAGTGTCCACAAAGTGGTAAAAGAGGGTCTTGTACCACTTCATGGTCTTCTGCAGGACATGGCAGTAGCCGACCAGAGCATCGGACAGGTCGACGCCCCCAATTCCAGCAGTGTAGTCCTTCACGGCACAAGGGATGGGGACATCCTTCCGTATCCAAGCTCCATTCTCCTTCACTCGGCGATTGGCAAAGTCATAAATACATTAATTCATACATACAGTTAGGTCCATAACTGGGTAGATGAGTAGTGGAGGACACCGTGAGCACACTGGCCTGGTCTGGCTACCCAAGTAGGGGTACTGATGCGGAGGTTCCTAGGGGCAGCCATGGGGGAGGAGCAATGGCAGGTAGCGGTCCTCAGGCCACTGCAGGAGGAGCTGCTGACGTGGCACCAGTGGATCACAAAGACAGTGCAACACCTCCACTAGGGTTTCTACAGGGCCAGTGCCGATGAGATGTGGAAGACTTCTGCCGACTGGCAGATGCAAGACGCTGAATCGGCGCTGCTGTTGAAACCGAGACAGTCGATACCATCCCACACAGAGATCACCAGACCAGCCCACCTGCTCACTGATTGGGTTAGGAAGAACCGTCACTCAAAACTACTGGACCAATGGAGAGCCGAGATCCACGCCTCCCTGTAAATCCCACCCTCACGACAAAACAGCGCCAAAACTCGTAAACGAAAGAAAAAAATCAAAAGCAAAGAAACGGGCGACGAAAACAAAATTGCAGCATCGCAAGCAAAGACGGGGGCTGCAGGCCAGTTTTGATAAAGTTTTTTTTTTTTTTTTTGCTTTCGATACATTTATTTGTTTTCAATTCTATAAATGTTGCATTCGATTTTTTTATTTTTGATCTCAAAATCAATTTTTTGACTAGAGGCAGAGGAGGGTCGTGGTTTGGAGGAGGTGCGACGGCGAGGGCTGACTACCGGAGTACTGGCAGGACCAGCACTGAAGGGTGCTGCTATCTCTGAAGCTCCAAAGTCAGCCAGCTCCTCAAACAGCCGCTCCCTGAAGGCCAACTGTGTGAGATGCGCCAGCCCTTTCACCTTGGTCAGGTGCTGGTGCAGGATGAAGGAGTTGACGACAGCAGTGTCCACAAAGTGGTAAAAGAGGGTCTTGTACCACTTCATGGTCTTCTGCAGGACATGGCAGTAGCCAAGCAGAGCATCGGACAGGTCGACGCCCCCAATTCCAGCAGTGTAGTCCTTCACGGCACAAGGGATGGGGACATCCTTCCGTATCCAAGCTCCATTCTCCTTCACTCGGCGATTGGCAAAGTCATATAGATATATATACATACATACAGTTAGGTCCATAACTGGGTAGATGAGCAGCGGAGGACACCGTGGGCACACTGGCCTGGTCTGGCTACCCAAGTAGGGGTACTGATGCGGAGGTTCCTAGGGGCAGCCATGGGGGAAGAGCATTGGCAGGTAGCGGTCCTCAGGCCACTGCAGGAGGAGCTGCTGACGTGGCACCAGTGCATCACAAAGACAGTGCAACACCACCACTAGGGTTTCTACAGGGCCAGTGCCGATGAGATGTGGAAGACTTCTGCCGACTGGCCAGGAATTGAGAGGAAGGGATTGTGACTGGGTAGCTGAGTTGGCGTGAAGCAGAGAGTGTGTGCCAATGCTATGCGGGAGCGAGCGCCTGTGTGATAGAGAGCAGAATAGAGTGAGATAGGGAGTTAAGTGTAATTGTTTGGGCGTGGGTCTCAGCCGATAGGGGCCTTTTAGATTGTGTTTTTTAAGGCCAATAAACCTTCCTGACGTTGCTTTATACTTGTTGTCTGCTAAAGGAAAAAGACCCCCGCTTGCTACAATACTTTTGTTTGTTAACTTTCGAACTTTGGATTCACTTGACAATAGTACGTCCACCTGCTTCCGCAGTCAGTGCACCAGTCACAATCATAGATTTTATAGATTTGCTTTAACCCTGGCCAGTAGGAATTCGACCTGCCCACATCAAACATCTGCGTCTCTCTGCCCCCGCCCCTCCCCCAAGGCATCGCAGGCTGGCAGGCAGCACAGACACAAGGCTGCGCGCACACAAGAGCAAACCCACAAGCAGTGACCACATAGATACAGAATACTTTGTAAAAAATAATCCCAACGCTGGACGGGCCCCTTCGCTGGCTGGGGCCCCGGGACTCGAGCCCTGGTAAGCCCTTGCAATAAGTAAGCCTGACTACACCTATACTTAAGAATTAAACCGGCTCATCGTTATTGAAAGCGAAGAAAATGTGAACAATCTTCTGTTTTTCACTTCTGACAGATTACATCATGAATGAACCAACTGGCAATATAGTGTCTTTGAAATGAACTTTACACCATTCCGCGATACAGCGAATAAAAAGCCTATCATTGAACTTTTATAACGTATATTTTGAAAACAACCACAGTCATACATACAACCTGCTACTTGAGAAACATAAATATTCTACTTTTCAGTACATCTAAACATTTGAATAAGTCGTGAAGTGAACTTACTTTAAGCGCACTCTTCGGTCTGAAGTCATCTGAGGAGCCTTTTCTCAAAGTGGTCTGAAGGAAGAGCACTCGAGCGCTTTCAAATAATGAATCTGGGAACATCTGTGACAGTATCAAACACGTGTTTAATGATTTATTATCCATTATTCGAGTTGCATACTGCAACTTCGGAGTCCTATACGACAAGGTCAGTGTGGAACCGTGTATGCATGTCGTTATCCATCCAACACAAAACTATAATCGTGACTTTTGATCTTTAAAAAACATTGCTCGTGCCACTTTCCTTATGAATACGTTAATAAATAATCGAAGTCTTGTGGAGCTTACATCAGTTCATAATGACACAATCTGTTCCATATTTTGGATCTTTCTATTTCACGAGCGAAGTCACCGCTTCCCTGGTGGTCTAGTGGTTAGGATTTGGCGCTCTCACCGCCGCGGCCCGGGTTCGATTCCCGGTCAGGGAACTCGCTCTTTCCCGCCCCTTCCATAAACGAATGGAAAATCAATTAATCAAATCTATTCACGCTAAGTAGAGTGCATGTTATCAAATATGTATTTCCTGACTTCCCGTTTCAATCCTTGTAATGAGGGTGGGAGGTGCTGTATTGTGAGAAGAAGGGCCATGTGCGCTGCTTGCAAAATGCAGGATGCGAAGGTAGCACATTACAAAGGATTGAGGGAGAGAGACGATACTGCATTTCATAATACATCTTGAGACAGGTGTGAATTCTCACACTGTCAGAGAGTTGGCGCTGTCTTGGAAATATTACAGTGGTGGGTCCAAGGAGACACTTTTGTAAGTCAATCTTATTTGCACGCTTGTATTATTTCCTGACGGCTGCTAATTTGTCTTTGAGTGACCATCTAGGGAGGCATGTAAGAAATGCTGGAAATAAACTCATTCATGAACGGAAAAGATGTTCAGTTAAACTTCCGCAGTTTATTGTTAACCTATTTCTTGCTTTAATTTACTAATGTGATCTTTATAAGTGACATGGGAGTCGAGAATTAGTCAAAGGTATTGAAGAGGTTACTACTGTAATTTGTGAGTTGTTGATTACTATAGAGGGAGGGCTGGAAGACTTAAGGGGATGTAAAATATACATTCTTTTTTTGTTTTGATTAGAGAAACATTGGTTTGAGCACCAGTTGAGCTTAAAACGTTTGAATTTAGGAGGAGATTAAGGTTAACCATCAACGGCTTTAAGGAAATCCCTGGTTTTGTTGTCCGTGAGAGCTGTTTGTATGTGTTCAGTTAGCAGTAAAGTGGCTGATGCAAGACGATCTTTTTGTGCAAAAGACAAACTGATTTTCAAATTCTGATTCTGAGATTCTAAATAAAAAACTGGCCAGTAAGTATTTTTCCAAATATTTTTTAGAACAGGTACAATGCTGATGGGTCTGTAGTTCGAAATGTGTTCTTTAATCAGATGGGGGTGATCAAGCCTTTCTTACAAATGGGATGAGTGTTATTTAAGATGCAAAGATTAGTAATGTGATGAATAATATTTTATACACATCTGCTGCGTGAAGAATGCTGACCAGCACCAGTCTACTCAAACACTCCAATATCAGCAACAAACTTAGGTTATGTTATGTTCATTATTATGCAGGAGGTAAACCATCTGGTATTTGAATGAGATGTAATCACTTCCAATAGATAAGACTGTAACCTGTCTATCTGAAGATGCAAAAAGGCTTCTCCAAACTCACATGTATATTTATCTATAATCTATATTTATCTTTTATGGAATAAACTTGTTACTTCTTCATCGCTGTATCCTGGGATTTACTAAAACCACTACAGATATAAAGAGCGATAATAATCTTGAATTCAATAAACATGATCCAGTGATTGTGCAGCTCTTGACTGCAGGTCTCTGCGCATACAGGGTGTATAATGAGTCGCTGAATCGGCGCTGCTGTTTAAACCGAGACAGTCGATACCATCCCACACAGAGATCACCAGACCAGCCCACCTGCTCACTGATTGGGTTAGGAAGAACCGTCACTCAAAACTACTCGACCAATGGAGAGCCATGATCCACGCCTCCCTGTAAATCCCACCCTCACGACAAAACAGCGGCAAAACTCGTAAACGAAAGAAAAAAAATCGAAAGCAAAGAAACTGGCGACGAAAACAAAAAATGCAGCATCACAAGCAAAGACGAGGGCTGCAGGCCAGTCTTGATAAAGTTTTTTTTTTTTTTGATTTCAATACATTTATTTGTTTTCAATTCTATAAATGTTGCATTCGATTTTTTTATTTTTGATCTCAAAATCAATTTTTTGACTAGAGGCAGAGGAGGGTCGTGGTTTGGAGGAGGTGCGACGGCGAGGGCTGACTACCGGAGTACTGGCAGGACCAGCACTGAAGGGTGCTGCTATCTCTGAGGCTCCAAAGTCAGCCAGCTCCTCAACCAGCCGCTCCCTGAAGGCCAACTGTGTGAGATGCGCCAGCCCTTTCACCTTGGTCAGGTGCTGGTGCAGGATGAAGGAGTTGACGACAGCAGTGTCCACAAAGTGGTAAAAGAGGGTCTTGTACCACTTCATGGTCTTCTGCAGGACATGGCAGTAGCCGACCAGAGCATCGGACAGGTCGACGCCCCCAATTCCAGCAGTGTAGTCCTTCACGGCACAAGGGATGGGGACATCCTTCCGTATCCAAGCTCCATTCTCCTTCACTCGGCGATTGGCAAAGTCATAAATACATTAATTCATACATACAGTTAGGTCCATAACTGGGTAGATGAGTAGTGGAGGACACCGTGAGCACACTGGCCTGGTCTGGCTACCCAAGTAGGGGTACTGATGCGGAGGTTCCTAGGGGCAGCCATGGGGGAGGAGCAATGGCAGGTAGCGGTCCTCAGGCCACTGCAGGAGGAGCTGCTGACGTGGCACCAGTGGATCACAAAGACAGTGCAACACCTCCACTAGGGTTTCTACAGGGCCAGTGCCGATGAGATGTGGAAGACTTCTGCCGACTGGCAGATGCAAGACGCTGAATCGGCGCTGCTGTTGAAACCGAGACAGTCGATACCATCCCACACAGAGATCACCAGACCAGCCCACCTGCTCACTGATTGGGTTAGGAAGAACCGTCACTCAAAACTACTGGACCAATGGAGAGCCGAGATCCACGCCTCCCTGTAAATCCCACCCTCACGACAAAACAGCGCCAAAACTCGTAAACGAAAGAAAAAAATCAAAAGCAAAGAAACGGGCGACGAAAACAAAATTGCAGCATCGCAAGCAAAGACGGGGGCTGCAGGCCAGTTTTGATAAAGTTTTTTTTTTTTTTTTTGCTTTCGATACATTTATTTGTTTTCAATTCTATAAATGTTGCATTCGATTTTTTTATTTTTGATCTCAAAATCAATTTTTTGACTAGAGGCAGAGGAGGGTCGTGGTTTGGAGGAGGTGCGACGGCGAGGGCTGACTACCGGAGTACTGGCAGGACCAGCACTGAAGGGTGCTGCTATCTCTGAAGCTCCAAAGTCAGCCAGCTCCTCAAACAGCCGCTCCCTGAAGGCCAACTGTGTGAGATGCGCCAGCCCTTTCACCTTGGTCAGGTGCTGGTGCAGGATGAAGGAGTTGACGACAGCAGTGTCCACAAAGTGGTAAAAGAGGGTCTTCTACCACTTCATGGTCTTCTGCAGGACATGGCAGTAGCCAAGCAGAGCATCGGACAGGTCGACGCCCCCAATTCCAGCAGTGTAGTCCTTCACGGCACAAGGGATGGGGACATCCTTCCGTATCCAAGCTCCATTCTCCTTCACTCGGCGATTGGCAAAGTCATATAGATATATATACATACATACAGTTAGGTCCATAACTGGGTAGATGAGCAGCGGAGGACACCGTGGGCACACTGGCCTGGTCTGGCTACCCAAGTAGGGGTACTGATGCGGAGGTTCCTAGGGGCAGCCATGGGGGAAGAGCATTGGCAGGTAGCGGTCCTCAGGCCACTGCAGGAGGAGCTGCTGACGTGGCACCAGTGGATCACAAAGACAGTGCAACACCTCCACTAGGGTTTCTACAGGGCCAGTGCCGATGAGATGTGGAAGACTTCTGCCGACTGGCAGATGCAAGACGCTGAATCGGCGCTGCTGTTGAAACCGAGACAGTCGATACCATCCCACACAGAGATCACCAGACCAGCCCACCTGCTCACTGATTGGGTTAGGAAGAACCGTCACTCAAAACTACTGGACCAATGGAGAGCCGAGATCCACGCCTCCCTGTAAATCCCACCCTCACGACAAAACAGCGCCAAAACTCGTAAACGAAAGAAAAAAATCAAAAGCAAAGAAACGGGCGACGAAAACAAAATTGCAGCATCGCAAGCAAAGACGGGGGCTGCAGGCCAGTTTTGATAAAGTTATTTTTTTTTTTTTGCTTTCGATACATTTATTTGTTTTCAATTCTATAAATGTTGCATTCGATTTTTTTATTTTTGATCTCAAAATCAATTTTTTGACTAGAGGCAGAGGAGGGTCGTGGTTTGGAGGAGGTGCGACGGCGAGGGCTGACTACCGGAGTACTGGCAGGACCAGCACTAAAGGGTGCTGCTATCTCTGAAGCTCCAAAGTCAGCCAGCTCCTCAACCAGCCGCTCCCTGAAGGCCAACTGTGTGAGATGCGCCAGCCCTTTCACCTTGGTCAGGTGCTGGTGCAGGATGAAGGAGTTGACGACAGCAGTGTCCACAAAGTGGTAAAGGAGGGTCTTGTACCACTTCATGGTCTTCTGTAGGACATGGCAGTAGCCAACCAGAGCATCGGACAGGTCGACGCCCCCAATTCCAGCAGTGTAGTCCTTCACGGCACAAGGGATGGGGACATCCTTCCGTATCCAAGCTCCATTCTCCTTCACTCGGCGATTGGCAAAGTCATATAGATATATATACATACATACAGTTAGGTCCATAACTGGGTAGATGAGCAGCGGAGGACACCGTGGGCACACTGGCCTGGTCTGGCTACCCAAGTAGGGGTACTGATGCGGAGGTTCCTAGGGGCAGCCATGGGGGAAGAGCATTGGCAGGTAGCGGTCCTCAGGCCACTGCAGGAGGAGCTGCTGACGTGGCACCAGTGCATCACAAAGACAGTGCAACACCACCACTAGGGTTTCTACAGGGCCAGTGCCGATGAGATGTGGAAGACTTCTGCCGACTGGCCAGGAATTGAGAGGAAGGGATTGTGACTGGGTAGCTGAGTTGGCGTGAAGCAGAGAGTGTGTGCCAATGCTATGCGGGAGCGAGCGCCTGTGTGATAGAGAGCAGAATAGAGTGAGATAGGGAGTTAAGTGTAATTGTTTGGGCGTGGGTCTCAGCCGATAGGGGCCTTTTAGATTGTGTTTTTTAAGGCCAATAAACCTTCCTGACGTTGCTTTATACTTGTTGTCTGCTAAAGGAAAAAGACCCCCGCTTGCTACAATACTTTTGTTTGTTAACTTTCGAACTTTGGATTCACTTGACAATAGTACGTCCACCTGCTTCCGCAGTCAGTGCACCAGTCACAATCATAGATTTTATAGATTTGCTTTAACCCTGGCCAGTAGGAATTCGACCTGCCCACATCAAACATCTGCGTCTCTCTGCCCCCGCCCCTCCCCCAAGGCATCGCAGGCTGGCAGGCAGCACAGACACAAGGCTGCGCGCACACAAGAGCAAACCCACAAGCAGTGACCACATAGATACAGAATACTTTGTAAAAAATAATCCCAACGCTGGACGGGCCCCTTCGCTGGCTGGGGCCCCGGGACTCGAGCCCTGGTAAGCCCTTGCAATAAGTAAGCCTGACTACACCTATACTTAAGAATTAAACCGGCTCATCGTTATTGAAAGCGAAGAAAATGTGAACAATCTTCTGTTTTTCACTTCTGACAGATTACATACAAATTTAAATACATTCGCTACATCATGAATGAACCAACTGGCAATATATTGTCTTTGAAATGAACTTTACACCATTCCGCGATACAGCGAATAAAAAGCCTATCATTGAACTTTTATAACGTATATTTTGAAAACAACCACAGTCATACATACAACCTGCTACTTGAGAAACATAAATATTCTACTTTTCAGTACATCTAAACATTTGTATAAGTCGTGAAGTGAACTTACTTTAAGCGCACTCTTCGGTCTGAAGTCATCTGAGGAGCCTTTTCTCAAAGTGGTCTGAAGGAAGAGCACTCGAGCGCTTTCAAATAATGAATCTGGGAACATCTGTGACAGTATCAAACACGTGTTTAATGATTTATTATCCATTATTCGAGTTGCATACTGCAACTTCGGAGTCCTATACGACAAGGTCAGTGTGGAACCGTGTATGCATGTCGTTATCCATCCAACACAAAACTATAATCGTGACTTTTGATCTTTAAAAAACATTGCTCGTGCCACTTTCCTTATGAATACGTTAATAAATAATCGAAGTCTTGTGGAGCTTACATCAGTTCATAATGACACAATCTGTTCCATATTTTGGATCTTTCTATCTCACGAGCAAAGTCACCGCTTCCCTGGTGGTCTAGTGGTTAGGATTCGGCGCTCTCACCGCCGCGGCCCGGGTTCGATTCCCGGTCAGGGAACTCGCTCTTTCCCGCCCCTTCCATAAGCGAATGGAAAATCAATAAATCAAAACGAGCACTAATCACGCTAAGTAGAGTGCATGTTATCAAATATGTATTTCCTGACTTCCCGTTTCAATGCTTGTAATGAGGGTGGGAGGTGCTGTATTGTGAGAAGAAGGGCCATGTGCGCTGCTTGCAAAATGCAGGATGCGAAGGTAGCACATTACAAAGGATTGAGGGAGAGAGACGATACTGCATTTCATAATACATCTTGAGACAGGTGTGAATTCTCACACTGTCAGAGAGTTGGCGCTGTCTTGGAAATATTACAGTGGTGGGTCCAAGGAGACACTTTTGTAAGTCAATCTTATTTGCACGCTTGTATTATTTCATGCTAATTTGTCTTTGAGTGACCATCTAGGGAGGCATGTAAGAAATGCTGGAAATAAACTCATTCATGAACGGAAAAGATGTTCAGTTAAACTTCCGCAGTTTATTGTTAACCTATTTCTTGCTTTAATTTACTAATGTGATCTTTATAAGTGACATGGGAATCGAGAATTAGTCAAAGGTATTGAAGAGGTTACTACTGTAATTTGTGAGTTGTTGATTACTATAGAGGGAGGGCTGGAAGACTTAAGGGGATCTAAAATATACATTCTTTTTTTGTTTTGATTAGAGAAACATTGGTTTGAGCACCAGTTGAGCTTAAAACGTTTGAATTTAGGAGGAGATTAAGGTTAACCATCAACGGCTTTAAGGAAATCCCTGGTTTTGTTGTCCGTGAGAGCTGTTTGTATGTGTTCAGTTAGCAGTAAAGTGGCTGATGCAAGACGATCTTTTTGTGCAAAAGACAAACTGATTTTCAGATTCTGATTCTGAGATTCTAAATAAAAAACTGGCCAGTAAGTATTTTTCCAAATATTTTTTAGAACAGGTACAATGCTGATGGGTCTGTAGTTCGAAATGTGTTCTTTAATCAGATGGGGGTGATCAAGCCTTTCTTACAAATGGGATGAGTGTTATTTAAGATGCAAAGATTAGTAATGTGATGAATAATATTTTATACACATCTGTTGCGTAAAGAATGCTGACCAGCACCAGTCTACTCAAACACTCCAATATCAGCAACAAACTTAGGTTATGTTATGTTCATTATTATGCAGGAGGTAAACCATCTGGTATTTGAATGAGATGTAATCACTTCCAATAGATAAGACTGTAACCTGTCTATCTGAAGATGCAAAAAGGCTTCTCCAAACTCACATGTATATTTATCTATAATCTATATTTATGTTTTATGGAATAAACTTGTTACTTCTTCATCGCTGTATCCTGGGATTTACTAAAACCACTACAGATATAAAGAGCGATAATAGTCTTGAATTCAATAAACATGATCCAGTGATTGTGCAGCTCTTGACTGCAGGTCTCTGCGCATACAGGGTGTTTAATGAGTCGCTGAATCGGCGCTGCTGTTTAAACCGAGACAGTCGATACCATCCCACACAGAGATCACCAGACCAGCCCACCTGCTCACTGATTGGGTTAGGAAGAACCGTCACTCAAAACTACTCGACCAATGGAGAGCCATGATCCACGCCTCCCTGTAAATCCCACCCTCACGACAAAACAGCGCCAAAACTCGTAAACGAAAGAAAAAAAATCGAAAGCAAAGAAACTGGCGACGAAAACAAAAAATGCAGCATCACAAGCAAAGACGAGGGCTGCAGGCCAGTCTTGATAAAGTTTTTTTTTTTTTTGATTTCAATACATTTATTTGTATTCAATTCTATAAATGTTGCATTCGATTTTTTTATTTTTGATCTCAAAATCAATTTTTTGACTAGAGGCAGAGGAGGGTCGTGGTTTGGAGGAGGTGCGACGGCGAGGGCTGACTACCGGAGTACTGGCAGGACCAGCACTGAAGGGTGCTGCTATCTCTGAAGCTCCAAAGTCAGCCAGCTCCTCAACCAGCCGCTCCCTGAAGGCCAACTGTGTGAGATGCGCCAGCCCTTTCACCTTGGTCAGGTGCTGGTGCAGGACGAAGGAGTTGACGACAGCAGTGTCCACAAAGTGGTAAAAGAGGGTCTTGTACCACTTCATGGTCTTCTGCAGGACATGGCAGTAGCCGACCAGAGCATCGGACAGGTCGACGCCCCCAATTCCAGCAGTGTAGTCCTTCACGGCACAAGGGATGGGGACATCCTTCCGTATCCAAGCTCCATTCTCCTTCACTCGGCGATTGGCAAAGTCATATAGATATATATACATACATACAGTTAGGTCCATAACTGGGTAGATGAGCAGCGGAGGACACCGTGGGCACACTGGCCTGGTCTGGCTACCCAAGTAGGGGTACTGATGCGGAGGTTCCTAGGGGCAGCCATGGGGGAAGAGCATTGGCAGGTAGCGGTCCTCAGGCCACTGCAGGAGGAGCTGCTGACGTGGCACCAGTGCATCACAAAGACAGTGCAACACCACCACTAGGGTTTCTACAGGGCCAGTGCCGATGAGATGTGGAAGACTTCTGCCGACTGGCCAGGAATTGAGAGGAAGGGATTGTGACTGGGTAGCTGAGTTGGCGTGAAGCAGAGAGTGTGTGCCAATGCTATGCGGGAGCGAGCGCCTGTGTGATAGAGAGCAGAATAGAGTGAGATAGGGAGTTAAGTGTAATTGTTTGGGCGTGGGTCTCAGCCGATAGGGGCCTTTTAGATTGTGTTTTTTAAGGCCAATAAACCTTCCTGACGTTGCTTTATACTTGTTGTCTGCTAAAGGAAAAAGACCCCCGCTTGCTACAATACTTTTGTTTGTTAACTTTCGAACTTTGGATTCACTTGACAATAGTACGTCCACCTGCTTCCGCAGTCAGTGCACCAGTCACAATCATAGATTTTATAGATTTGCTTTAACCCTGGCCAGTAGGAATTCGACCTGCCCACATCAAACATCTGCGTCTCTCTGCCCCCGCCCCTCCCCCAAGGCATCGCAGGCTGGCAGGCAGCACAGACACAAGGCTGCGCGCACACAAGAGCAAACCCACAAGCAGTGACCACATAGATACAGAATACTTTGTAAAAAATAATCCCAACGCTGGACGGGCCCCTTCGCTGGCTGGGGCCCCGGGACTCGAGCCCTGGTAAGCCCTTGCAATAAGTAAGCCTGACTACACCTATACTTAAGAATTAAACCGGCTCATCGTTATTGAAAGCGAAGAAAATGTGAACAATCTTCTGTTTTTCACTTCTGACAGATTACATACAAATTTAAATACATTCGCTACATCATGAATGAACCAACTGGCAATATATTGTCTTTGAAATGAACTTTACACCATTCCGCGATACAGCGAATAAAAAGCCTATCATTGAACTTTTATAACGTATATTTTGAAAACAACCACAGTCATACATACAACCTGCTACTTGAGAAACATAAATATTCTACTTTTCAGTACATCTAAACATTTGTATAAGTCGTGAAGTGAACTTACTTTAAGCGCACTCTTCGGTCTGAAGTCATCTGAGGAGCCTTTTCTCAAAGTGGTCTGAAGGAAGAGCACTCGAGCGCTTTCAAATAATGAATCTGGGAACATCTGTGACAGTATCAAACACGTGTTTAATGATTTATTATCCATTATTCGAGTTGCATACTGCAACTTCGGAGTCCTATACGACAAGGTCAGTGTGGAACCGTGTATGCATGTCGTTATCCATCCAACACAAAACTATAATCGTGACTTTTGATCTTTAAAAAACATTGCTCGTGCCACTTTCCTTATGAATACGTTAATAAATAATCGAAGTCTTGTGGAGCTTACATCAGTTCATAATGACACAATCTGTTCCATATTTTGGATCTTTCTATCTCACGAGCAAAGTCACCGCTTCCCTGGTGGTCTAGTGGTTAGGATTCGGCGCTCTCACCGCCGCGGCCCGGGTTCGATTCCCGGTCAGGGAACTCGCTCTTTCCCGCCCCTTCCATAAGCGAATGGAAAATCAATAAATCAAAACGAGCACTAATCACGCTAAGTAGAGTGCATGTTATCAAATATGTATTTCCTGACTTCCCGTTTCAATGCTTGTAATGAGGGTGGGAGGTGCTGTATTGTGAGAAGAAGGGCCATGTGCGCTGCTTGCAAAATGCAGGATGCGAAGGTAGCACATTACAAAGGATTGAGGGAGAGAGACGATACTGCATTTCATAATACATCTTGAGACAGGTGTGAATTCTCACACTGTCAGAGAGTTGGCGCTGTCTTGGAAATATTACAGTGGTGGGTCCAAGGAGACACTTTTGTAAGTCAATCTTATTTGCACGCTTGTATTATTTCATGCTAATTTGTCTTTGAGTGACCATCTAGGGAGGCATGTAAGAAATGCTGGAAATAAACTCATTCATGAACGGAAAAGATGTTCAGTTAAACTTCCGCAGTTTATTGTTAACCTATTTCTTGCTTTAATTTACTAATGTGATCTTTATAAGTGACATGGGAATCGAGAATTAGTCAAAGGTATTGAAGAGGTTACTACTGTAATTTGTGAGTTGTTGATTACTATAGAGGGAGGGCTGGAAGACTTAAGGGGATCTAAAATATACATTCTTTTTTTGTTTTGATTAGAGAAACATTGGTTTGAGCACCAGTTGAGCTTAAAACGTTTGAATTTAGGAGGAGATTAAGGTTAACCATCAACGGCTTTAAGGAAATCCCTGGTTTTGTTGTCCGTGAGAGCTGTTTGTATGTGTTCAGTTAGCAGTAAAGTGGCTGATGCAAGACGATCTTTTTGTGCAAAAGACAAACTGATTTTCAGATTCTGATTCTGAGATTCTAAATAAAAAACTGGCCAGTAAGTATTTTTCCAAATATTTTTTAGAACAGGTACAATGCTGATGGGTCTGTAGTTCGAAATGTGTTCTTTAATCAGATGGGGGTGATCAAGCCTTTCTTACAAATGGGATGAGTGTTATTTAAGATGCAAAGATTAGTAATGTGATGAATAATATTTTATACACATCTGTTGCGTAAAGAATGCTGACCAGCACCAGTCTACTCAAACACTCCAATATCAGCAACAAACTTAGGTTATGTTATGTTCATTATTATGCAGGAGGTAAACCATCTGGTATTTGAATGAGATGTAATCACTTCCAATAGATAAGACTGTAACCTGTCTATCTGAAGATGCAAAAAGGCTTCTCCAAACTCACATGTATATTTATCTATAATCTATATTTATGTTTTATGGAATAAACTTGTTACTTCTTCATCGCTGTATCCTGGGATTTACTAAAACCACTACAGATATAAAGAGCGATAATAGTCTTGAATTCAATAAACATGATCCAGTGATTGTGCAGCTCTTGACTGCAGGTCTCTGCGCATACAGGGTGTTTAATGAGTCGCTGAATCGGCGCTGCTGTTTAAACCGAGACAGTCGATACCATCCCACACAGAGATCACCAGACCAGCCCACCTGCTCACTGATTGGGTTAGGAAGAACCGTCACTCAAAACTACTCGACCAATGGAGAGCCATGATCCACGCCTCCCTGTAAATCCCACCCTCACGACAAAACAGCGCCAAAACTCGTAAACGAAAGAAAAAAAATCGAAAGCAAAGAAACTGGCGACGAAAACAAAAAATGCAGCATCACAAGCAAAGACGAGGGCTGCAGGCCAGTCTTGATAAAGTTTTTTTTTTTTTTGATTTCAATACATTTATTTGTATTCAATTCTATAAATGTTGCATTCGATTTTTTTATTTTTGATCTCAAAATCAATTTTTTGACTAGAGGCAGAGGAGGGTCGTGGTTTGGAGGAGGTGCGACGGCGAGGGCTGACTACCGGAGTACTGGCAGGACCAGCACTGAAGGGTGCTGCTATCTCTGAAGCTCCAAAGTCAGCCAGCTCCTCAACCAGCCGCTCCCTGAAGGCCAACTGTGTGAGATGCGCCAGCCCTTTCACCTTGGTCAGGTGCTGGTGCAGGACGAAGGAGTTGACGACAGCAGTGTCCACAAAGTGGTAAAAGAGGGTCTTGTACCACTTCATGGTCTTCTGCAGGACATGGCAGTAGCCGACCAGAGCATCGGACAGGTCGACGCCCCCAATTCCAGCAGTGTAGTCCTTCACGGCACAAGGGATGGGGACATCCTTCCGTATCCAAGCTCCATTCTCCTTCACTCGGCGATTGGCAAAGTCATATAGATATTAATTCATACATACAGTTAGGTCCATAACTGGGTAGATGAGTAGTGGAGGACACCGTGAGCACACTGGCCTGGTCTGGCTACCCAAGTAGGGGTACTGATGCAGAGGTTCCTAGGGGCAGCCATGGGGGAGGAGCAATGGCAGGTAGCGGTCCTCAGGCCACTGCAGGAGGAGCTGCTGACGTGGCACCAGTGGATCACAAAGACAGTGCAACACCTCCACTAGGGTTTCTACAGGGCCAGTGCCGATGAGATGTGGAATACTTCTGCCGACTGGCAGATGCAAGACGCTGAATCGGCGCTGCTGTTGAAACCGAGACAGTCGATACCATCCCACACAGAGATCACCAGACCAGCCCACCTGCTCACTGATTGGGTTAGGAAGAACCGTCACTCAGAACTACTGGACCAATGGAGAGCCGAGATCCACGCCTCCCTGTAAATCCCACCCTCACGACAAAACAGCGCCAAAACTCGTAAACGAAAGAAAAAAATCAAAAGCAAAGAAACGGGCGACGAAAACAAAATTGCAGCATCGCAAGCAAAGACGGGGGCTGCAGGCCAGTTTTGATAAAGTTTTTTTTTTTTTTTTTGCTTTCGATACATTTATTTGTTTTCAATTCTATAAATGTTGCATTCGATTTTTTTATTTTTGATCTCAAAATCAATTTTTTGACTAGAGGCAGAGGAGGGTCGTGGTTTGGAGGAGGTGCGACGGCGAGGGCTGACTACCGGAGTACTGGCAGGACCAGCACTGAAGGGTGCTGCTATCTCTGAAGCTCCAAAGTCAGCCAGCTCCTCAACCAGCCGCTCCCTGAAGGCCAACTGTGTGAGATGCGCCAGCCCTTTCACCTTGGTCAGGTGCTGGTGCAGGATGAAGGAGTTGACGACAGCAGTGTCCACAAAGTGGTAAAAGAGGGTCTTGTACCACTTCATGGTCTTCTGCAGGACATGGCAGTAGCCAAGCAGAGCATCGGACAGGTCGACGCCCCCAATTCCAGCAGTGTAGTCCTTCACGGCACAAGGGATGGGGACATCCTTCCGTATCCAAGCTCCATTCTCCTTCACTCGGCGATTGGCAAAGTCATATAGATATATATACATACATACAGTTAGGTCCATAACTGGGTAGATGAGCAGCGGAGGACACCGTGGGCACACTGGCCTGGTCTGGCTACCCAAGTAGGGGTACTGATGCGGAGGTTCCTAGGGGCAGCCATGGGGGAAGAGCATTGGCAGGTAGCGGTCCTCAGGCCACTGCAGGAGGAGCTGCTGACGTGGCACCAGTGCATCACAAAGACAGTGCAAAACCACCACTAGGGTTTCTACAGGGCCAGTGCCGATGAGATGTGGAAGACTTCTGCCGACTGGCCAGGAATTGAGAGGAAGGGATTGTGACTGGGTAGCTGAGTTGGCGTGAAGCAGAGAGTGTGTGCCAATGCTATGCGGGAGCGAGCGCCTGTGTGATAGAGAGCAGAATAGAGTGAGATAGGGAGTTAAGTGTAATTGTTTGGGCGTGGGTCTCAGCCGATAGGGGCCTTTTAGATTGTGTTTTTTAAGGCCAATAAACCTTCCTGACGTTGCTTTATACTTGTTGTCTGCTAAAGGAAAAAGACCCCCGCTTGCTACAATACTTTTGTTTGTTAACTTTCGAACTTTGGATTCACTTGACAATAGTACGTCCACCTGCTTCCGCAGTCAGTGCACCAGTCACAATCATAGATTTTATAGATTTGCTTTAACCCTGGCCAGTAGGAATTCGACCTGCCCACATCAAACATCTGCGTCTCTCTGCCCCCGCCCCTCCCCCAAGGCATCGCAGGCTGGCAGGCAGCACAGACACAAGGCTGCGTGCACACAAGAGCAAACCCACAAGCAGTGACCACATAGATACAGAATACTTTGTAAAAAATAATCCCAACGCTGGACGGGCCCCTTCGCTGGCTGGGGCCCCGGGACTCGAGCCCTGGTAAGCCCTTGCAATAAGTAAGCCTGACTACACCTATACTTAAGAATTAAACCGGCTCATCGTTATTGAAAGCGAAGAAAATGTGAACAATCTTCTGTTTTTCACTTCTGACAGATTACATACAAATTTAAATACATTCGCTACATCATGAATGAACCAACTGGCAATATATTGTCTTTGAAATGAACTTTACACCATTCCGCGATACAGCGAATAAAAAGCCTATCATTGAACTTTTATAACGTATATTTTGAAAACAACCACAGTCATACATACAACCTGCTACTTGAGAAACATAAATATTCTACTTTTCAGTACATCTAAACATTTGAATAAGTCGTGAAGTGAACTTACTTTAAGCGCACTCTTCGGTCTGAAGTCATCTGAGGAGCCTTTTCTCAAAGTGGTCTGAAGGAAGAGCACTCGAGCGCTTTCAAATAATGAATCTGGGAACATCTGTGACAGTATCAAACACGTGTTTAATGATTTATTATCCATTATTCGAGTTGCATACTGCAACTTCGGAGTCCTATACGACAAGGTCAGTGTGGAACCGTGTATGCATGTCGTTATCCATCCAACACAAAACTATAATCGTGACTTTTGATCTTTAAAAAACATTGCTCGTGCCACTTTCCTTATTAATACGTTAATAAATAATTGAAGTCTTGTGGAGCTTACATCAGTTCATAATGTCACAATCTGTTCCATATTTTGGATCTTTCTATCTCACGAGCGAAGTCACCGCTTCCCTGGTGGTCTAGTGGTTAGGATTCGGCGCTCTCACCGCCGCGGCCCGGGTTCGATTCCCGGTCAGGGAACTCGCTCTTTCCCGCCCCTTCCATAAACGAATGGAAAATCAATTAATCAAATCTATTCACGCTAAGTAGAGTGCATGTTATCAAATATGTATTTCCTGACTTTTCCCGTTTCAATCTTTGTAATGAGGGTGGGAGGTGCTGTATTGTGAGAAGAAGGGCCATGTGCGCTGCTTGCAAAATGCAGGATGCGAAGGTAGCACATTACAACGGATTGAGGGAGAGAGACGATACTGCATTTCATAATACATCTTGAGACAGGTGTGGATGCTCACACTGTCAGAGAGTTGGCGCTGTCTTGGAAATATTACAGTGGTGGGTCCAAGGAGACACTTTTGTAAGTCAATCTTATTTGCACGCTTGTATTATTTCCTGACGGCTGCTAATTTGTCTTTGAGTGACCATCTAGGGAGGCATGTAAGAAATGCTGGAAATAAACTCATTCATGAACGGAAACGATGTTCAGTTAAACTTCCGCAGTTTATTGTTAACCTATTTCTTGCTTTAATTTACTAATGTGATCTTTATAAGTGACATGGGAATCGAGAATTAGTCAAAGGTATTGAAGAGGTTACTACTGTAATTTGTGAGTTGTTGATTACTATAGAGGGAGGGCTGGAAGACTTAAGGGGATCTAAAATATACATTCTTTTTTTGTTTTGATTAGAGAAACATTGGTTTGAGCACCAGTTGAGCTTAAAACGTTTGAATTTAGGAGGAGATTAAGGTTAACCATCAACGGCTTTAAGGAAATCCCTGGTTTTGTTGTCCGTGAGAGCTGTTTGTATGTGTTCAGTTAGCAGTAAAGTGGCTGATGCAAGACGATCTTTTTGTGCAAAAGACAAACTGATTTTCAGATTCTGATTCTGAGATTCTAAATAAAAAACTGGCCAGTAAGTATTTTTCCAAATATTTTTTAGAACAGGTACAATGCTGATGGGTCTGTAGTTCGAAATGTGTTCTTTAATCAGATGGGGGTGATCAAGCCTTTCTTACAAATGGGATGAGTGTTATTTAAGATGCAAAGATTAGTAATGTGATGAATAATATTTTATACACATCTGCTGCGTGAAGAATGCTGACCAGCACCAGTCTACTCAAACACTCCAATATCAGCAACAAACTTAGGTTATGTTATGTTCATTATTATGCAGGAGGTAAACCATCTGGTATTTGAATGAGATGTAATCACTTCCAATAGATAAGACTGTAACCTGTCTATCTGAAGATGCAAAAAGGCTTCTCCAAACTCACATGTATATTTATCTATAATCTATATTTATGTTTTATGGAATAAACTTGTTACTTCTTCATCGCTGTATCCTGGGATTTACTAAAACCACTACAGATATAAAGAGCGATAATAATCTTGAATTCAATAAACATGATCCAGTGATTGTGCAGCTCTTGACTGCAGGTCTCTGCGCATACAGGGTGTTTAATGAGTCGCTGAATCGGCGCTGCTGTTTAAACCGAGACAGTCGATACCATCCCACACAGAGATCACCAGACCAGCCCACCTGCTCACTGATTGGGTTAGGAAGAACCGTCACTCAAAACTACTCGACCAATGGAGACCCATGATCCACGCCTCCCTGTAAATCCCACCCTCACGACAAAACAGCGCCAAAACTCGTAAACGAAAGAAAAAAAATCGAAAGCAAAGAAACTGGCGACGAAAACAAAAAATGCAGCATCACAAGCAAAGACGAGGGCTGCAGGCCAGTCTTGATAAAGTTTTTTTTTTTTTTGATTTCAATACATTTATTTGTTTTCAATTCTATAAATGTTGCATTCGATTTTTTTATTTTTGATCTCAAAATCAATTTTTTGACTAGAGGCAGAGGAGGGTCGTGGTTTGGAGGAGGTGCGACGGCGAGGGCTGACTACCGGAGTACTGGCAGGACCAGCACTGAAGGGTGCTGCTATCTCTGAAGCTCCAAAGTCAGCCAGCTCCTCAACCAGCCGCTCCCTGAAGGCCAACTGTGTGAGATGCGCCAGCCCTTTCACCTTGGTCAGGTGCTGGTGCAGGATGAAGGAGTTGACGACAGCAGTGTCCACAAAGTGGTAAAAGAGGGTCTTGTACCACTTCATGGTCTTCTGCAGGACATGGCAGTAGCCGACCAGAGCATCGGACAGGTCGACGCCCCCAATTCCAGCAGTGTAGTCCTTCACGGCACAAGGGATGGGGACATCCTTCCGTATCCAAGCTCCATTCTCCTTCACTCGGCGATTGGCAAAGTCATATAGATATATATACATACATACAGTTAGGTCCATAACTGGGTAGATGAGCAGCGGAGGACACCGTGGGCACACTGGCCTGGTCTGGCTACCCAAGTAGGGGTACTGATGCAGAGGTTCCTAGGGGCAGCCATGAGGGAGGAGCAATGGCAGGTAGCGGTCCTCAGGCCACTGCAGGAGGAGCTGCTGACGTGGCACCAGTGGATCACAAAGACAGTGCAACACCTCCACTAGGGTTTCTACAGGGCCAGTGCCGATGAGATGTGGAAGACTTCTGCCGACTGGCAGATGCAAGACGCTGAATCGGCGCTGCTGTTGAAACCGAGACAGTCGATACCATCCCACACAGAGATCACCAGACCAGCCCACCTGCTCACTGATTGGGTTAGGAAGAACCGTCACTCAAAACTACTGGACCAATGGAGAGCCGAGATCCACGCCTCCCTGTAAATCCCACCCTCACGACAAAACAGCGCCAAAACTCGTAAACGAAAGAAAAAAATCAAAAGCAAAGAAACGGGCGACGAAAACAAAATTGCAGCATCGCAAGCAAAGACGGGGGCTGCAGGCCAGTTTTGCTAAAGTTTTTTTTTTTTTTTTTGTTTTCGATACATTTATTTGTTTTCAATTCTATAAATGTTGCATTCGATTTTTTTATTTTTGATCTCAAAATCAATTTTTTGACTAGAGGCAGAGGAGGGTCGTGGTTTGGAGGAGGTGCGACGGCGAGGGCTGACTACCGGAGTACTGGCAGGACCAGCACTGAAGGGTGCTGCTATCTCTGAAGCTCCAAAGTCAGCCAGCTCCTCAACCAGCCGCTCCCTGAAGGCCAACTGTGTGAGATGCGCCAGCCCTTTCACCTTGGTCAGGTGCTGGTGCAGGATGAAGGAGTTGACGACAGCAGTGTCCACAAAGTGGTAAAAGAGGGTCTTCTACCACTTCATGGTCTTCTGCAGGACATGGCAGTAGCCAAGCAGAGCATCGGACAGGTCGACGCCCCCAATTCCAGCAGTGTAGTCCTTCACGGCACAAGGGATGGGGACATCCTTCCGTATCCAAGCTCCATTCTCCTTCACTCGGCGATTGGCAAAGTCATATAGATATATATACATACATACAGTTAGGTCCATAACTGGGTAGATGAGCAGCGGAGGACACCGTGGGCACACTGGCCTGGTCTGGCTACCCAAGTAGGGGTACTGATGCGGAGGTTCCTAGGGGCAGCCATGGGGGAAGAGCATTGGCAGGTAGCGGTCCTCAGGCCACTGCAGGAGGAGCTGCTGACGTGGCACCAGTGCATCATAAAGACAGTGCAACACCACCACTAGGGTTTCTACAGGGCCAGTGCCGATGAGATGTGGAAGACTTCTGCCGACTGGCAAGGAATTGAGAGGAAGGGATTGTGACTGGGTAGCTGAGTTGGCGTGATGCAGAGAGTGTGTGCCAATGCTATGCGGGAGCGAGCGCCTGTGTGATAGAGAGCAGAATAGAGTGAGATAGGGAGTTAAGTGTAATTGTTTGGGCGTGGGTCTCAGCCGATAGGGGCCTTTTAGATTGTGTTTTTTAAGGCCAATAAACCTTCCTGACGTTGCTTTATACTTGTTGTCTGCTAAAGGAAAAAGACCCCCGCTTGCTACAATACTTTTGTTTGTTAACTTTCGAACTTTGGATTCACTTGACAATAGTACGTCCACCTGCTTCCGCAGTCAGTGCACCAGTCACAATCATAGATTTTATAGATTTGCTTTAACCCTGGCCAGTAGGAATTCGACCTGCCCACATCAAACATCTGCGTCTCTCTGCCCCCGCCCCTCCCCCAAGGCATCGCAGGCTGGCAGGCAGCACAGACACAAGGCTGCGCGCACACAAGAGCAAACCCACAAGCAGTGACCACATAGATACAGAATACTTTGTAAAAAATAATCCCAACGCTGGACGGGCCCCTTCGCTGGCTGGGGCCCCGGGACTCGAGCCCTGGTAAGCCCTTGCAATAAGTAAGCCTGACTACACCTATACTTAAGAATTAAACCGGCTCATCGTTATTGAAAGCGAAGAAAATGTGAACAATCTTCTGTTTTTCACTTCTGACAGATTACATACAAATTTAAATACATTCGCTACATCATGAATGAACCAACTGGCAATATATTGTCTTTGAAATGAACTTTACACCATTCCGCGATACAGCGAATAAAAAGCCTATCATTGAACTTTTATAACGTATATTTTGAAAACAACCACAGTCATACATACAACCTGCAACTTGAGAAACATAAATATTCTACTTTTCAGTACATCTAAACATTTGAATAAGTCATGAAGTGAACTTACTTTAAGCGCACTCTTCGGTCTGAAGTCATCTGAGGAGCCTTTTCTCAAAGTGGTCTGAAGGAAGAGCACTTGAGCGCTTTCAAATAATGAATCTGGGAACATCTGTGACAGTATCAAACACGTGTTTAATGATTTATTATCCATTATTCGAGTTGCATACTGCAACTTCGGAGTCCTATACGACAAGGTCAGTGTGGAACCGTGTATGCATGTCGTTATCCATCCAACACAAAACTATAATCGTGACTTTTGATCTTTAAAAAACATTGCTCGTGCCACTTTCCTTATGAATACGTTAATAAATAATCGAAGTCTTGTGGAGCTTACATCAGTTCATAATGACACAATCTGTTCCATATTTTGGATCTTTCTATCTCACGAGCAAAGTCACCGCTTCCCTGGTGGTTTAGTGGTTAGGATTCGGCGCTCTCACCGCCGCGGCCCGGGTTCGACTCCCGGTCAGGGAACTCGCTCTTTCCCACCCCTTCCATAAACGAATGGAAAATCAATAAATCAAATCTATTCACGCTAAGTAGAGTGCATGTTATCAAATATGTATTTCCTGACTTCCTGTTTCAATCCTTGTAATGAGGGTGGGAGGTGCTGTATTGTGAGAAGAAGGGCCATGTGCGCTGCTTGCAAAATGCAGGATGAGAAGGTAGCACATTACTAAGGATTGAGGGAGAGAGACGATACTGCATTTCATAATACATCTTGAGACAGGTGTGAATTCTCACACTGTCAGAGAGTTGGCGCTGTCTTGGAAATATTACAGTGGTGGGTCCAAGGAGACACTTTTGTAAGTCAATCTTATTTGCACGCTTGTATTATTTCATGCTAATTTGTCTTTGAGTGACCATCTAGGGAGGCATGTAAGAAATGCTGGAAATAAACTCATTCATGAACGGAAAAGATGTTCAGTTAAACTTCCGCAGTTTATTGTTAACCTATTTCTTGCTTTAATTTACTAATGTGATCTTTATAAGTGATATGGGAATCGAGAATTAGTCAAAGGTATTGAAGAGGTTACTACTGTAATTTGTGAGTTGTTGATTACTATAGAGGGAGGGCTGGAAGACTTAAGGGGATCTAAAATATACATTCTTTTTTTGTTTTGATTAGAGAAACATTGGTTTGAGCACCAGTTGA
The DNA here is from genome assembly GCF_036373705.1 of Amia ocellicauda. Taxonomy (NCBI): domain Eukaryota; kingdom Metazoa; phylum Chordata; class Actinopteri; order Amiiformes; family Amiidae; genus Amia; species Amia ocellicauda. The sequence continues at coordinate 5,596,299 of NC_089863.1, forward strand.
GCTTAAAACGTTTGAATTTAGGAGGAGATTAAGGTTAACCATCAACGGCTTTAAGGAAATCCCTGGTTTTGTTGTCCGTGAGAGCTGTTTGTATGTGTTCAGTTAGCAGTAAAGTGGCTGATGCAAGACGATCTTTTTGTGCAAAAGACAAACTGATTTTCAGATTCTGATTCTGAGATTCTAAATAAAAAACTGGCCAGTAAGTATTTTTCCAAATATTTTTTAGAACAGGTACAATGCTGATGGGTCTGTAGTTCGAAATGTGTTCTTTAATCAGATGGGGGTGATCAAGCCTTTCTTACAAATGGGATGAGTGTTATTTAAGATGCAAAGATTAGTAATGTGATGAATAATATTTTATACACATCTGCTGCGTGAAGAATGCTGACCAGCACCAGTCTACTCAAACACTCCAATATCAGCAACAAACTTAGGTTATGTTATGTTCATTATTATGCAGGAGGTAAACCATCTGGTATTTGAATGAGATGTAATCACTTCCAATAGATAAGACTGTAACCTGTCTATCTGAAGATGCAAAAAGGCTTCTCCAAACTCACATGTATATTTATCTATAATCTATATTTATGTTTTATGGAATAAACTTGTTACTTCTTCATCGCTGTATCCTGGGATTTACTAAAACCACTACAGATATAAAGAGCGATAATAATCTTGAATTCAATAAACATGATCCAGTGATTGTGCAGCTCTTGACTGCAGGTCTCTGCGCATACAGGGTGTTTAATGAGTCGCTGAATCGGCGCTGCTGTTGAAACCGAGACAGTCGATACCATCCCACACAGAGATCACCAGACCAGCCCACCTGCTCACTGATTGGGTTAGGAAGAACCGTCACTCAAAACTACTCGACCAATGGAGACCCATGATCCACGCCTCCCTGTAAATCCCACCCTCACGACAAAACAGCGCCAAAACTCGTAAACGAAAGAAAAAAAATCGAAAGCAAAGAAACTGGCGACGAAAACAAAAAATGCAGCATCACAAGCAAAGACGAGGGCTGCAGGCCAGTCTTGATAAAGTTTTTTTTTTTTTTGATTTCAATACATTTATTTGTTTTCAATTCTATAAATGTTGCATTCGATTTTTTTATTTTTGATCTCAAAATCAATTTTTTGACTAGAGGCAGAGGAGGGTCGTGGTTTGGAGGAGGTGCGACGGCGAGGGCTGACTACCGGAGTACTGGCAGGACCAGCACTGAAGGGTGCTGCTATCTCTGAAGCTCCAAAGTCAGCCAGCTCCTCAACCAGCCGCTCCCTGAAGGCCAACTGTGTGAGATGCGCCAGCCCTTTCACCTTGGTCAGGTGCTGGTGCAGGATGAAGGAGTTGACGACAGCAGTGTCCACAAAGTGGTAAAAGAGGGTCTTGTACCACTTCATGGTCTTCTGCAGGACATGGCAGTAGCCGACCAGAGCATCGGACAGGTCGACGCCCCCAATTCCAGCAGTGTAGTCCTTCACGGCACAAGGGATGGGGACATCTTTCCGTATCCAAGCTCCATTCTCCTTCACTCGGCGATTGGCAAAGTCATATAGATATTAATTCATACATACAGTTAGGTCCATAACTGGGTAGATGAGTAGTGGAGGACACCGTGAGCACACTGGCCTGGTCTGGCTACCCAAGTAGGGGTACTGATGCAGAGGTTCCTAGGGGCAGCCATGGGGGAGGAGCAATGGCAGGTAGAGGTCCTCAGGCCACTGCAGGAGGAGCTGCTGACGTGGCACCAGTGGATCACAAAGACAGTGCAACACCTCCACTAGGGTTTCTACAGGGCCAGTGCCGATGAGATGTGGAAGACTTCTGCCGACTGGCAGATGCAAGACGCTGAATCGGCGCTGCTGTTGAAACCGAGACAGTCGATACCATCCCACACAGAGATCACCAGACCAGCCCACCTGCTCACAGATTGGGTTAGGAAGAACCGTCAATCAAAACTACTGGACCAATGGAGAGCCGAGATCCACGCCTCCCTGTAAATCCCACCCTCACGACAAAACAGCGCCAAAACTCGTAAACGAAAGAAAAAAATCAAAAGCAAAGAAACGGGCGACGAAAACAAAATTGCAGCATCGCAAGCAAAGACGGGGGCTGCAGGCCAGTTTTGATAAAGTTTTTTTTTTTTTTTTTGCTTTCGATACATTTATTTGTTTTCAATTCTATAAATGTTGCATTCGATTTTTTTATTTTTGATCTCAAAATCAATTTTTTGACTAGAGGCAGAGGAGGGTCGTGGTTTGGAGGAGGTGCGACGGCGAGGGCTGACTACCGGAGTACTGGCAGGACCAGCACTGAAGGGTGCTGCTATCTCTGAAGCTTCAAAGTCAGCCAGCTCCTCAACCAGCCGCTCCCTGAAGGCCAACTGTGTGAGATGCGCCAGCCCTTTCACCTTGGTCAGGTGCTGGTGCAGGATGAAGGAGTTGACGACAGCAGTGTCCACAAAGTGGTAAAAGAGGGTCTTGTACCACTTCATGGTCTTCTGCAGGACATGGCAGTAGCCAAGCAGAGCATCGGACAGGTCGACGCCCCCAATTCCAGCAGTGTAGTCCTTCACGGCACAAGGGATGGGGACATCCTTCCGTATCCAAGCTCCATTCTCCTTCACTCGGCGATTGGCAAAGTCATATAGATATATATACATACATACAGTTAGGTCCATAACTGGGTAGATGAGCAGCGGAGGACACCGTGGGCACACTGGCCTGGTCTGGCTACCCAAGTAGGGGTACTGATGCGGAGGTTCCTAGGGGCAGCCATGGGGGAAGAGCATTGGCAGGTAGCGGTCCTCAGGCCACTGCAGGAGGAGCTGCTGACGTGGCACAGTGCATCACAAAGACAGTGCAACACCACCACTAGGGTTTCTACAGGGCCAGTGCCGATGAGATGTGGAAGACTTCTGCCGACTGGCAAGGAATTGAGAGGAAGGGATTGTGACTGGGTAGCTGAGTTGGCGTGAAGCAGAGAGTGTGTGCCAATGCTATGCGGGAGCGAGCGCCTGTGTGATAGAGAGCAGAATAGAGTGAGATAGGGAGTTAAGTGTAATTGTTTGGGCGTGGGTCTCAGCCGATAGGGGCCTTTTAGATTGTGTTTTTTAAGGCCAATAAACCTTCCTGACGTTGCTTTATACTTGTTGTCTGCTAAAGGAAAAAGACCCCCGCTTGCTACAATACTTTTGTTTGTTAACTTTCGAACTTTGGATTCACTTGACAATAGTACGTCCACCTGCTTCCGCAGTCAGTGCACCAGTCACAATCATAGATTTTATAGATTTGCTTTAACCCTGGCCAGTAGGAATTCGACCTGCCCACATCAAACATCTGCGTCTCTCTGCCCCCGCCCCTCCCCCAAGGCATCGCAGGCTGGCAGGCAGCACAGACACAAGGCTGCGCGCACACAAGAGCAAACCCACAAGCAGTGACCACATAGATACAGAATACTTTGTAAAAAATAATCCCAACGCTGGACGGGCCCCTTCGCTGGCTGGGGCCCCGGGACTCGAGCCCTGGTAAGCCCTTGCAATAAGTAAGCCTGACTACACCTATACTTAAGAATTAAACCGGCTCATCGTTATTGAAAGCGAAGAAAATGTGAACAATCTTCTGTTTTTCACTTCTGACAGATTACATACAAATTTAAATACATTCGCTACATCATGAATGAACCAACTGGCAATATATTGTCTTTGAAATGAACTTTACACCATTCCGCGATACAGCGAATAAAAAGCCTATCATTGAACTTTTATAACGTATATTTTGAAAACAACCACAGTCATACATACAACCTGCTACTTGAGAAACATAAATATTCTACTTTTCAGTACATCTAAACATTTGAATAAGTCGTGAAGTGAACTTACTTTAAGCGCACTCTTCGGTCTGAAGTCATCTGAGGAGCCTTTTCTCAAAGTGGTCTGAAGGAAGAGCACTCGAGCGCTTTCAAATAATGAATCTGGGAACATCTGTGACAGTATCAAACACGTGTTTAATGATTTATTATCCATTATTCGAGTTGCATACTGCAACTTCGGAGTCCTATACGACAAGGTCAGTGTGGAACCGTGTATGCATGTCGTTATCCATCCAACACAAAACTATAATCGTGACTTTTGATCTTTAAAAAACATTGCTCGTGCCACTTTCCTTATGAATACGTTAATAAATAATCGAAGTCTTGTGGAGCTTACATCAGTTCATAATGACACAATCTGTTCCATATTTTGGATCTTTCTATCTCACGAGCAAAGTCACCGCTTCCCTGGTGGTCTAGTGGTTAGGATTCGGCGCTCTCACTGCCGCGGCCCGGGTTCGACTCCCGGTCAGGGAACTCGCTCTTTCCCGCCCCTTCCATAAGCGAATGGAAAATCAATAAATCAAATCTATTCACGCTAAGTAGAGTGCATGTTATCAAATATGTATTTCCTGACTTCCCGTTTCAATCCTTGTAATGAGGGTGGGAGGTGCTGTATTGTGAGAAGAAGGGCCATGTGCGCTGCTTGCAAAATGCAGGATGAGAAGGTAGCACATTACAAAGGATTGAGGGAGAGAGACGATACTGCATTTCATAATACATCTTGAGACAGGTGTGAATTCTCACACTGTCAGAGAGTTGGCGCTGTCTTGGAAATATTACAGTGGTGGGTCCAAGGAGACACTTTTGTAAGTCAATCTTATTTGCACGCTTGTATTATTTCATGCTAATTTGTCTTTGAGTGACCATCTAGGGAGGCATGTAAGAAATGCTGGAAATAAACTCATTCATGAACGGAAAAGATGTTCAGTTAAACTTCCGCAGTTTATTGTTAACCTATTTCTTGCTTTAATTTACTAATGTGATCTTTATAAGTGACATGGGAATCGAGAATTAGTCAAAGGTATTGAAGAGGTTACTACTGTAATTTGTGAGTTGTTGATTACTATAGAGGGAGGGCTGGAAGACTTAAGGGGATCTAAAATATACATTCTTTTTTTGTTTTGATTAGAGAAACATTGGTTTGAGCACCAGTTGAGCTTAAAACGTTTGAATTTAGGAGGAGATTAAGGTTAACCATCAACGGCTTTAAGGAAATCCCTGGTTTTGTTGTCCGTGAGAGCTGTTTGTATGTGTTCAGTTAGCAGTAAAGTGGCTGATGCAAGACGATCTTTATGTGCAAAAGACAAACTGATTTTCAGATTCTGATTCTGAGATTCTAAATAAAAAACTGGCCAGTAAGTATTTTTCCAAATATTTTTTAGAACAGGTACAATGCTGATGGGTCTGTAGTTCGAAATGTGTTCTTTAATCAGATGGGGGTGATCAAGCCTTTCTTACAAATGGGATGAGTGTTATTTAAGATGCAAAGATTAGTAATGTGATGAATAATATTTTATACACATCTGTTGCGTGAAGAATGCTGACCAGCACCAGTCTACTCAAACACTCCAATATCAGCAACAAACTTAGGTTATGTTATGTTCATTATTATGCAGGAGGTAAACCATCTGGTATTTGAATGAGATGTAATCACTTCCAATAGATAAGACTGTAACCTGTCTATCTGAAGATGCAAAAAGGCTTCTCCAAACTCACATGTATATTTATCTATAATCTATATTTATGTTTTATGGAATAAACTTGTTACTTCTTCATCGCTGTATCCTGGGATTTACTAAAACCACTACAGATATAAAGAGCGATAATAATCTTGAATTCAATAAACATGATCCAGTGATTGTGCAGCTCTTGACTGCAGGTCTCTGCGCATACAGGGTGTTTAATGAGTCGCTGAATCGGCGCTGCTGTTGAAACCGAGACAGTCGATACCATCCCACACAGAGATCACCAGACCAGCCCACCTGCTCACTGATTGGGTTAGGAAGAACCGTCACTCAAAACTACTCGACCAATGGAGAGCCATGATCCACGCCTCCCTGTAAATCCCACCCTCACGACAAAACAGCGCCAAAACTCGTAAACGAAAGAAAAAAAATCGAAAGCAAAGAAACTGGCGACGAAAACAAAAAATGCAGCATCACAAGCAAAGACGAGGGCTGCAGGCCAGTCTTGATAAAGTTTTTTTTTTTTTGATTTCAATACATTTATTTGTTTTCAATTCTATAAATGTTGCATTCGATTTTTTTATTTTTGATCTCAAAATCAATTTTTTGACTAGAGGCAGAGGAGGGTCGTGGTTTGGAGGAGGTGCGACGGCGAGGGCTGACTACCGGAGTACTGGCAGGACCAGCACTGAAGGGTGCTGCTATCTCTGAAGCTCCAAAGTCAGCCAGCTCCTCAACCAGCCGCTCCCTGAAGGCCAACTGTGTGAGATGCGCCAGCCCTTTCACCTTGGTCAGGTGCTGGTGCAGGATGAAGGAGTTGACGACAGCAGTGTCCACAAAGTGGTAAAAGAGGGTCTTGTACCACTTCATGGTCTTCTGCAGGACATGGCAGTAGCCGACCAGAGCATCGGACAGGTCGACGCCCCCAATTCCAGCAGTGTAGTCCTTCACGGCACAAGGGATGGGGACATCTTTCCGTATCCAAGCTCCATTCTCCTTCACTCGGCGATTGGCAAAGTCATATAGATATTAATTCATACATACAGTTAGGTCCATAACTGGGTAGATGAGTAGTGGAGGACACCGTGAGCACACTGGCCTGGTCTGGCTACCCAAGTAGGGGTACTGATGCAGAGGTTCCTAGGGGCAGCCATGGGGGAGGAGCAATGGCAGGTAGCGGTCCTCAGGCCACTGCAGGAGGAGCTGCTGACGTGGCACCAGTGGATCACAAAGACAGTGCAACACCTCCACTAGGGTTTCTACAGGGCCAGTGCCGATGAGATGTGGAAGACTTCTGCCGACTGGCAGATGCAAGACGCTGAATCGGCGCTGCTGTTGAAACCGAGACAGTCGATACCATCCCACACAGAGATCACCAGACCAGCCCACCTGCTCACAGATTGGGTTAGGAAGAACCGTCAATCAAAACTACTGGACCAATGGAGAGCCGAGATCCACGCCTCCCTGTAAATCCCACCCTCACGACAAAACAGCGCCAAAACTCGTAAACGAAAGAAAAAAATCAAAAGCAAAGAAACGGGCGACGAAAACAAAATTGCAGCATCGCAAGCAAAGACGGGGGCTGCAGGCCAGTTTTGATAAAGTTTTTTTTTTTTTTTTTGCTTTCGATACATTTATTTGTTTTCAATTCTATAAATGTTGCATTCGATTTTTTTATTTTTGATCTCAAAATCAATTTTTTGACTAGAGGCAGAGGAGGGTCGTGGTTTGGAGGAGGTGCGACGGCGAGGGCTGACTACCGGAGTACTGGCAGGACCAGCACTGAAGGGTGCTGCTATCTCTGAAGCTCCAAAGTCAGCCAGCTCCTCAACCAGCCGCTCCCTGAAGGCCAACTGTGTGAGATGCGCCAGCCCTTTCACCTTGGTCAGGTGCTGGTGCAGGATGAAGGAGTTGACGACAGCAGTGTCCACAAAGTGGTAAAAGAGGGTCTTGTACCACTTCATGGTCTTCTGCAGGACATGGCAGTAGCCAAGCAGAGCATCGGACAGGTCGACGCCCCCAATTCCAGCAGTGTAGTCCTTCACGGCACAAGGGATGGGGACATCCTTCCGTATCCAAGCTCCATTCTCCTTCACTCGGCGATTGGCAAAGTCATATAGATATATATACATACATACAGTTAGGTCCATAACTGGGTAGATGAGCAGCGGAGGACACCGTGGGCACACTGGCCTGGTCTGGCTACCCAAGTAGGGGTACTGATGCGGAGGTTCCTAGGGGCAGCCATGGGGGAAGAGCATTGGCAGGTAGCGGTCCTCAGGCCACTGCAGGAGGAGCTGCTGACGTGGCACCAGTGCATCACAAAGACAGTGCAACACCACCACTAGGGTTTCTACAGGGCCAGTGCCGATGAGATGTGGAAGACTTCTGCCGACTGGCCAGGAATTGAGAGGAAGGGATTGTGACTGGGTAGCTGAGTTGGCGTGAAGCAGAGAGTGTGTGCCAATGCTATGCGGGAGCGAGCGCCTGTGTGATAGAGAGCAGAATAGAGTGAGATAGGGAGTTAAGTGTAATTGTTTGGGCGTGGGTCTCAGCCGATAGGGGCCTTTTAGATTGTGTTTTTTAAGGCCAATAAACCTTCCTGACGTTGCTTTATACTTGTTGTCTGCTAAAGGAAAAAGACCCCCGCTTGCTACAATACTTTTGTTTGTTAACTTTCGAACTTTGGATTCACTTGACAATAGTACGTCCACCTGCTTCCGCAGTCAGTGCACCAGTCACAATCATAGATTTTATAGATTTGCTTTAACCCTGGCCAGTAGGAATTCGACCTGCCCACATCAAACATCTGCGTCTCTCTGCCCCCGCCCCTCCCCCAAGGCATCGCAGGCTGGCAGGCAGCACAGACACAAGGCTGCGCGCACACAAGAGCAAACCCACAAGCAGTGACCACATAGATACAGAATACTTTGTAAAAAATAATCCCAACGCTGGACGGGCCCCTTCGCTGGCTGGGGCCCCGGGACTCGAGCCCTGGTAAGCCCTTGCAATAAGTAAGCCTGACTACACCTATACTTAAGAATTAAACCGGCTCATCGTTATTGAAAGCGAAGAAAATGTGAACAATCTTCTGTTTTTCACTTCTGACAGATTACATACAAATTTAAATACATTCGCTACATCATGAATGAACCAACTGGCAATATATTGTCTTTGAAATGAACTTTACACCATTCCGCGATACAGCGAATAAAAAGCCTATCATTGAACTTTTATAACGTATATTTTGAAAACAACCACAGTCATACATACAACCTGCTACTTGAGAAACATAAATATTCTACTTTTCAGTACATCTAAACATTTGAATAAGTCGTGAAGTGAACTTACTTTAAGCGCACTCTTCGGTCTGAAGTCATCTGAGGAGCCTTTTCTCAAAGTGGTCTGAAGGAAGAGCACTCGAGCGCTTTCAAATAATGAATCTGGGAACATCTGTGACAGTATCAAACACGTGTTTAATGATTTATTATCCATTATTCGAGTTGCATACTGCAACTTCGGAGTCCTATACGACAAGGTCAGTGTGGAACCGTGTATGCATGTCGTTATCCATCCAACACAAAACTATAATCGTGACTTTTGATCTTTAAAAAACATTGCTCGTGCCACTTTCCTTATGAATACGTTAATAAATAATCGAAGTCTTGTGGAGCTTACATCAGTTCATAATGACACAATCTGTTCCATATTTTGGATCTTTCTATCTCACGAGCAAAGTCACCGCTTCCCTGGTGGTCTAGTGGTTAGGATTTGGCGCTCTCACCGCCGCGGCCCGGGTTCGATTCCTGGTCAGGGAACTCGCTCTTTCCCACCCCTTCCATAAACGAATGGAAAATCAATAAATCAAATCTATTCACGCTAAGTAGAGTGCATGTTATCAAATATGTATTTCCTGACTTCCCGTTTCAATCCTTGTAATGAGGGTGGGAGGTGCTGTATTGTGAGAAGAAGGGCCATGTGCGCTGCTTGCAAAATGCAGGATGCGAAGGTAGCACATTACAAAGGATTGAGGGAGAGAGACGATACTGCATTTCATAATACATCTTGAGACAGGTGTGAATTCTCACACTGTCAGAGAGTTGGCGCTGTCTTGGAAATATTACAGTGGTGGGTCCAAGGAGACACTTTTGTAAGTCAATCTTATTTGCAGGCTTGTATTATTTCATGACGGCTGCTAATTTGTCTTTGAGTGACCATCTAGGGAGGCATGTAAGAAATGCTGGAAATAAACTAATTCATGAACGGAAAAGATTTTCAGTTAAACTTCCGCAGTTTATTGTTAACCTATTTCTTGCTTTAATTTACTAATGTGATCTTTATAAGTGACATGGGAATCGAGAATTAGTCAAAGGTATTGAAGAGGTTACTACTGTAATTTGTGAGTTGTTGATTACTATAGAGGGAGGGCTGGAAGACTTAAGGGGATGTAAAATATACATTCTTTTTTTGTTTTGATTAGAGAAACATTGGTTTGAGCACCAGTTGAGCTTAAAACGTTTGAATTTAGGAGGAGATTAAGGTTAACCATCAACGGCTTTAAGGAAATCCCTGGTTTTGTTGTCCGTGAGAGCTGTTTGTATGTGTTCAGTTAGCAGTAAAGTGGCTGATGCAAGACGATCTTTTTGTGCAAAAGACAAACTGATTTTCAGATTCTGATTCTGAGATTCTAAATAAAAAACTGGCCAGTAAGTATTTTTCCAAATATTTTTTAGAACAGGTACAATGCTGATGGGTCTGTAGTTCGAAATGTGTTCTTTAATCAGATGGGGGTGATCAAGCCTTTCTTACAAATGGGATGAGTGTTATTTAAGATGCAAAGATTAGTAATGTGATGAATAATATTTTATACACATCTGCTGCGTGAAGAATGCTGACCAGCACCAGTCTACTCAAACACTCCAATATCAGCAACAAACTTAGGTTATGTTATGTTCATTATTATGCAGGAGGTAAACCATCTGGTATTTGAATGAGATGTAATCACTTCCAATAGATAAGACTGTAACCTGTCTATCTGAAGATGCAAAAAGGCTTCTCCAAACTCACATGTATATTTATCTATAATCTATATTTATGTTTTATGGAATAAACTTGTTACTTCTTCATCGCTGTATCCTGGGATTTACTAAAACCACTACAGATATAAAGAGCGATAATAATCTTGAATTCAATAAACATGATCCAGTGATTGTGCAGCTCTTGACTGCAGGTCTCTGCGCATACAGGGTGTTTAATGAGTCGCTGAATCGGCGCTGCTGTTGAAACCGAGACAGTCGATACCATCCCACACAGAGATCACCAGACCAGCCCACCTGCTCACTGATTGGGTTAGGAAGAACCGTCACTCAAAACTACTGGACCAATGGAGAGCCGAGATCCACGCCTCCCTGTAAATCCCACCCTCACGACAAAACAGCGCCAAAACTCGTAAACGAAAGAAAAAAATCAAAAGCAAAGAAACGGGCGACGAAAACAAAATTGCAGCATCGCAAGCAAAGACGGGGGCTGCAGGCCAGTTTTGATAAAGTTTTTTTTTTTTTTTTTGCTTTCGATACATTTATTTGTTTTCAATTCTATAAATGTTGCATTCGATTTTTTTATTTTTGATCTCAAAATCAATTTTTTGACTAGAGGCAGAGGAGGGTCGTGGTTTGGAGGAGGTGCGACGGCGAGGGCTGACTACCGGAGTACTGGCAGGACCAGCACTGAAGGGTGCTGCTATCTCTGAAGCTCCAAAGTCAGCCAGCTCCTCAACCAGCCGCTCCCTGAAGGCCAACTGTGTGAGATGCGCCAGCCCTTTCACCTTGGTCAGGTGCTGGTGCAGGATGAAGGAGTTGACGACAGCAGTGTCCACAAAGTGGTAAAAGAGGGTCTTGTACCACTTCATGGTCTTCTGCAGGACATGGCAGTAGCCAAGCAGAGCATCGGACAGGTCGACGCCCCCAATTCCAGCAGTGTAGTCCTTCACGGCACAAGGGATGGGGACATCCTTCCGTATCCAAGCTCCATTCTCCTTCACTCGGCGATTGGCAAAGTCATATAGATATATATACATACATACAGTTAGGTCCATAACTGGGTAGATGAGCAGCGGAGGACACCGTGGGCACACTGGCCTGGTCTGGCTACCCAAGTAGGGGTACTGATGCGGAGGTTCCTAGGGGCAGCCATGGGGGAAGAGCATTGGCAGGTAGCGGTCCTCAGGCCACTGCAGGAGGAGCTGCTGACGTGGCACCAGTGCATCACAAAGACAGTGCAACACCACCACTAGGGTTTCTACAGGGCCAGTGCCGATGAGATGTGGAAGACTTCTGCCGACTGGCCAGGAATTGAGAGGAAGGGATTGTGACTGGGTAGCTGAGTTGGCGTGAAGCAGAGAGTGTGTGCCAATGCTATGCGGGAGCGAGCGCCTGTGTGATAGAGAGCAGAATAGAGTGAGATAGGGAGTTAAGTGTAATTGTTTGGGCGTGGGTCTCAGCCGATAGGGGCCTTTTAGATTGTGTTTTTTAAGGCCAATAAACCTTCCTGACGTTGCTTTATACTTGTTGTCTGCTAAAGGAAAAAGACCCCCGCTTGCTACAATACTTTTGTTTGTTAACTTTCGAACTTTGGATTCACTTGACAATAGTACGTCCACCTGCTTCCGCAGTCAGTGCACCAGTCACAATCATAGATTTTATAGATTTGCTTTAACCCTGGCCAGTAGGAATTCGACCTGCCCACATCAAACATCTGCGTCTCTCTGCCCCCGCCCCTCCCCCAAGGCATCGCAGGCTGGCAGGCAGCACAGACACAAGGCTGCGCGCACACAAGAGCAAACCCACAAGCAGTGACCACATAGATACAGAATACTTTGTAAAAAATAATCCCAACGCTGGACGGGCCCCTTCGCTGGCTGGGGCCCCGGGACTCGAGCCCTGGTAAGCCCTTGCAATAAGTAAGCCTGACTACACCTATACTTAAGAATTAAACCGGCTCATCGTTATTGAAAGCGAAGAAAATGTGAACAATCTTCTGTTTTTCACTTCTGACAGATTACATACAAATTTAAATACATTCGCTACATCATGAATGAACCAACTGGCAATATATTGTCTTTGAAATGAACTTTACACCATTCCGCGATACAGCGAATAAAAAGCCTATCATTGAACTTTTATAACGTATATTTTGAAAACAACCACAGTCATACATACAACCTGCTACTTGAGAAACATAAATATTCTACTTTTCAGTACATCTAAACATTTGAATAAGTCGTGAAGTGAACTTACTTTAAGCGCACTCTTCGGTCTGAAGTCATCTGAGGAGCCTTTTCTCAAAGTGGTCTGAAGGAAGAGCACTCGAGCGCTTTCAAATAATGAATCTGGGAACATCTGTGACAGTATCAAACACGTGTTTAATGATTTATTATCCATTATTCGAGTTGCATACTGCAACTTCGTAGTCCTATACGACAAGGTCAGTGTGGAACCGTGTATGCATGTCGTTATCCATCCAACACAAAACTATAATCGTGACTTTTGATCTTTAAAAAACATTGCTCGTGCCACTTTCCTTATGAATACGTTAATAAATAATCGAAGTCTTGTGGAGCTTACATCAGTTCATAATGACACAATCTGTTCCATATTTTGGATCTTTCTATCTCACGAGCAAAGTCACCGCTTCCCTGGTGGTCTAGTGGTTAGGATTCGGCGCTCTCACCGCCGCGGCCCGGGTTCGATTCCCGGTCAGGGAACTCGCTCTTTCCCGCCCCTTCCATAAGCGAATGGAAAATCAATAAATCAAATCTATTCATGCTAAGTAGAGTGCATGTTATCAAATATGTATTTCCTGACTTCCCGTTTCAATCCTTGTAATGAGGGTGGGAGGTGCTGTATTGTGAGAAGAAGGGCCATGTGCGCTGCTTGCAAAATGCAGGATGCGAAGGTAGCACATTACAAAGGATTGAGGGAGAGAGACGATACTGCATTTCATAATACATCTTGAGACAGGTGTGAATTCTCACACTGTCAGAGAGTTGGCGCTGTCTTGGAAATATTACAGTGGTGGGTCCAAGGAGACACTTTTGTAAGTCAATCTTATTTGCACGCTTGTATTATTTCCTGACGGCTGCTAATTTGTCTTTGAGTGACCATCTAGGGAGGCATGTAAGAAATGCTGGAAATAAACTCATTCATGAACGGAAAAGATGTTCAGTTAAACTTCCGCAGTTTATTGTTAACCTATTTCTTGCTTTAATTTACTAATGTGATCTTTATAAGTGACATGGGAATCGAGAATTAGTCAAAGGTATTGAAGAGGTTACTACTGTAATTTGTGAGTTGTTGATTACTATAGAGGGAGGGCTGGAAGACTTAAGGGGATGTAAAATATACATTCTTTTTTTGTTTTGATTAGAGAAACATTGGTTTGAGTACCAGTTGAGCTTAAAACGTTTGAATTTAGGAGGAGATTAAGGTTAACCATCAACGGCTTTAAGGAAATCCCTGGTTTTGTTGTCCGTGAGAGCTGTTTGTATGTGTTCAGTTAGCAGTAAAGTGGCTGATGCAAGACGATCTTTTTGTGCAAAAGACAAACTGATTTTCAGATTCTGATTCTGAGATTCTAAATAAAAAACTGGCCAGTAAGTATTTTTCCAAATATTTTTTAGAACAGGTACAATGCTGATGGGTCTGTAGTTCGAAATGTGTTCTTTAATCAGATGGGGGTGATCAAGCCTTTCTTACAAATGGGATGAGTGTTATTTAAGATGCAAAGATTAGTAATGTGATGAATAATATTTTATACACATCTGCTGCGTGAAGAATGCTGACCAGCACCAGTCTACTCAAACACTCCAATATCAGCAACAAACTTAGGTTATGTTATGTTCATTATTATGCAGGAGGTAAACCATCTGGTATTTGAATGAGATGTAATCACTTCCAATAGATAAGACTGTAACCTGTCTATCTGAAGATGCAAAAAGGCTTCTCCAAACTCACATGTATATTTATCTATAATCTATATTTATGTTTTATGGAATAAACTTGTTACTTCTTCATCGCTGTATCCTGGGATTTACTAAAACCACTACAGATATAAAGAGCGATAATAATCTTGAATTCAATAAACATGATCCAGTGATTGTGCAGCTCTTGACTGCAGGTCTCTGCGCATACAGGGTGTTTAATGAGTCGCTGAATCGGCGCTGCTGTTGAAACCGAGACAGTCGATACCATCCCACACAGAGATCACCAGACCAGCCCACCTGCTCACTGATTGGGTTAGGAAGAACCGTCACTCAAAACTACTCGACCAATGGAGAGCCATGATCCACGCCTCCCTGTAAATCCCACCCTCACGACAAAACAGCGCCAAAACTCGTAAACGAAAGAAAAAAAATCGAAAGCAAAGAAACTGGCGACGAAAACAAAAAATGCAGCATCACAAGCAAAGACGAGGGCTGCAGGCCAGTCTTGATAAAGTTTTTTTTTTTTTTGATTTCAATACATTTATTTGTTTTCAATTCTATAAATGTTGCATTCGATTTTTTTATTTTTGATCTCAAAATCAATTTTTTGACTAGAGGCAGAGGAGGGTCGTGGTTTGGAGGAGGTGCGACGGCGAGGGCTGACTACCGGAGTACTGGCAGGACCAACACTGAAGGGTGCTGCTATCTCTGAAGCTCCAAAGTCAGCCAGCTCCTCAACCAGCCGCTCCCTGAAGGCCAACTGTGTGAGATGCGCCAGCCCTTTCACCTTGGTCAGGTGCTGGTGCAGGATGAAGGAGTTGACGACAGCAGTGTCCACAAAGTGGTAAAAGAGGGTCTTGTACCACTTCATGGTCTTCTGCAGGACATGGCAGTAGCCGACCAGAGCATCGGACAGGTCGACGCCCCCAATTCCAGCAGTGTAGTCCTTCACGGCACAAGGGATGGGGACATCCTTCCGTATCCAAGCTCCATTCTCCTTCACTCGGCGATTGGCAAAGTCATATAGATATTAATTCATACATACAGTTAGGTCCATAACTGGGTAGATGAGTAGTGGAGGACACCGTGAGCACACTGGCCTGGTCTGGCTACCCAAGTAGGGGTACTGATGCGGAGGTTCCTA
This sequence comes from Amia ocellicauda, assembly GCF_036373705.1. Taxonomy (NCBI): domain Eukaryota; kingdom Metazoa; phylum Chordata; class Actinopteri; order Amiiformes; family Amiidae; genus Amia; species Amia ocellicauda. The sequence goes on from NC_089863.1 coordinate 5,611,981, forward strand.
GGGGCAGCCATGGGGGAGGAGCAATGGCAGGTAGCGGTCCTCAGGCCACTGCAGGAGGAGCTGCTGACGTGGCACCAGTGGATCACAAAGACAGTGCAACACCTCCACTAGGGTTTCTACAGGGCCAGTGCCGATGAGATGTGGAAGACTTCTGCCGACTGGCAGATGCAAGACGCTGAATCGGCGCTGCTGTTGAAACCGAGACAGTCGATACCATCCCACACAGAGATCACCAGACCAGCCCACCTGCTCACTGATTGGGTTAGGAAGAACCGTCACTCAAAACTACTGGACCAATGGAGAGCCGAGATCCACGCCTCCCTGTAAATCCCACCCTCACGACAAAACAGCGCCAAAACTCGTAAACGAAAGAAAAAAATCAAAAGCAAAGAAACGGGCGACGAAAACAAAATTGCAGCATCGCAAGCAAAGACGGGGGCTGCAGGCCAGTTTTGATAAAGTTTTTTTTTTTTTTTTTGCTTTCGATACATTTATTTGTTTTCAATTCTATAAATGTTGCATTCGATTTTTTTATTTTTGATCTCAAAATCAATTTTTTGACTAGAGGCAGAGGAGGGTCGTGGTTTGGAGGAGGTGCGACGGCGAGGGCTGACTACCGGAGTACTGGCAGGACCAGCACTGAAGGGTGCTGCTATCTCTGAAGCTCCAAAGTCAGCCAGCTCCTCAAACAGCCGCTCCCTGAAGGCCAACTGTGTGAGATGCGCCAGCCCTTTCACCTTGGTCAGGTGCTGGTGCAGGATGAAGGAGTTGACGACAGCAGTGTCCACAAAGTGGTAAAAGAGGGTCTTCTACCACTTCATGGTCTTCTGCAGGACATGGCAGTAGCCAAGCAGAGCATCGGACAGGTCGACGCCCCCAATTCCAGCAGTGTAGTCCTTCACGGCACAAGGGATGGGGACATCCTTCCGTATCCAAGCTCCATTCTCCTTCACTCGGCGATTGGCAAAGTCATATAGATATATATACATACATACAGTTAGGTCCATAACTGGGTAGATGAGCAGCGGAGGACACCGTGGGCACACTGGCCTGGTCTGGCTACCCAAGTAGGGGTACTGATGCGGAGGTTCCTAGGGGCAGCCATGGGGGAGGAGCATTGGCAGGTAGCGGTCCTCAGGCCACTGCAGGAGGAGCTGCTGACGTGGCACCAGTGCATCACAAAGACAGTGCAACACCACCACTAGGGTTTCTACAGGGCCAGTGCCGATGAGATGTGGAAGACTTCTGCCGACTGGCCAGGAATTGAGAGGAAGGGATTGTGACTGGGTAGCTGAGTTGGCGTGAAGCAGAGAGTGTGTGCCAATGCTATGCGGGAGCGAGCGCCTGTGTGATAGAGAGCAGAATAGAGTGAGATAGGGAGTTAAGTGTAATTGTTTGGGCGTGGGTCTCAGCCGATAGGGGCCTTTTAGATTGTGTTTTTTAAGGCCAATAAACCTTCCTGACGTTGCTTTATACTTGTTGTCTGCTAAAGGAAAAAGACCCCCGCTTGCTACAATACTTTTGTTTGTTAACTTTCGAACTTTGGATTCACTTGACAATAGTACGTCCACCTGCTTCCGCAGTCAGTGCACCAGTCACAATCATAGATTTTATAGATTTGCTTTAACCCTGGCCAGTAGGAATTCGACCTGCCCACATCAAACATCTGCGTCTCTCTGCCCCCGCCCCTCCCCCAAGGCATCGCAGGCTGGCAGGCAGCACAGACACAAGGCTGCGCGCACACAAGAGCAAACCCACAAGCAGTGACCACATAGATACAGAATACTTTGTAAAAAATAATCCCAACGCTGGACGGGCCCCTTCGCTGGCTGGGGCCCCGGGACTCGAGCCCTGGTAAGCCCTTGCAATAAGTAAGCCTGACTACACCTATACTTAAGAATTAAACCGGCTCATCGTTATTGAAAGCGAAGAAAATGTGAACAATCTTCTGTTTTTCACTTCTGACAGATTACATACAAATTTAAATACATTCGCTACATCATGAATGAACCAACTGGCAATATATTGTCTTTGAAATGAACTTTACACCATTCCGCGATACAGCGAATAAAAAGCCTATCATTGAACTTTTATAACGTATATTTTGAAAACAACCACAGTCATACATACAACCTGCTACTTGAGAAACATAAATATTCTACTTTTCAGTACATCTAAACATTTGAATAAGTCGTGAAGTGAACTTACTTTAAGCGCACTCTTCGGTCTGAAGTCATCTGAGGAGCCTTTTCTCAAAGTGGTCTGAAGGAAGAGCACTCGAGCGCTTTCAAATAATGAATCTGGGAACATCTGTGACAGTATCAAACACGTGTTTAATGATTTATTATCCATTATTCGAGTTGCATACTGCAACTTCGGAGTCCTATACGACAAGGTCAGTGTGGAACCGTGTATGCATGTCGTTATCCATCCAACACAAAACTATAATCGTGACTTTTGATCTTTAAAAAACATTGCTCGTGCCACTTTCCTTATGAATACGTTAATAAATAATCGAAGTCTTGTGGAGCTTACATCAGTTCATAATGACACAATCTGTTCCATATTTTGGATCTTTCTATCTCACGAGCAAAGTCACCGCTTCCCTGGTGGTCTAGTGGTTAGGATTCGGCGCTCTCACCGCCGCGGCCCGGGTTCGATTCCCGGTCAGGGAACTCGCTTTTTCCCGCCCCATCCATAAACGAATGGAAAATCAATAAATCAAAACGAGCACTAATCACGCTAAGTAGAGTGCATGTTATCAAATATGTATTTCCTGACTTCCCGTTTCAATCCTTGTAATGAGGGTGGGAGGTGCTGTATTGTGAGAAGAAGGGCCATGTGCGCTGCTTGCAAAATGCAGGATGCGAAGGTAGCACATTACAAAGGATTGAGGGAGAGAGACGATACTGCATTTCATAATACATCTTGAGACAGGTGTGAATTCTCACACTGTCAGAGAGTTGGCGCTGTCTTGGAAATATTACAGTGGTGGGTCCAAGGAGACACTTTTGTAAGTCAATCTTATTTGCACGCTTGTATTATTTCATGCTAATTTGTCTTTGAGTGACCATCTAGGGAGGCATGTAAGAAATGCTGGAAATAAACTCATTCATGAACGGAAAAGATGTTCAGTTAAACTTCCGCAGTTTATTGTTAACCTATTTCTTGCTTTAATTTACTAATGTGATCTTTATAAGTGACATGGGAATCGAGAATTAGTCAAAGGTATTGAAGAGGTTACTACTGTAATTTGTGAGTTGTTGATTACTATAGCGGGAGGGCTGGAAGACTTAAGGGGATCTAAAATATACATTCTTTTTTTGTTTTGATTAGAGAAACATTGGTTTGAGCACCAGTTGAGCTTAAAACGTTTGAATTTAGGAGGAGATTAAGGTTAACCATCAACGGCTTTAAGGAAATCCCTGGTTTTGTTGTCCGTGAGAGCTGTTTGTATGTGTTCAGTTAGCAGTAAAGTGGCTGATGCAAGACGATCTTTTTGTGCAAAAGACAAACTGATTTTCAGATTCTGATTCTGAGATTCTAAATAAAAAACTGGCCAGTAAGTATTTTTCCAAATATTTTTTAGAACAGGTACAATGCTGATGGGTCTGTAGTTCGAAATGTGTTCTTTAATCAGATGGGGGTGATCAAGCCTTTCTTACAAATGGGATGAGTGTTATTTAAGATGCAAAGATTAGTAATGTGATGAATAATATTTTATACACATCTGCTGCGTGAAGAATGCTGACCAGCACCAGTCTACTCAAACACTCCAATATCAGCAACAAACTTAGGTTATGTTATGTTCATTATTATGCAGGAGGTAAACCATCTGGTATTTGAATGAGATGTAATCACTTCCAATAGATAAGACTGTAACCTGTCTATCTGAAGATGCAAAAAGGCTTCTCCAAACTCACATGTATATTTATCTATAATCTATATTTATGTTTTATGGAATAAACTTGTTACTTCTTCATCGCTGTATCCTGGGATTTACTAAAACCACTACAGATATAAAGAGCGATAATAGTCTTGAATTCAATAAACATGATCCAGTGATTGTGCAGCTCTTGACTGCAGGTCTCTGCGCATACAGGGTGTTTAATGAGTCGCTGAATCGGCGCTGCTGTTTAAACCGAGACAGTCGATACCATCCCACACAGAGATCACCAGACCAGCCCACCTGCTCACTGATTGGGTTAGGAAGAACCGTCACTCAAAACTACTCGACCAATGGAGAGCCATGATCCACGCCTCCCTGTAAATCCCACCCTCACGACAAAACAGCGCCAAAACTCGTAAACGAAAGAAAAAAAATCGAAAGCAAAGAAACTGGCGACGAAAACAAAAAATGCAGCATCACAAGCAAAGACGAGGGCTGCAGGCCAGTCTTGATAAAGTTTTTTTTTTTTTTGATTTCAATACATTTATTTGTTTTCAATTCTATAAATGTTGCATTCGATTTTTTTATTTTTGATCTCAAAATCAATTTTTTGACTAGAGGCAGAGGAGGGTCGTGGTTTGGAGGAGGTGCGACGGCGAGGGCTGACTACCGGAGTACTGGCAGGACCAGCACTGAAGGGTGCTGCTATCTCTGAAGCTCCAAAGTCAGCCAGCTCCTCAACCAGCCGCTCCCTGAAGGCCAACTGTGTGAGATGCGCCAGCCCTTTCACCTTGGTCAGGTGCTGGTGCAGGATGAAGGAGTTGACGACAGCAGTGTCCACAAAGTGGTAAAAGAGGGTCTTGTACCACTTCATGGTCTTCTGCAGGACATGGCAGTAGCCGACCAGAGCATCGGACAGGTCGACGCCCCCAATTCCAGCAGTGTAGTCCTTCACGGCACAAGGGATGGGGACATCCTTCCGTATCCAAGCTCCATTCTCCTTCACTCGGCGATTGGCAAAGTCATATAGATATTAATTCATACATACAGTTAGGTCCATAACTGGGTAGATGAGTAGTGGAGGACACCGTGAGCACACTGGCCTGGTCTGGCTACCCAAGTAGGGGTACTGATGCGGAGGTTCCTAGGGGCAGCCATGGGGGAGGAGCAATGGCAGGTAGCGGTCCTCAGGCCACTGCAGGAGGAGCTGCTGACGTGGCACCAGTGGATCACAAAGACAGTGCAACACCTCCACTAGGGTTTCTACAGGGCCAGTGCCGATGAGATGTGGAAGACTTCTGCCGACTGGCAGATGCAAGACGCTGAATCGGCGCTGCTGTTGAAACCGAGACAGTCGATACCATCCCACACAGAGATCACCAGACCAGCCCACCTGCTCACTGATTGGGTTAGGAAGAACCGTCACTCAAAACTACTGGACCAATGGAGAGCCGAGATCCACGCCTCCCTGTAAATCCCACCCTCACGACAAAACAGCGCCAAAACTCGTAAACGAAAGAAAAAAATCAAAAGCAAAGAAACGGGCGACGAAAACAAAATTGCAGCATCGCAAGCAAAGACGGGGGCTGCAGGCCAGTTTTGATAAAGTTTTTTTTTTTTTTTTTGCTTTCGATACATTTATTTGTTTTCAATTCTATAAATGTTGCATTCGATTTTTTTATTTTTGATCTCAAAATCAATTTTTTGACTAGAGGCAGAGGAGGGTCGTGGTTTGGAGGAGGTGCGACGGCGAGGGCTGACTACCGGAGTACTGGCAGGACCAGCACTGAAGGGTGCTGCTATCTCTGAAGCTCCAAAGTCAGCCAGCTCCTCAAACAGCCGCTCCCTGAAGGCCAACTGTGTGAGATGCGCCAGCCCTTTCACCTTGGTCAGGTGCTGGTGCAGGATGAAGGAGTTGACGACAGCAGTGTCCACAAAGTGGTAAAAGAGGGTCTTCTACCACTTCATGGTCTTCTGCAGGACATGGCAGTAGCCAAGCAGAGCATCGGACAGGTCGACGCCCCCAATTCCAGCAGTGTAGTCCTTCACGGCACAAGGGATGGGGACATCCTTCCGTATCCAAGCTCCATTCTCCTTCACTCGGCGATTGGCAAAGTCATATAGATATATATACATACATACAGTTAGGTCCATAACTGGGTAGATGAGCAGCGGAGGACACCGTGGGCACACTGGCCTGGTCTGGCTACCCAAGTAGGGGTACTGATGCGGAGGTTCCTAGGGGCAGCCATGGGGGAAGAGCATTGGCAGGTAGCGGTCCTCAGGCCACTGCAGGAGGAGCTGCTGACGTGGCACCAGTGCATCACAAAGACAGTGCAACACCACCACTAGGGTTTCTACAGGGCCAGTGCCGATGAGATGTGGAAGACTTCTGCCGACTGGCCAGGAATTGAGAGGAAGGGATTGTGACTGGGTAGCTGAGTTGGCGTGAAGCAGAGAGTGTGTGCCAATGCTATGCGGGAGCGAGCGCCTGTGTGATAGAGAGCAGAATAGAGTGAGATAGGGAGTTAAGTGTAATTGTTTGGGCGTGGGTCTCAGCCGATAGGGGCCTTTTAGATTGTGTTTTTTAAGGCCAATAAACCTTCCTGACGTTGCTTTATACTTGTTGTCTGCTAAAGGAAAAAGACCCCCGCTTGCTACAATACTTTTGTTTGTTAACTTTCGAACTTTGGATTCACTTGACAATAGTACGTCCACCTGCTTCCGCAGTCAGTGCACCAGTCACAATCATAGATTTTATAGATTTGCTTTAACCCTGGCCAGTAGGAATTCGACCTGCCCACATCAAACATCTGCGTCTCTCTGCCCCCGCCCCTCCCCCAAGGCATCGCAGGCTGGCAGGCAGCACAGACACAAGGCTGCGCGCACACAAGAGCAAACCCACAAGCAGTGACCACATAGATACAGAATACTTTGTAAAAAATAATCCCAACGCTGGACGGGCCCCTTCGCTGGCTGGGGCCCCGGGACTCGAGCCCTGGTAAGCCCTTGCAATAAGTAAGCCTGACTACACCTATACTTAAGAATTAAACCGGCTCATCGTTATTGAAAGCGAAGAAAATGTGAACAATCTTCTGTTTTTCACTTCTGACAGATTACATACAAATTTAAATACATTCGCTACATCATGAATGAACCAACTGGCAATATATTGTCTTTGAAATGAACTTTACACCATTCCGCGATACAGCGAATAAAAAGCCTATCATTGAACTTTTATAACGTATATTTTGAAAACAACCACAGTCATACATACAACCTGCTACTTGAGAAACATAAATATTCTACTTTTCAGTACATCTAAACATTTGAATAAGTCGTGAAGTGAACTTACTTTAAGCGCACTCTTCGGTCTGAAGTCATCTGAGGAGCCTTTTCTCAAAGTGGTCTGAAGGAAGAGCACTCGAGCGCTTTCAAATAATGAATCTGGGAACATCTGTGACAGTATCAAACACGTGTTTAATGATTTATTATCCATTATTCGAGTTGCATACTGCAACTTCGGAGTCCTATACGACAAGGTCAGTGTGGAACCGTGTATGCATGTCGTTATCCATCCAACACAAAACTATAATCGTGACTTTTGATCTTTAAAAAACATTGCTCGTGCCACTTTCCTTATGAATACGTTAATACATAATCGAAGTCTTGTGGAGCTTACATCAGTTCATAATGACACAATCTGTTCCATATTTTGGATCTTTCTATCTCACGAGCAAAGTCACCGCTTCCCTGGTGGTCTAGTGGTTAGGATTCGGCGCTCTCACCGCCGCGGCCCGGGTTCGATTCCCGGTCAGGAACTCGCTTTTTCCCGCCCCATCCATAAACGAATGGAAAATCAATAAATCAAAACGAGCACTAATCACGCTAAGTAGAGTGCATGTTATCAAATATGTATTTCCTGACTTCCCGTTTCAATCCTTGTAATGAGGGTGGGAGGTGCTGTATTGTGAGAAGAAGGGCCATGTGCGCTGCTTGCAAAATGCAGGATGCGAAGGTAGCACATTACAAAGGATTGAGGGAGAGAGACGATACTGCATTTCATAATACATCTTGAGACAGGTGTGAATTCTCACACTGTCAGAGAGTTGGCGCTGTCTTGGAAATATTACAGTGGTGGGTCCAAGGAGACACTTTTGTAAGTCAATCTTATTTGCACGCTTGTATTATTTCATGCTAATTTGTCTTTGAGTGACCATCTAGGGAGGCATGTAAGAAATGCTGGAAATAAACTCATTCATGAACGGAAAAGATGTTCAGTTAAACTTCCGCAGTTTATTGTTAACCTATTTCTTGCTTTAATTTACTAATGTGATCTTTATAAGTGACATGGGAATCGAGAATTAGTCAAAGGTATTGAAGAGGTTACTACTGTAATTTGTGAGTTGTTGATTACTATAGAGGGAGGGCTGGAAGACTTAAGGGGATCTAAAATATACATTCTTTTTTTGTTTTGATTAGAGAAACATTGGTTTGAGCACCAGTTGAGCTTAAAACGTTTGAATTTAGGAGGAGATTAAGGTTAACCATCAACGGCTTTAAGGAAATCCCTGGTTTTGTTGTCCGTGAGAGCTGTTTGTATGTGTTCAGTTAGCAGTAAAGTGGCTGATGCAAGACGATCTTTTTGTGCAAAAGACAAACTGATTTTCAGATTCTGATTCTGAGATTCTAAATAAAAAACTGGCCAGTAAGTATTTTTCCAAATATTTTTTAGAACAGGTACAATGCTGATGGGTCTGTAGTTCGAAATGTGTTCTTTAATCAGATGGGGGTGATCAAGCCTTTCTTACAAATGGGATGAGTGTTATTTAAGATGCAAAGATTAGTAATGTGATGAATAATATTTTATACACATCTGCTGCGTGAAGAATGCTGACCAGCACCAGTCTACTCAAACACTCCAATATCAGCAACAAACTTAGGTTATGTTATGTTCATTATTATGCAGGAGGTAAACCATCTGGTATTTGAATGAGATGTAATCACTTCCAATAGATAAGACTGTAACCTGTCTATCTGAAGATGCAAAAAGGCTTCTCCAAACTCACATGTATATTTATCTATAATCTATATTTATGTTTTATGGAATAAACTTGTTACTTCTTCATCGCTGTATCCTGGGATTTACTAAAACCACTACAGATATAAAGAGCGATAATAGTCTTGAATTCAATAAACATGATCCAGTGATTGTGCAGCTCTTGACTGCAGGTCTCTGCGCATACAGGGTGTTTAATGAGTCGCTGAATCGGCGCTGCTGTTTAAACCGAGACAGTCGATACCATCCCACACAGAGATCACCAGACCAGCCCACCTGCTCACTGATTGGGTTAGGAAGAACCGTCACTCAAAACTACTCGACCAATGGAGAGCCATGATCCACGCCTCCCTGTAAATCCCACCCTCACGACAAAACAGCGCCAAAACTCGTAAACGAAAGAAAAAAAATCGAAAGCAAAGAAACTGGCGACGAAAACAAAAAATGCAGCATCACAAGCAAAGACGAGGGCTGCAGGCCAGTCTTGATAAAGTTTTTTTTTTTTTTGATTTCAATACATTTATTTGTTTTCAATTCTATAAATGTTGCATTCGATTTTTTTATTTTTGATCTCAAAATCAATTTTTTGACTAGAGGCAGAGGAGGGTCGTGGTTTGGAGGAGGTGCGACGGCGAGGGCTGACTACCGGAGTACTGGCAGGACCAGCACTGAAGGGTGCTGCTATCTCTGAAGCTCCAAAGTCAGCCAGCTCCTCAACCAGCCGCTCCCTGAAGGCCAACTGTGTGAGATGCGCCAGCCCTTTCACCTTGGTCAGGTGCTGGTGCAGGATGAAGGAGTTGACGACAGCAGTGTCCACAAAGTGGTAAAAGAGGGTCTTGTACCACTTCATGGTCTTCTGCAGGACATGGCAGTAGCCGACCAGAGCATCGGACAGGTCGACGCCCCCAATTCCAGCAGTGTAGTCCTTCACGGCACAAGGGATGGGGACATCCTTCCGTATCCAAGCTCCATTCTCCTTCACTCGGCGATTGGCAAAGTCATATAGATATTAATTCATACATACAGTTAGGTCCATAACTGGGTAGATGAGTAGTGGAGGACACCGTGAGCACACTGGCCTGGTCTGGCTACCCAAGTAGGGGTACTGATGCGGAGGTTCCTAGGGGCAGCCATGGGGGAGGAGCAATGGCAGGTAGCGGTCCTCAGGCCACTGCAGGAGGAGCTGCTGACGTGGCACCAGTGGATCACAAAGACAGTGCAACACCTCCACTAGGGTTTCTACAGGGCCAGTGCCGATGAGATGTGGAAGACTTCTGCCGACTGGCAGATGCAAGACGCTGAATCGGCGCTGCTGTTGAAACCGAGACAGTCGATACCATCCCACACAGAGATCACCAGACCAGCCCACCTGCTCACTGATTGGGTTAGGAAGAACCGTCACTCAAAACTACTGGACCAATGGAGAGCCGAGATCCACGCCTCCCTGTAAATCCCACCCTCACGACAAAACAGCGCCAAAACTCGTAAACGAAAGAAAAAAATCAAAAGCAAAGAAACGGGCGACGAAAACAAAATTGCAGCATCGCAAGCAAAGACGGGGGCTGCAGGCCAGTTTTGATAAAGTTTTTTTTTTTTTTTTTGCTTTCGATACATTTATTTGTTTTCAATTCTATAAATGTTGCATTCGATTTTTTTATTTTTGATCTCAAAATCAATTTTTTGACTAGAGGCAGAGGAGGGTCGTGGTTTGGAGGAGGTGCGACGGCGAGGGCTGACTACCGGAGTACTGGCAGGACCAGCACTGAAGGGTGCTGCTATCTCTGAAGCTCCAAAGTCAGCCAGCTCCTCAACCAGCCGCTCCCTGAAGGCCAACTGTGTGAGATGCGCCAGCCCTTTCACCTTGGTCAGGTGCTGGTGCAGGATGAAGGAGTTGACGACAGCAGTGTCCACAAAGTGGTAAAAGAGGGTCTTCTACCACTTCATGGTCTTCTGCAGGACATGGCAGTAGCCAAGCAGAGCATCGGACAGGTCGACGCCCCCAATTCCAGCAGTGTAGTCCTTCACGGCACAAGGGATGGGGACATCCTTCCGTATCCAAGCTCCATTCTCCTTCACTCGGCGATTGGCAAAGTCATATAGATATATATACATACATACAGTTAGGTCCATAACTGGGTAGATGAGCAGCGGAGGACACCGTGGGCACACTGGCCTGGTCTGGCTACCCAAGTAGGGGTACTGATGCGGAGGTTCCTAGGGGCAGCCATGGGGGAAGAGCATTGGCAGGTAGCGGTCCTTAGGCCACTGCAGGAGGAGCTGCTGACGTGGCACCAGTGCATCACAAAGACAGTGCAACACCACCACTAGGGTTTCTACAGGGCCAGTGCCGATGAGATGTGGAAGACTTCTGCCGACTGGCCAGGAATTGAGAGGAAGGGATTGTGACTGGGTAGCTGAGTTGGCGTGAAGCAGAGAGTGTGTGCCAATGCTATGCGGGAGCGAGCGCCTGTGTGATAGAGAGCAGAATAGAGTGAGATAGGGAGTTAAGTGTAATTGTTTGGGCGTGGGTCTCAGCCGATAGGGGCCTTTTAGATTGTGTTTTTTAAGGCCAAGAAACCTTCCTGACGTTGCTTTATACTTGTTGTCTGCTAAAGGAAAAAGACCCCCGCTTGCTACAATACTTTTGTTTGTTAACTTTCGAACTTTGGATTCACTTGACAATAGTACGTCCACCTGCTTCCGCAGTCAGTGCACCAGTCACAATCATAGATTTTATAGATTTGCTTTAACCCTGGCCAGTAGGAATTCGACCTGCCCACATCAAACATCTGCGTCTCTCTGCCCCCGCCCCTCCCCCAAGGCATCGCAGGCTGGCAGGCAGCACAGACACAAGGCTGCGTGCACACAAGAGCAAACCCACAAGCAGTGACCACATAGATACAGAATACTTTGTAAAAAATAATCCCAACGCTGGACGGGCCCCTTCGCTGGCTGGGGCCCCGGGACTCGAGCCCTGGTAAGCCCTTGCAATAAGTAAGCCTGACTACACCTATACTTAAGAATTAAACCGGCTCATCGTTATTGAAAGCGAAGAAAATGTGAACAATCTTCTGTTTTTCACTTCTGACAGATTACATACAAATTTAAATACATTCGCTACATCATGAATGAACCAACTGGCAATATATTGTCTTTGAAATGAACTTTACACCATTCCGCGATACAGCGAATAAAAAGCCTATCATTGAACTTTTATAACGTATATTTTGAAAACAACCACAGTCATACATACAACCTGCTACTTGAGAAACATAAATATTCTACTTTTCAGTACATCTAAACATTTGAATAAGTCGTGAAGTGAACTTACTTTAAGCGCACTCTTCGGTCTGAAGTCATCTGAGGAGCCTTTTCTCAAAGTGGTCTGAAGGAAGAGCACTCGAGCGCTTTCAAATAATGAATCTGGGAACATCTGTGACAGTATCAAACACGTGTTTAATGATTTATTATCCATTATTCGAGTTGCATACTGCAACTTCGGAGTCCTATACGACAAGGTCAGTGTGGAACCGTGTATGCATGTCGTTATCCATCCAACACAAAACTATAATCGTGACTTTTGATCTTTAAAAAACATTGCTCGTGCCACTTTCCTTATGAATACGTTAATACATAATCGAAGTCTTGTGGAGCTTACATCAGTTCATAATGACACAATCTGTTCCATATTTTGGATCTTTCTATCTCACGAGCAAAGTCACCGCTTCCCTGGTGGTCTAGTGGTTAGGATTCGGCGCTCTCACCGCCGCGGCCCGGGTTCGATTCCCGGTCAGGGAACTCGCTTTTTCCCGCCCCATCCATTAACGAATGGAAAATCAATAAATCAAAACGAGCACTAATCACGCTAAGTAGAGTGCATGTTATCAAATATGTATTTCCTGACTTCCCGTTTCAATCCTTGTAATGAGGGTGGGAGGTGCTGTATTGTGAGAAGAAGGGCCATGTGCGCTGCTTGCAAAATGCAGGATGCGAAGGTAGCACATTACAAAGGATTGAGGGAGAGAGACGATACTGCATTTCATAATACATCTTGAGACAGGTGTGAATTCTCACACTGTCAGAGAGTTGGCGCTGTCTTGGAAATATTACAGTGGTGGGTCCAAGGAGACACTTTTGTAAGTCAATCTTATTTGCACGCTTGTATTATTTCATGCTAATTTGTCTTTGAGTGACCATCTAGGGAGGCATGTAAGAAATGCTGGAAATAAACTCATTCATGAACGGAAAAGATGTTCAGTTAAACTTCCGCAGTTTATTGTTAACCTATTTCTTGCTTTAATTTACTAATGTGATCTTTATAAGTGACATGGGAATCGAGAATTAGTCAAAGGTATTGAAGAGGTTACTACTGTAATTTGTGAGTTGTTGATTACTATAGAGGGAGGGCTGGAAGACTTAAGGGGATCTAAAATATACATTCTTTTTTTGTTTTGATTAGAGAAACATTGGTTTGAGCACCAGTTGAGCTTAAAACGTTTGAATTTAGGAGGAGATTAAGGTTAACCATCAACGGCTTTAAGGAAATCCCTGGTTTTGTTGTCCGTGAGAGCTGTTTGTATGTGTTCAGTTAGCAGTAAAGTGGCTGATGCAAGACGATCTTTTTGTGCAAAAGACAAACTGATTTTCAGATTCTGATTCTGAGATTCTAAATAAAAAACTGGCCAGTAAGTATTTTTCCAAATATTTTTTAGAACAGGTACAATGCTGATGGGTCTGTAGTTCGAAATGTGTTCTTTAATCAGATGGGGGTGATCAAGCCTTTCTTACAAATGGGATGAGTGTTATTTAAGATGCAAAGATTAGTAATGTGATGAATAATATTTTATACACATCTGCTGCGTGAAGAATGCTGACCAGCACCAGTCTACTCAAACACTCCAATATCAGCAACAAACTTAGGTTATGTTATGTTCATTATTATGCAGGAGGTAAACCATCTGGTATTTGAATGAGATGTAATCACTTCCAATAGATAAGACTGTAACCTGTCTATCTGAAGATGCAAAAAGGCTTCTCCAAACTCACATGTATATTTATCTATAATCTATATTTATGTTTTATGGAATAAACTTGTTACTTCTTCATCGCTGTATCCTGGGATTTACTAAAACCACAACAGATATAAAGAACGATAATAACCAGCTCCTCAACCAGCCGCTCCCTGAAGGCCAACTGTGTGAGATGCGCCAGCCCTTTCACCTTGGTCAGGTGCTGGTGCAGGATGAAGGAGTTGACGACAGCAGTGTCCACAAAGTGGTAAAGGAGGGTCTTGTACCACTTCATGGTCTTCTGCAGGACATGGCAGTAGCCAAGCAGAGCATTGGACAGGTCGACGCCCCCAATTCCAGCAGTGTAGTCCTTCACGGCACAAGGGATGGTGACATCCTTCCGTATCCAAGCTCCATTCTCCTTCACTCGGCGATTGGCAAAGTCATATAGATATATATACATACATACAGTTAGGTCCATAACTGGGTAGATGAGCAGCGGAGGACACCGTGGGCACACTGGCCTGGTCTGGCTACCCAAGTAGGGGTACTGATGCGGAGGTTCCTAGGGGCAGCCATGGGGGAAGAGCATTGGCAGGTAGCGGTCCTCAGGCCACTGCAGGAGGAGCTGCTGACGTGGCACCAGTGCATCACAAAGACAGTGCAACACCACCACTAGGGTTTCTACAGGGCCAGTGCCGATGAGATGTGGAAGACTTCTGCCGACTGGCAGATGCAAGACGCTGAATCGGCGCTGCTGTTGAAACCGAGACAGTCGATACCATCCCACACAGAGATCACCAGACCAGCCCACCTGCTCACTGATTGGGTTAGGAAGAACCGTCACTCAGAACTACTGGACCAATGGAGAGCCGAGATCCACGCCTCCCTGTAAATCCCACCCTCACGACAAAACAGCGCCAAAACTCGTAAACGAAAGAAAAAAATCAAAAGCAAAGAAACGGGCGACGAAAACAAAATTGCAGCATCGCAAGCAAAGACGGGGGCTGCAGGCCAGTTTTGATAAAGTTTTTTTTTTTTTTTTGCTTTCGATACATTTATTTGTTTTCAATTCTATAAATGTTGCATTCGATTTTTTTATTTTTGATCTCAAAATCAATTTTTTGACTAGAGGCAGAGGAGGGTCGTGGTTTGGAGGAGGTGCGACGGCGAGGGCTGACTACCGGAGTACTGGCAGGACCAGCACTGAAGGGTGCTGCTATCTCTGAAGCTCCAAAGTCAGCCAGCTCCTCAACCAGCCGCTCCCTGAAGGCCAACTGTGTGAGATGCGCCAGCCCTTTCACCTTGGTCAGGTGCTGGTGCAGGATGAAGGAGTTGACGACAGCAGTGTCCACAAAGTGGTAAAAGAGGGTCTTGTACCACTTCATGGTCTTCTGCAGGACATGGCAGTAGCCAAGCAGAGCATCGGACAGGTCGACGCCCCCAATTCCAGCAGTGTAGTCCTTCACGGCACAAGGGATGGGGACATCCTTCCGTATCCAAGCTCCATTCTCCTTCACTCGGCGATTGGCAAAGTCATATAGATATATATACATACATACAGTTAGGTCCATAACTGGGTAGATGAGCAGCGGAGGACACCGTGGGCACACTGGCCTGGTCTGGCTACCCAAGTAGGGGTACTGATGCGGAGGTTCCTAGGGGCAGCCATGGGGGAAGAGCATTGGCAGGTAGCGGTCCTCAGGCCACTGCAGGAGGAGCTGCTGACGTGGCACCAGTGCATCACAAAGACAGTGCAACACCACCACTAGGGTTTCTACAGGGCCAGTGCCGATGAGATGTGGAAGACTTCTGCCGACTGGCCAGGAATTGAGAGGAAGGGATTGTGACTGGGTAGCTGAGTTGGCGTGAAGCAGAGAGTGTGTGCCAATGCTATGCGGGAGCGAGCGCCTGTGTGATAGAGAGCAGAATAGAGTGAGATAGGGAGTTAAGTGTAATTGTTTGGGCGTGGGTCTCAGCCGATAGGGGCCTTTTAGATTGTGTTTTTTAAGGCCAATAAACCTTCCTGACGTTGCTTTATACTTGTTGTCTGCTAAAGGAAAAAGACCCCCGCTTGCTACAATACTTTTGTTTGTTAACTTTCGAACTTTGGATTCACTTGACAATAGTACGTCCACCTGCTTCCGCAGTCAGTGCACCAGTCACAATCATAGATTTTATAGATTTGCTTTAACCCTGGCCAGTAGGAATTCGACCTGCCCACATCAAACATCTGCGTCTCTCTGCCCCCGCCCCTCCCCCAAGGCATCGCAGGCTGGCAGGCAGCACAGACACAAGGCTGCGCGCACACAAGAGCAAACCCACAAGCAGTGACCACATAGATACAGAATACTTTGTAAAAAATAATCCCAACGCTGGACGGGCCCCTTCGCTGGCTGGGGCCCCGGGACTCGAGCCCTGGTAAGCCCTTGCAATAAGTAAGCCTGACTACACCTATACTTAAGAATTAAACCGGCTCATCGTTATTGAAAGCGAAGAAAATGTGAACAATCTTCTGTTTTTCACTTCTGACAGATTACATACAAATTTAAATACATTCGCTACATCATGAATGAACCAACTGGCAATATATTGTCTTTGAAATGAACTTTACACCATTCCGCGATACAGCGAATAAAAAGCCTATCATTGAACTTTTATAACGTATATTTTGAAAACAACCACAGTCATACATACAACCTGCTACTTGAGAAACATAAATATTCTACTTTTCAGTACATCTAAACATTTGAATAAGTCATGAAGTGAACTTACTTTAAGCGCACTCTTCGGTCTGAAGTCATCTGAGGAGCCTTTTCTCAAAGTGGTCTGAAGGAAGAGCACTCGAGCGCTTTCAAATAATGAATCTGGGAACATCTGTGACAGTATCAAACACGTGTTTAATGATTTATTATCCATTATTCGAGTTGCATACTGCAACTTCGGAGTCCTATACGACAAGGTCAGTGTGGAACCGTGTATGCATGTCGTTATCCATCCAACACAAAACTATAATCGTGACTTTTGATCTTTAAAAAACATTGCTCGTGCCACTTTCCTTATGAATACGTTAATAAATAATCGAAGTCTTGTGGAGCTTACATCAGTTCATAATGACACAATCTGTTCCATATTTTGGATCTTTCTATCTCACGAGCAAAGTCACCGCTTCCCTGGTGGTCTAATGGTTAGGATTCGGCGCTCTCACCGCCGCGGCCCGGGTTCGATTCCTGGTCAGGGAACTCGCTCTTTCCCGCCCCTTCCATAAGCGAATGGAAAATCAATAAATCAAAACGAGCACTAATCACGCTAAGTAGACTGCATGTTATCAAATATGTATTTCCTGACTTCCCGTGTAATGAGGGTGGGAGGTGCTGTATTGTGAGAAGAAGGGCCATGTGCGCTGCTTGCAAAATGCAGGATGCGAAGGTAGCACATTACAAAGGATTGAGGGAGAGAGACGATACTGCATTTCATAATACATCTTGAGACAGGTGTGAATTCTCACACTGTCAGAGAGTTGGCGCTGTCTTGGAAATATTACAGTGGTGGGTCCAAGGAGACACTTTTGTAAGTCAATCTTATTTGCACGCTTGTATTATTTCATGCTAATTTGTCTTTGAGTGACGATCTAGGGAGGCATGTAAGAAATGCTGGAAATAAACTCATTCATGAACGGAAAAGATGTTCAGTTAAACTTCCGCAGTTTATTGTTAACCTATTTCTTGCTTTAATTTACTAATGTGATCTTTATAAGTGACATGGGAATCGAGAATTAGTCAAAGGTATTGAAGAGGTTACTACTGTAATTTGTGAGTTGTTGATTACTATAGAGGGAGGGCTGGAAGACTTAAGGGGATCTAAAATATACATTCTTTTTTTGTTTTGATTAGAGAAACATTGGTTTGAGCACCAGTTGAGCTTAAAACGTTTGAATTTAGGAGGAGATTAAGGTTAACCATCAACGGCTTTAAGGAAATCCCTGGTTTTGTTGTCCGTGAGAGCTGTTTGTATGTGTTCAGTTGGCAGTAAAGTGGCTGATGCAAGACGATCTTTTTGTGCAAAAGACAAACTGATTTTCAGATTCTGATTCTGAGATTCTAAATAAAAAACTGGCCAGTAAGTATTTTTCCAAGTATTTTTTAGAACAGGTACAATGCTGATGGGTCTGTAGTTCGAAATGTGTTCTTTAATCAGATGGGGGTGATCAAGCCTTTCTTACAAATGGGATGAGTGTTATTTAAGATGCAATGATTAGTAATGTGATGAATAATATTTTATACACATCTGCTGCGTGAAGAATGCTGACCAGCACCAGTCTACTCAAACACTCCAATATCAGCAACAAACTTAGGTTATGTTATGTTCATTATTATGCAGGAGGTAAACCATCTGGTATTTGAATGAGATGTAATCACTTCCAATAGATAAGACTGTAACCTGTCTATCTGAAGATGCAAAAAGGCTTCTCCAAACTCACATGTATATTTATCTATAATCTATATTTATTTTTTATGGAATAAACTTGTTACTTCTTCATCGCTGTATCCTGGGATTTACTAAAACCACTACAGATATAAAGAGCGATAATAATCTTGAATTCAATAAACATGATCCAGTGATTGTGCAGCTCTTGACTGCAGGTCTCTGCGCATACAGGGTGTTTAATGAGTCGCTGAATCGGCGCTGCTGTTGAAACCGAGACAGTCGATACCATCCCACACAGAGATCACCAGACCAGCCCACCTGCTCACTGATTGGGTTAGGAAGAACCGTCACTCAAAACTACTCGACCAATGGAGACCCATGATCCACGCCTCCCTGTAAATCCCACCCTCACGACAAAACAGCGCCAAAACTCGTAAACGAAAGAAAAAAAATCGAAAGCAAAGAAACTGGCGACGAAAACAAAAAATGCAGCATCACAAGCAAAGACGAGGGCTGCAGGCCAGTCTTGATAAAGTTTTTTTTTTTTTTGATTTCAATACATTTATTTGTTTTCAATTCTATAAATGTTGCATTCGATTTTTTTATTTTTGATCTCAAAATCAATTTTTTGACTAGAGGCAGAGGAGGGTCGTGGTTTGGAAGAGGAGCGACGGCGAGGGCTGACTACCGGAGTACTGGCAGGACCAGCACTGAAGGGTGCTGCTATCTCTGAAGCTCCAAAGTCAGCCAGCTCCTCAACCAGCCGCTCCCTGAAGGCCAACTGTGTGAGATGCGCCAGCCCTTTCACCTTGGTCAGGTGCTGGTGCAGGATGAAGGAGTTGACGACAGCAGTGTCCACAAAGTGGTAAAAGAGGGTCTTGTACCACTTCATGGTCTTCTGCAGGACATGGCAGTAGCCGACCAGAGCATCGGACAGGTCGACGCCCCCAATTCCAGCAGTGTAGTCCTTCACGGCACAAGGGATGGGGACATCTTTCCGTATCCAAGCTCCATTCTCCTTCACTCGGCGATTGGCAAAGTCATATAGATATTAATTCATACATACAGTTAGGTCCATAACTGGGTAGATGAGTAGTGGAGGACACCGTGAGCACACTGGCCTGGTCTGGCTACCCAAGTAGGGGTACTGATGCAGAGGTTCCTAGGGGCAGCCATGGGGGAGGAGCAATGGCAGGTAGCGGTCCTCAGGCCACTGCAGGAGGAGCTGCTGACGTGGCACCAGTGGATCACAAAGACAGTGCAACACCTCCACTAGGGTTTCTACAGGGCCAGTGCCGATGAGATGTGGAAGACTTCTGCCGACTGGCAGATGCAAGACGCTGAATCGGCGCTGCTGTTGAAACCGAGACAGTCGATACCATCCCACACAGAGATCACCAGACCAGCCCACCTGCTCACAGATTGGGTTAGGAAGAACCGTCAATCAAAACTACTGGACCAATGGAGAGCCGAGATCCACGCCTCCCTGTAAATCCCACCCTCACGACAAAACAGCGCCAAAACTCGTAAACGAAAGAAAAAAATCAAAAGCAAAGAAACGGGCGACGAAAACAAAATTGCAGCATCGCAAGCAAAGACGGGGGCTGCAGGCCAGTTTTGATAAAGTTTTTTTTTTTTTTTTTGCTTTCGATACATTTATTTGTTTTCAATTCTATAAATGTTGCATTCGATTTTTTTATTTTTGATCTCAAAATCAATTTTTTGACTAGAGGCAGAGGAGGGTTGTGGTTTGGAGGAGGTGCGACGGCGAGGGCTGACTACCGGAGTACTGGCAGGACCAGCACTGAAGGGTGCTGCTATCTCTGAAGCTCCAAAGTCAGCCAGCTCCTCAACCAGCCGCTCCCTGAAGGCCAACTGTGTGAGATGCGCCAGCCCTTTCACCTTGGTCAGGTGCTGGTGCAGGATGAAGGAGTTGACGACAGCAGTGTCCACAAAGTGGTAAAAGAGGGTCTTGTACCACTTCATGGTCTTCTGCAGGACATGGCAGTAGCCAAGCAGAGCATCGGACAGGTCGACGCCCCCAATTCCAGCAGTGTAGTCCTTCACGGCACAAGGGATGGGGACATCCTTCCGTATCCAAGCTCCATTCTCCTTCACTCGGCGATTGGCAAAGTCATATAGATATATATACATACATACAGTTAGGTCCATAACTGGGTAGATGAGCAGCGGAGGACACCGTGGGCACACTGGCCTGGTCTGGCTACCCAAGTAGGGGTACTGATGCGGAGGTTCCTAGGGGCAGCCATGGGGGAAGAGCATTGGCAGGTAGCGGTCCTCAGGCCACTGCAGGAGGAGCTGCTGACGTGGCACCAGTGCATCACAAAGACAGTGCAACACCACCACTAGGGTTTCTACAGGGCCAGTGCCGATGAGATGTGGAAGACTTCTGCCGACTGGCCAGGAATTGAGAGGAAGGGATTGTGACTGGGTAGCTGAGTTGGCGTGAAGCAGAGAGTGTGTGCCAATGCTATGCGGGAGCGAGCGCCTGTGTGATAGAGAGCAGAATAGAGTGAGATAGGGAGTTAAGTGTAATTGTTTGGGCGTGGGTCTTAGCCGATAGGGGCCTTTTAGATCGTGTTTTTTAAGGCCAATAAACCTTCCTGACGTTGCTTTATACTTGTTGTCTGCTAAAGGAAAAAGACCCCCGCTTGCTACAATACTTTTGTTTGTTAACTTTCGAACTTTGGATTCACTTGACAATAGTACGTCCACCTGCTTCCGCAGTCAGTGCACCAGTCACAATCATAGATTTTATAGATTTGCTTTAACCCTGGCCAGTAGGAATTCGACCTGCCCACATCAAACATCTGCGTCTCTCTGCCCCCGCCCCTCCCCCAAGGCATCGCAGGCTGGCAGGCAGCACAGACACAAGGCTGCGCGCACACAAGAGCAAACCCACAAGCAGTGACCACATAGATACAGAATACTTTGTAAAAAATAATCCCAACGCTGGACGGGCCCCTTCGCTGGCTGGGGCCCCGGGACTCGAGCCCTGGTAAGCCCTTGCAATAAGTAAGCCTGACTACACCTATACTTAAGAATTAAACCGGCTCATCGTTATTGAAAGCGAAGAAAATGTGAACAATCTTCTGTTTTTCACTTCTGACAGATTACATACAAATTTAAATACATTCGCTACATCATGAATGAACCAACTGGCAATATATTGTCTTTGAAATGAACTTTACACCATTCCGCGATACAGCGAATAAAAAGCCTATCATTGAACTTTTATAACGTATATTTTGAAAACAACCACAGTCATACATACAACCTGCTACTTGAGAAACATAAATATTCTACTTTTCAGTACATCTAAACATTTGAATAAGTCGTGAAGTGAACTTACTTTAAGCGCACTCTTCGGTCTGAAGTCATCTGAGGAGCCTTTTCTCAAAGTGGTCTGAAGGAAGAGCACTCGAGCGCTTTCAAATAATGAATCTGGGAACATCTGTGACAGTATCAAACACGTGTTTAATGATTTATTATCCATTATTCGAGTTGCATACTGCAACTTCGGAGTCCTATACGACAAGGTCAGTGTGGAACCGTGTATGCATGTCGTTATCCATCCAACACAAAACTATAATCGTGACTTTTGATCTTTAAAAAACATTGCTCGTGCCACTTTCCTTATGAATACGTTAATAAATAATCGAAGTCTTGTGGAGCTTACATCAGTTCATAATGACAGAATCTGTTCCATATTTTGGATCTTTCTATCTCACGAGCGAAGTCACCTCTTCCCTGGTGGTCTAGTGGTTAGGATTCGGCGCTCTCAACGCCGCGGCCCGGGTTCGATTCCCGGTCAGGGAACTCGCTCTTTCCCGCCCCTTCCATAAACGAATGGAAAATCAATTAATCAAATCTATTCACGCTAAGTAGAGTGCATGTTATCAAATATGTATTTCCTGACTTCCCGTTTCAATCCTTGTAATGAGGGTGGGAGGTGCTGTATTGTGAGAAGAAGGGCCATGTGCGCTGCTTGCAAAATGCAGGATGCGAAGGTAGCACATTACAAAGGATTGAGGGAGAGAGACGATACTGCATTTCATAATACATCTTGAGACAGGTGTGAATTCTCACACTGTCAGAGAGTTGGCGCTGTCTTGGAAATATTACAGTGGTGGGTCCAAGGAGACACTTTTGTAAGTCAATCTTATTTGCAGGCTTGTATTATTTCATGACGGCTGCTAATTTGTCTTTGAGTGACCATCTAGGGAGGCATGTAAGAAATGCTGGAAATAAACTAATTCATGAACGGAAAAGATTTTCAGTTAAACTTCCGCAGTTTATTGTTAACCTATTTCTTGCTTTAATTTACTAATGTGATCTTTATAAGTGACATGGGAATCGAGAATTAGTCAAAGGTATTGAAGAGGTTACTACTGTAATTTGTGAGTTGTTGATTACTATAGAGGGAGGGCTGGAAGACTTAAGGGGATCTAAAATATACATTCTTTTTTTGTTTTGATTAGAGAAACATTGGTTTGAGCACCAGTTGAGCTTAAAACGTTTGAATTTAGGAGGAGATTAAGGTTAACCATCAACGGCTTTAAGGAAATCCCTGGTTTTGTTGTCCGTGAGAGCTGTTTGTATGTGTTCAGTTAGCAGTAAAGTGGCTGATGCAAGACGATCTTTTTGTGCAAAAGACAAACTGATTTTCAGATTCTGATTCTGAGATTCTAAATAAAAAACTGGCCAGTAAGTATTTTTCCAAATATTTTTTAGAACAGGTACAATGCTGATGGGTCTGTAGTTCGAAATGTGTTCTTTAATCAGATGGGGGTGATCAAGCCTTTCTTACAAATGGGATGAGTGTTATTTAAGATGCAAAGATTAGTAATGTGATGAATAATATTTTATACACATCTGCTGCGTGAAGAATGCTGACCAGCACCAGTCTACTCAAACACTCCAATATCAGCAACAAACTTAGGTTATGTTATGTTCATTATTATGCAGGAGGTAAACCATCTGGTATTTGAATGAGATGTAATCACTTCCAATAGATAAGACTGTAACCTGTCTATCTGAAGATGCAAAAAGGCTTCTCCAAACTCACATGTATATTTATCTATAATCTATATTTATGTTTTATGGAATAAACTTGTTACTTCTTCATCGCTGTATCCTGGGATTTACTAAAACCACTACAGATATAAAGAGCGATAATAATCTTGAATTCAATAAACATGATCCAGTGATTGTGCAGCTCTTGACTGCAGGTCTCTGCGCATACAGGGTGTTTAATGAGTCGCTGAATCGGCGCTGCTGTTGAAACCGAGACAGTCGATACCATCCCACACAGAGATCACCAGACCAGCCCACCTGCTCACTGATTGGGTTAGGAAGAACCGTCACTCAAAACTACTGGACCAATGGAGAGCCGAGATCCACGCCTCCCTGTAAATCCCACCCTCACGACAAAACAGCGCCAAAACTCGTAAATGAAAGAAAAAAATCAAAAGCAAAGAAACGGGCGACGAAAACAAAATTGCAGCATCGCAAGCAAAGACGGGGGCTGCAGGCCAGTTTTGATAAAGTTTTTTTTTTTTTTTTTGCTTTCGATACATTTATTTGTTTTCAATTCTATAAATGTTGCATTCGATTTTTTTATTTTTGATCTCAAAATCAATTTTTTGACTAGAGGCAGAGGAGGGTCGTGGTTTGGAGGAGGTGCGACGGCGAGGGCTGACTACCGGAGTACTGGCAGGACCAGCACTGAAGGGTGCTGCTATCTCTGAAGCTCCAAAGTCAGCCAGCTCCTCAACCAGCCGCTCCCTGAAGGCCAACTGTGTGAGATGCGCCAGCCCTTTCACCTTGGTCAGGTGCTGGTGCAGGATGAAGGAGTTGACGACAGCAGTGTCCACAAAGTGGTAAAAGAGGGTCTTCTACCACTTCATGGTCTTCTGCAGGACATGGCAGTAGCCAAGCAGAGCATCGGACAGGTCGACGCCCCCAATTCCAGCAGTGTAGTCCTTCACGGCACAAGGGATGGGGACATCCTTCCGTATCCAAGCTCCATTCTCCTTCACTCGGCGATTGGCAAAGTCATATAGATATATATACATACATACAGTTAGGTCCATAACTGGGTAGATGAGCAGCGGAGGACACCGTGGGCACACTGGCCTGGTCTGGCTACCCAAGTAGGGGTACTGATGCGGAGGTTCCTAGGGGCAGCCATGGGGGAAGAGCATTGGCAGGTAGCGGTCCTCAGGCCACTGCAGGAGGAGCTGCTGACGTGGCACCAGTGCATCACAAAGACAGTGCAACACCACCACTAGGGTTTCTACAGGGCCAGTGCCGATGAGATGTGGAAGACTTCTGCCGACTGGCCAGGAATTGAGAGGAAGGGATTGTGACTGGGTAGCTGAGTTGGCGTGAAGCAGAGAGTGTGTGCCAATGCTATGCGGGAGCGAGCGCCTGTGTGATAGAGAGCAGAATAGAGTGAGATAGGGAGTTAAGTGTAATTGTTTGGGCGTGGGTCTCAGCCGATAGGGGCCTTTTAGATTGTGTTTTTTAAGGCCAAGAAACCTTCCTGACGTTGCTTTATACTTGTTGTCTGCTAAAGGAAAAAGACCCCCGCTTGCTACAATACTTTTGTTTGTTAACTTTCGAACTTTGGATTCACTTGACAATAGTACGTCCACCTGCTTCCGCAGTCAGTGCACCAGTCACAATCATAGATTTTATAGATTTGCTTTAACCCTGGCCAGTAGGAATTCGACCTGCCCACATCAAACATCTGCGTCTCTCTGCCCCCGCCCCTCCCCCAAGGCATCGCAGGCTGGCAGGCAGCACAGACACAAGGCTGCGCGCACACAAGAGCAAACCCACAAGCAGTGACCACATAGATACAGAATACTTTGTAAAAAATAATCCCAACGCTGGACGGGCCCCTTCGCTGGCTGGGGCCCCGGGACTCGAGCCCTGGTAAGCCCTTGCAATAAGTAAGCCTGACTACACCTATACTTAAGAATTAAACCGGCTCATCGTTATTGAAAGCGAAGAAAATGTGAACAATCTTCTGTTTTTCACTTCTGACAGATTACATACAAATTTAAATACATTCGCTACATCATGAATGAACCAACTGGCAATATATTGTCTTTGAAATGAACTTTACACCATTCCGCGATACAGCGAATAAAAAGCCTATCATTGAACTTTTATAACGTATATTTTGAAAACAACCACAGTCATACATACAACCTGCTACTTGAGAAACATAAATATTCTACTTTTCAGTACATCTAAACATTTGAATAAGTCGTGAAGTGAACTTACTTTAAGCGCACTCTTCGGTCTGAAGTCATCTGAGGAGCCTTTTCTCAAAGTGGTCTGAAGGAAGAGCACTCGAGCGCTTTCAAATAATGAATCTGGGAACATCTGTGACAGTATCAAACACGTGTTTAATGATTTATTATCCATTATTCGAGTTGCATACTGCAACTTCGGAGTCCTATACGACAAGGTCAGTGTGGAACCGTGTATGCATGTCGTTATCCATCCAACACAAAACTATAATCGTGACTTTTGATCTTTAAAAAACATTGCTCGTGCCACTTTCCTTATTAATACGTTAATAAATAATCGAAGTCTTGTGGAGTTTACATCAGTTCATAATGACACAATCTGTTCCATATTTTGGATCTTTCTATCTCACGAGCGAAGTCACCGCTTCCCTGGTGGTCTAGTGGTTAGGATTCGGTGCTCTCACCGCCGCGGCCCGGGTTTTTCCAAATATTTTTTAGAACAGGTACAATGCTGATGGGTCTGTAGTTCGAAATGTGATCTTTAATCAGATGGGGGTGATCAAGCCTTTCTTACAAATGGGATGAGTGTTATTTAAGATGCAAAGATTAGTAATGTGATGAATAATATTTTATACACATCTGCTGCGTGAAGAATGCTGACCAGCACCAGTCAAAGTGGTCTGAAGGAAGAGCACTCGAGCGCTTTCAAATAATGAATCTGGGAACATCTGTGACAGTATCAAACACGTGTTTAATGATTTATTATCCATTATTCGAGTTGCATACTGCAACTTCGGAGTCCTATACGACAAGGTCAGTGTGGAACCGTGTATGGATGTCGTTATCCATCCAACACAAAACTATAATCGTGACTTTTGATCTTTAAAAAACATTGCTCGTGCCACTTTCCTTATTAATACGTTAATAAATAATCGAAGTCTTGTGGAGTTTACATCAGTTCATAATGACACAATCTGTTCCATATTTTGGATCTTTCTATCTCACGAGCGCAGTCACCGCTTCCCTGGTGCTCTAGTGTAAAATATACATTCTTTTTTTGTTTTGATTAGAGAAACATTGGTTTGAGCACCAGTTGAGCTTAAAACGTTTGAATTTAGGAGGAGATTAAGGTTAACCATCAACGGCTTTAAGGAAATCCCTGGTTTTGTTGTCCGTGAGAGCTGTTTGTATGTGTTCAGTTAGCAGTAAAGTGGCTGATGCAAGACGATCTTTTTGTGCAAAAGACAAACTGATTTTCAGATTCTGATTCTGAGATTCTAAATAAAAAACTGGCCAGTAAGTATTTTTCCAAATATTTTTTAGAACAGGTACAATGCTGATGGGTCTGTAGTTCGAAATGTGTTCTTTAATCAGATGGGGGTGATCAAGCCTTTCTTACAAATGGGATGAGTGTTATTTAAGATGCAAAGATTAGTAATGTGATGAATAATATTTTATACACATCTGCTGCGTGAAGAATGCTGACCAGCACCAGTCTACTCAAACACTCCAATATCATCAACAAACTTAGGTTATGTTATGTTCATTATTATGCAGGAGGTAAACCATCTGGTATTTGAATGAGATGTAATCACTTCCAATAGATAAGACTGTAACCTGTCTATCTGAAGATGCAAAAAGGCTTCTCCAAACTCACATGTATATTTATCTATAATCTATATTTATGTTTTATGGAATAAACTTGTTACTTCTTCATCGCTGTATCCTGGGATTTACTAAAACCACTACAGATATAAAGAGCGATAATAATCTTGAATTCAATAAACATGATCCAGTAATTGTGCAGCTCTTGACTGCAGGTCTCTGCGCATACAGGGTGTTTAATGAGTCGCTGAATCGGCGCTGCTGTTTAAACCGAGACAGTCGATACCATCCCACACAGAGATCACCAGACCAGCCCACCTGCTCACTGATTGGGTTAGGAAGAACCGTCACTCAAAACTACTCGACCAATGGAGAGCCATGATCCACGCCTCCCTGTAAATCCCACCCTCACGACAAAACAGCGCCAAAACTCGTAAACGAAAGAAAAAAAATCGAAAGCAAAGAAACTGGCGACGAAAACAAAAAATGCAGCATCACAAGCAAAGACGAGGGCTGCAGGCCAGTCTTGATAAAGTTTTTTTTTTTTTTTGATTTCAATACATTTATTTGTTTTCAATTCTATAAATGTTGCATTCGATTTTTTTATTTTTGATCTCAAAATCAATTTTTTGACTAGAGGCAGAGGAGGGTCGTGGTTTGGAGGAGGTGCGACGGCGAGGGCTGACTACCGGAGTACTGGCAGGACCAGCACTGAAGGGTGCTGCTATCTCTGAAGCTCCAAAGTCAGCCAGCTCCTCAACCAGCCGCTCCCTGAAGGCCAACTGTGTGAGATGCGCCAGCCCTTTCACCTTGGTCAGGTGCTGGTGCAGGATGAAGGAGTTGACGACAGCAGTGTCCACAAAGTGGTAAAAGAGGGTCTTGTACCACTTCATGGTCTTCTGCAGGACATGGCAGTAGCCGACCAGAGCATCGGACAGGTCGACGCCCCCAATTCCAGCAGTGTAGTCCTTCACGGCACAAGGGATGGGGACATCCTTCCGTATCCAAGCTCCATTCTCCTTCACTCGGCGATTGGCAAAGTCATATAGATATTAATTCATACATACAGTTAGGTCCATAACTGGGTAGATGAGTAGTGGAGGACACCGTGAGCACACTGGCCTGGTCTGGCTACCCAAGTAGGGGTACTGATGCGGAGGTTCCTAGGGGCAGCCATGGGGGAGGAGCAATGGCAGGTAGCGGTCCTCAGGCCACTGCAGGAGGAGCTGCTGACGTGGCACCAGTGGATCACAAAGACAGTGCAACACCTCCACTAGGGTTTCTACAGGGCCAGTGCCGATGAGATGTGGAAGACTTCTGCCGACTGGCAGATGCAAGACGCTGAATCGGCGCTGCTGTTGAAACCGAGACAGTCGATACCATCCCACACAGAGATCACCAGACCAGCCCACCTGCTCACTGATTGGGTTAGGAAGAACCGTCACTCAAAACTACTGGACCAATGGAGAGCCATGATCCACGCCTCCCTGTAAATCCCACCCTCACGACAAAACAGCGCCAAAACTCGTAAACGAAAGAAAAAAAATCGAAAGCAAAGAAACTGGCGACGAAAACAAAAAATGCAGCATCACAAGCAAAGACGGGGGCTGCAGGCCAGTCTTGATAAAGTTTTTTTTTTTTTGATTTCAATACATTTATTTGTTTTCAATTCTATAAATGTTGCATTCGATTTTTTTATTTTTGATCTCAAAATCAATTTTTTGACTAGAGGCAGAGGAGGGTCGTGGTTTGGAGGAGGTGCGACGGCGAGGGCTGACTACCGGAGTACTGGCAGGACCAGCACTGAAGGGTGCTGCTATCTCTGAAGCTCCAAAGTCAGCCAGCTCCTCAACCAGCCGCTCCCTGAAGGCCAACTGTGTGGGATGCGCCAGCCCTTTCACTTTGGTCAGGTGCTGGTG
The DNA here is from genome assembly GCF_036373705.1 of Amia ocellicauda. NCBI lineage: Eukaryota > Metazoa > Chordata > Actinopteri > Amiiformes > Amiidae > Amia > Amia ocellicauda. The sequence continues at coordinate 5,641,176 of NC_089863.1, forward strand.
CAGGATGAAGGAGTTGACGACAGCAGTGTCCACAAAGTGGTAAAAGAGGGTCTTGTACCACTTCATGGTCTTCTGCAGGACATGGCAGTAGCCGACCAGAGCATCGGACAGGTCGACGCCCCCAATTCCAGCAGTGTAGTCCTTCACGGCACAAGGGATGGGGACATCCTTCCGTATCCAAGCTCCATTCTCCTTCACTCGGCGATTGGCAAAGTCATATAGATATTAATTCATACATACAGTTAGGTCCATAACTGGGTAGATGAGTAGTGGAGGACACCGTGAGCACACTGGCCTGGTCTGGCTACCCAAGTAGGGGTACTGATGCGGAGGTTCCTAGGGGCAGCCATGGGGGAGGAGCAATGGCAGGTAGCGGTCCTCAGGCCACTGCAGGAGGAGCTGCTGACGTGGCACCAGTGGATCACAAAGACAGTGCAACACCTCCACTAGGGTTTCTACAGGGCCAGTGCCGATGAGATGTGGAAGACTTCTGCCGACTGGCAGATGCAAGACGCTGAATCGGCGCTGCTGTTGAAACCGAGACAGTCGATACCATCCCACACAGAGATCACCAGACCAGCCCACCTGCTCACTGATTGGGTTAGGAAGAACCGTCACTCAAAACTACTGGACCAATGGAGAGCCGAGATCCACGCCTCCCTGTAAATCCCACCCTCACGACAAAACAGCGCCAAAACTCGTAAACGAAAGAAAAAAATCGAAAGCAAAGAAACGGGCAACGAAAACAAAATTGCAGCATCGCAAGCAAAGACGGGGGCTGCAGGCCAGTTTTGATAAAGTTTTTTTTTTTTTTTTTGCTTTCGATACATTTATTTGTTTTCAATTCTATAAATGTTGCATTCGATTTTTTTATTTTTGATCTCAAAATCAATTTTTTGACTAGAGGCAGAGGAGGGTCGTGGTTTGGAGGAGGTGCGACGGCGAGGGCTGACTACCGGAGTACTGGCAGGACCAGCACTGAAGGGTGCTGCTATCTCTGAAGCTCCAAAGTCAGCCAGCTCCTCAAACAGCCGCTCCCTGAAGGCCAACTGTGTGAGATGCGCCAGCCCTTTCACCTTGGTCAGGTGCTGGTGCAGGATGAAGGAGTTGACGACAGCAGTGTCCACAAAGTGGTAAAAGAGGGTCTTCTACCACTTCATGGTCTTCTGCAGGACATGGCAGTAGCCAAGCAGAGCATCGGACAGGTCGACGCCCCCAATTCCAGCAGTGTAGTCCTTCACGGCACAAGGGATGGGGACATCCTTCCGTATCCAAGCTCCATTCTCCTTCACTCGGCGATTGGCAAAGTCATATAGATATATATACATACATACAGTTAGGTCCATAACTGGGTAGAGGAGCAGCGGAGGACACCGTGGGCACACTGGCCTGGTCTGGCTACCCAAGTAGGGGTACTGATGCGGAGGTTCCTAGGGGCATCCATGGGGGAAGAGCATTGGCAGGTAGCGGTCCTCAGGCCACTGCAGGAGGAGCTGCTGACGTGGCACCAGTGCATCACAAAGACAGTGCAACACCACCACTAGGGTTTCTACAGGGCCAGTGCCGATGAGATGTGGAAGACTTCTGCCGACTGGCCAGGAATTGAGAGGAAGGGATTGTGACTGGGTAGCTGAGTTGGCGTGAAGCAGAGAGTGTGTGCCAATGCTATGCGGGAGCGAGCGCCTGTGTGATAGAGAGCAGAATAGAGTGAGATAGGGAGTTAAGTGTAATTGTTTGGGCGTGGGTCTCAGCCGATAGGGGCCTTTTAGATTGTGTTTTTTAAGGCCAATAAACCTTCCTGACGTTGCTTTATACTTGTTGTCTGCTAAAGGAAAAAGACCCCCGCTTGCTACAATACTTTTGTTTGTTAACTTTCGAACTTTGGATTCACTTGACAATAGTACGTCCACCTGCTTCCGCAGTCAGTGCACCAGTCACAATCATAGATTTTATAGATTTGCTTTAACCCTGGCCAGTAGGAATTCGACCTGCCCACATCAAACATCTGCGTCTCTCTGCCCCCGCCCCTCCCCCAAGGCATCGCAGGCTGGCAGGCAGCACAGACACAAGGCTGCGCGCACACAAGAGCAAACCCACAAGCAGTGACCACATAGATACAGAATACTTTGTAAAAAATAATCCCAACGCTGGACGGGCCCCTTCGCTGGCTGGGGCCCCGGGACTCGAGCCCTGGTAAGCCCTTGCAATAAGTAAGCCTGACTACACCTATACTTAAGAATTAAACCGGCTCATCGTTATTGAAAGCGAAGAAAATGTGAACAATCTTCTGTTTTTCACTTCTGACAGATTACATACAAATTTAAATACATTCGCTACATCATGAATGAACCAACTGGCAATATATTGTCTTTGAAATGAACTTTACACCATTCCGCGATACAGCGAATAAAAAGCCTATCATTGAACTTTTATAACGTATATTTTGAAAACAACCACAGTCATACATACAACCTGCTACTTGAGAAACATAAATATTCTACTTTTCAGTACATCTAAACATTTGAATAAGTCGTGAAGTGAACTTACTTTAAGCGCACTCTTCGGTCTGAAGTCATCTGAGGAGCCTTTTCTCAAAGTGGTCTGAAGGAAGAGCACTCGAGCGCTTTCAAATAATGAATCTGGGAACATCTGTGACAGTATCAAACACGTGTTTAATGATTTATTATCCATTATTCGAGTTCCATACTGCAACTTCGGAGTCCTATACGACAAGGTCAGTGTGGAACCGTGTATGCATGTCGTTATCCATCCAACACAAAACTATAATCGTGACTTTTGATCTTTAAAAAACATTGCTCGTGCCACTTTCCTTATGAATACGTTAATAAATAATCGAAGTCTTGTGGAGCTTACATCAGTTCATAATGACACAATCTGTTCCATATTTTGGATCTTTCTATCTCACAAGCGAAGTCACCGCTTCCCTGGTGGTCTAGTGGTTAGGATTCTGCGCTCTCACCGCCGCGGCCCGGGTTCGATTACCGGTCAGGGAACTTGCTTTTTCCCGCCCCTTCCATAAACGAATGGAAAATCAATAAATCGAAACGAGCACTAATCACGCTAAGTAGAGTGCATGTTATCAAATATGTATTTCCTGACTTCCCGTTTCAATCCTTGTAATGAGGGTGGGAGGTGCTGTATTGTGAGAAGAAGGGCCATGTGCGCTGCTTGCAAAATGCAGGATGCGAAGGTAGCACATTACAAAGGATTGAGGGAGAGAGACGATACTGCATTTCATAATACATCTTGAGACAGGTGTGAATTCTCACACTGTCAGAGAGTTGGCGCTGTCTTGGAAATATTACAGTGGTGGGTCCAAGGAGACACTTTTGTAAGTCAATCTTATTTGCACGCTTGTATTATTTCATGACGGCTGCTAATTTGTCTTTGAGTGACCATCTAGGGAGGCATGTAAGAAATGCTGGAAATAAACTAATTCATGAACGGAAAAGATTTTCAGTTAAACTTCCGCAGTTTATTGTTAACCTATTTCTTGCTTTAATTTACTAATGTGATCTTTATAAGTGACATGGGAATCGAGAATTAGTCAAAGGTATTGAAGAGGTTACTACTGTAATTTGTGAGTTGTTGATTACTATAGAGGGAGGGCTGGAAGACTTAAGGGGATCTAAAATATACATTCTTTTTTTGTTTTGATTAGAGAAACATTGGTTTGAGCACCAGTTGAGCTTAAAACGTTTGAATTTAGGAGGAGATTAAGGTTAACCATCAACGGCTTTAAGGAAATCCCTGGTTTTGTTGTCCGTGAGAGCTGTTTGTATGTGTTCAGTTAGCAGTAAAGTGGCTGATGCAAGACGATCTTTTTGTGCAAAAGACAAACTGATTTTCAGATTCTGATTCTGAGATTCTAAATAAAAAACTGGCCAGTAAGTATTTTTCCAAATATTTTTTAGAACAGGTACAATGCTGATGGGTCTGTAGTTCGAAATGTGTTCTTTAATCAGATGGGGGTGATCAAGCCTTTCTTACAAATGGGATGAGTGTTATTTAAGATGCAAAGATTAGTAATGTGATGAATAATATTTTATACACATCTGTTGCGTGAAGAATGCTGACCAGCACCAGTCTACTCAAACACTCCAATATCAGCAACAAACTTAGGTTATGTTATGTTCATTATTATGCAGGAGGTAAAACATCTGGTATTTGAATGAGATGTAATCACTTCCAATAGATAAGACTGTAACCTGTCTATCTGAAGATGCAAAAAGGCTTCTCCAAACTCACATGTATATTTATCTATAATCTATATTTATGTTTTATGGAATAAACTTGTTACTTCTTCATCGCTGTATCCTGGGATTTACTAAAACCACTACAGATATAAAGAGCGATAATAATCTTGAATTCAATAAACATGATCCAGTGATTGTGCAGCTCTTGACTGCAGGTCTCTGCGCATACAGGGTGTTTAATGAGTCGCTGAATCGGCGCTGCTGTTTAAACCGAGACAGTCGATACCATCCCACACAGAGATCACCAGACCAGCCCACCTGCTCACTGATTGGGTTAGGAAGAACCGTCACTCAAAACTACTCGACCAATGGAGAGCCATGATCCACGCCTCCCTGTAAATCCCACCCTCACGACAAAACAGCGCCAAAACTCGTAAACGAAAGAAAAAAAATCGAAAGCAAAGAAACTGGCGACGAAAACAAAAAATGCAGCATCACAAGCAAAGACGAGGGCTGCAGGCCAGTCTTGATAAAGTTTTTTTTTTTTTTGCTTTCAATACATTTATTTGTTTTCAATTCTATAAATGTTGCATTCGATTTTTTTATTTTTGATCTCAAAATCAATTTTTTGACTAGAGGCAGAGGAGGGTCGTGGTTTGGAGGAGGTGCGACGGCGAGGGCTGACTACCGGAGTACTGGCAGGACCAGCACTGAAGGGTGCTGCTATCTCTGAAGCTCCAAAGTCAGCCAGCTCCTCAACCAGCCGCTCCCTGAAGGCCAACTGTGTGAGATGCGCCAGCCCTTTCACCTTGGTCAGGTGCTGGTGCAGGATGAAGGAGTTGACGACAGCAGTGTCCACAAAGTGGTAAAAGAGGGTCTTGTACCACTTCATGGTCTTCTGCAGGACATGGCAGTAGCCGACCAGAGCATCGGACAGGTCGACGCCCCCAATTCCAGCAGTGTAGTCCTTCACGGCACAAGGGATGGGGACATCCTTCCGTATCCAAGCTCCATTCTCCTTCACTCGGCGATTGGCAAAGTCATATAGATATTAATTCATACATACAGTTAGGTCCATAACTGGGTAGATGAGTAGTGGAGGACACCGTGAGCACACTGGCCTGGTCTGGCTACCCAAGTAGGGGTACTGATGCAGAGGTTCCTAGGGGTAGCCATGGGGGAGGAGCAATGGCAGGTAGCGGTCCTCAGGCCACTGCAGGAGGAGCTGCTGACGTGGCACCAGTGGATCACAAAGACAGTGCAACACCTCCACTAGGGTTTCTACAGGGCCAGTGCCGATGAGATGTGGAAGACTTCTGCCGACTGGCAGATGCAAGACGCTGAATCGGCGCTGCTGTTGAAACCGAGACAGTCGATACCATCCCACACAGAGATCACCAGACCAGCCCACCTGCTCACTGATTGGGTTAGGAAGAACCGTCACTCAAAACTACTGGACCAATGGAGAGCCGAGATCCACGCCTCCCTGTAAATCCCACCCTCACGACAAAACAGCGCCAAAACTCGTAAACGAAAGAAAAAAATCAAAAGCAAAGAAACGGGCGACGAAAACAAAATTGCAGCATCGCAAGCAAAGACGGGGGCTGCAGGCCAGTTTTGATAAAGTTTTTTTTTTTTTTTTTGCTTTCGATACATTTATTTGTTTTCAATTCTATAAATGTTGCATTCGATTTTTTTATTTTTGATCTCAAAATCAATTTTTTGACTAGAGGCAGAGGAGGGTCGTGGTTTGGAGGAGGTGCGACGGCGAGGGCTGACTACCGGAGTACTGGCAGGACCAGCACTGAAGGGTGCTGCTATCTCTGAAGCTCCAAAGTCAGCCAGCTCCTCAACCAGCCGCTCCCTGAAGGCCAACTGTGTGAGATGCGCCAGCCCTTTCACCTTGGTCAGGTGCTGGTGCAGGATGAAGGAGTTGACGACAGCAGTGTCCACAAAGTGGTAAAAGAGGGTCTTCTACCACTTCATGGTCTTCTGCAGGACATGGCAGTAGCCAAGCAGAGCATCGGACAGGTCGACGCCCCCAATTCCAGCAGTGTAGTCCTTCACGGCACAAGGGATGGGGACATCCTTCCGTATCCAAGCTCCATTCTCCTTCACTCGGCGATTGGCAAAGTCATATAGATATATATACATACAAACAGTTAGGTCCATAACTGGGTAGATGAGCAGCGGAGGACACCGTGGGCACACTGGCCTGGTCTGGCTACCCAAGTAGGGGTACTGATGCGGAGGTTCCTAGGGGCAGCCATGGGGGAAGAGCATTGGCAGGTAGCGGTCCTCAGGCCACTGCAGGAGGAGCTGCTGACGTGGCACCAGTGCATCACAAAGACAGTGCAACACCACCACTAGGGTTTCTACAGGGCCAGTGCCGATGAGATGTGGAAGACTTCTGCCGACTGGCAAGGAATTGAGAGGAAGGGATTGTGACTGGGTAGCTGAGTTGGCGTGAAGCAGAGAGTGTGTGCCAATGCTCTGCGGGAGCGAGCGCCTGTGTGATAGAGAGCAGAATAGAGTGAGATAGGGAGTTAAGTGTAATTGTTTGGGCGTGGGTCTCAGCCGATAGGGGCCTTTTAGATTGTGTTTTTTAAGGCCAATAAACCTTCCTGACGTTGCTTTATACTTGTTGTCTGCTAAAGGAAAAAGACCCCCGCTTGCTACAATACTTTTGTTTGTTAACTTTCGAACTTTGGATTCACTTGACAATAGTACGTCCACCTGCTTCCGCAGTCAGTGCACCAGTCACAATCATAGATTTTATAGATTTGCTTTAACCCTGGCCAGTAGGAATTCGACCTGCCCACATCAAACATCTGCGTCTCTCTGCCCCCGCCCCTCCCCCAAGGCATCGCAGGCTGGCAGGCAGCACAGACACAAGGCTGCGCGCACACAAGAGCAAACCCACAAGCAGTGACCACATAGATACAGAATACTTTGTAAAAAATAATCCCAACGCTGGACGGGCCCCTTCGCTGGCTGGGGCCCCGGGACTCGAGCCCTGGTAAGCCCTTGCAATAAGTAAGCCTGACTACACCTATACTTAAGAATTAAACCGGCTCATCGTTATTGAAAGCGAAGAAAATGTGAACAATCTTCTGTTTTTCACTTCTGACAGATTACATACAAATTTAAATACATTCGCTACATCATGAATGAACCAACTGGCAATATATTGTCTTTGAAATGAACTTTACACCATTCCGCGATACAGCGAATAAAAAGCCTATCATTGAACTTTTATAACGTATATTTTGAAAACAACCACAGTCATACATACAACCTGCTACTTGAGAAACATAAATATTCTACTTTTCAGTACATCTAAACATTTGAATAAGTCGTGAAGTGAACTTACTTTAAGCGCACTCTTCGGTCTGAAGTCATCTGAGGAGCCTTTTCTCAAAGTGGTCTGAAGGAAGAGCACTCGAGCGCTTTCAAATAATGAATCTGGGAACATCTGTGACAGTATCAAACACGTGTTTAATGATTTATTATCCATTATTCGAGTTGCATACTGCAACTTCGGAGTCCTATACGACAAGGTCAGTGTGGAACCGTGTATGCATGTCGTTATCCATCCAACACAAAACTATAATCGTGACTTTTGATCTTTAAAAAACATTGCTCGTGCCACTTTCCTTATGAATACGTTAATAAATAATCGAAGTCTTGTGGAGCTTACATCAGTTCATAATGACACAATCTGTTCCATATTTTGGATCTTTCTATCTCACGAGCAAAGTCACCGCTTCCCTGGTGGTCTAATGGTTAGGATTCGGCGCTCTCACCGCCGCGGCCCGGGTTCGATTCCTGGTCAGGGAACTCGCTCTTTCCCGCCCCTTCCATAAGCGAATGGAAAATCAATAAATCAAAACGAGCACTAATCACGCTAAGTAGACTGCATGTTATCAAATATGTATTTCCTGACTTCCCGTGTAATGAGGGTGGGAGGTGCTGTATTGTGAGAAGAAGGGCCATGTGCGCTGCTTGCAAAATGCAGGATGCGAAGGTAGCACATTACAAAGGATTGAGGGAGAGAGACGATACTGCATTTCATAATACATCTTGAGACAGGTGTTAATTCTCACACTGTCAGAGAGTTGGTGCTGTCTTGGAAATATTACAGTGGTGGGTCCAAGGAGACACTTTTGTAAGTCAATCTTATTTGCACGCTTGTATTATTTCATGCTAATTTGTCTTTGAGTGACCATCTAGGGAGGCATGTAAGAAATGCTGGAAATAAACTCATTCATGAACGGAAAAGATGTTCAGTTAAACTTCCGCAGTTTATTGTTAACCTATTTCTTGCTTTAATTTACTAATGTGATCTTTATAAGTGACATGGGAATCGAGAATTAGTCAAAGGTATTGAAGAGGTTACTACTGTAATTTGTGAGTTGTTGATTACTATAGAGGGAGGGCTGGAAGACTTAAGGGGATCTAAAATATACATTCTTTTTTTGTTTTGATTAGAGAAACATTGGTTTGAGCACCAGTTGAGCTTAAAACGTTTGAATTTAGGAGGAGATTAAGGTTAACCATCAACGGCTTTAAGGAAATCCCTGGTTTTGTTGTCCGTGAGAGCTGTTTGTATGTGTTCAGTTAGCAGTAAAGTGGCTGATGCAAGACGATCTTTTTGTGCAAAAGACAAACTGATTTTCAGATTCTGATTCTGAGATTCTAAATAAAAAACTGGCCAGTAAGTATTTTTCCAAATATTTTTTAGAACAGGTACAATGCTGATGGGTCTGTAGTTCGAAATGTGTTCTTTAATCAGATGGGGGTGATCAAGCCTTTCTTACAAATGGGATGAGTGTTATTTAAGATGCAAAGATTAGTAATGTGATGAATAATATTTTATACACATCTGCTGCGTGAAGAATGCTGACCAGCACCAGTCTACTCAAACACTCCAATATCAGCAACAAACTTAGGTTATGTTATGTTCATTATTATGCAGGAGGTAAACCATCTGGTATTTGAATGAGATGTAATCACTTCCAATAGATAAGACTGTAACCTGTCTATCTGAAGATGCAAAAAGGCTTCTCCAAACTCACATGTATATTTATCTATAATCTATATTTATGTTTTATGGAATAAACTTGTTACTTCTTCATCGCTGTATCCTGGGATTTACTAAAACCACTACAGATATAAAGAGCGATAATAATCTTGAATTCAATAAACATGATCCAGTGATTGTGCAGCTCTTGACTGCAGGTCTCTGCGCATACAGGGTGTTTAATGAGTCGCTGAATCGGCGCTGCTGTTTAAACCGAGACAGTCGATACCATCCCACACAGAGATCACCAGACCAGCCCACCTGCTCACTGATTGGGTTAGGAAGAACCGTCACTCAAAACTACTCGACCAATGGAGACCCATGATCCACGCCTCCCTGTAAATCCCACCCTCACGACAAAACAGCGCCAAAACTCGTAAACGAAAGAAAAAAAATCGAAAGCAAAGAAACTGGCGACGAAAACAAAAAATGCAGCATCACAAGCAAAGACGAGGGCTGCAGGCCAGTCTTGATAAAGTTTTTTTTTTTTTTGATTTCAATACATTTATTTGTTTTCAATTCTATAAATGTTGCATTCGATTTTTTT